>NC_066626.1:31363663-31666694 GCF_025201925.1 Gopherus flavomarginatus
GTTTGTGAGCCTTTACTTCAATTGAAAGGATAATCTGAATTCTACTTTATAGGTATAGGGCCAGTTTGACAAAGGTATTTAAGTACCATGTCAGTCTGGCCCTTATTTCCACCTCTTGGAAATCCATAGTTTGAGTGCAAATCCAGCCATTTCTAAGATACTTCAGTTATAATGCACATAAAGTGGGAAATGCCATAATTATTTGAAACATTTTCCTCTCTAAAGTTATTATTGCATTTCCAAGGCCTCAATTCAGTAGAGCACTTAAACACATGCTTAAATTTGTTTAAGTATTATGCTGAATGGGGATGGGCTGTTCAATCAGGACCCAAAATCCTTAATACTCAAGACTTGACCTCACTACTTCAACTGGCCTCTGCAGAATTAGAGCCACAAAAATAGTAAAAAGCCACCTTTGCTCTCCCCTCTCAGAATTAGAGCCACAAAAATAGTAAAAAGCCACCTTTGCTCTCCCCTCTCCTTTGCCTTCAGGACCTGCATAATAGATTCCACAACTGACCAGATATTCCTCTGACCAAGTCTCAGTAATTGTATCTAACTCCCAGAAATTCTTCCTGAACTAGGCTGACTTCTGATGAATCATATGTCTAAGAATCTTTCTAAAAAATAAACCATTGGAACTTTTTTTAGTGTCTAACTTGGCAGTTTTATAGCACTATATCTTTTGAAGAGGTTACAGCAAAGGGAGAAATGTAAGAGAAGTGGTGGGAATGAATTGTGTGCTTGTGGGTGCCAGGAATCCAGAAGGCATTTCTCTATCAATTACACTGAAACTAGAATATAAAGCTAAGGCAATTTACTCCAAGAAGCAATGGTTAATGACATTAAGAATATCAGAATCCCCTCTTTCACTCATTCATTTAAAAAAAAATAAAATACTTCAAATCAGGGATGGGCAGGCGTCAAAAGGTTCTTACTTTTCCAAACTATCACTTTCATCACAAACACTTCCTTTTACTTCTTTGTCAGGCTCTCAGTCTTGCCCTGGGAAGATTTAGTATAATGAATAGAGGGTGGATGTAATGGACAAAGAAAGAAGACCCCTGGGTTCAACTGGTAACTCTGCCATTAACTCACTCTGTGATGTTAAAAAGTTACTTAATTTCACTAGAGAGACTAAGTGCGTGAGGTATCTCTTATTGGACCAGCTTCTGTTGGTGAATGAGACAAGCTTTTGAGCTTCATGGAGCTCTTCTTCAGGTCTGTGAAATGTTCTCAGAGTTACATCTAAATACAAGATGGAACAGATTGTTTTGCTTAAGTAGTTAAGATGTATTCTAAGGGACCATTTAAGGTGAAGTGGTCCATTAACATTCATTTCTCTGTTGTTCAGTTTATCCACCTATGAAATTAAGGCACAAAGTATTCAGAGACATCTGGGTCAAAAGCTGGCCTTAACATACATGCAAAATATTACTCCCAATAAAAACCCACCTGGCTATTGAAACCCTCTTACCTACAAACTTCTGCCTCCCACCACACCAGGCTCTGACTGCCTGTGAATTGAACCCCAGCAGTCCTCTGCTTTCTCTGGAGCTTGATATGTACTTTGCTTTATCAGGTCTCATCCTGTGCAAGAACTGAAAGGGAAGACTTGAAGGCCAAGCAGAGCAACAGCTGGAACCCACCATTTTTAAGTGTAAGAGGATCCAAAGGCCTGAGGGTGGGGTTTACAGAGGGACAGAAGGAGGCATCACCTGAGTGACATGTGAAAAATAATGTTGGTGGCTGGCAGTGAGAAAAACACAGAATGCCACTGAGGAGTGGCCTGCATTTTTCAGGGAAGGAGATGAGGGCTTGATTAAATTTAGAGATGGATCCTTCTATTGAACTAGCCCCAAAATTCAAACCAATCTCAGGTTTGGTTCAGTCACAAAAAGCCCCAAGTTTAAGCAAGTTCTTGTTTAAAAAAAACCAAAAAGCTGTTTCATATCTGTTTCTGCTATAAAGATCAGCATCCCCCTCATCTCTCAAAGCATAAAAACTGACTTCAAAACAGTAAAGTCAAGACTATCAATTTTTTCTAACTATCTAGCCGATACAGTGAATCATCAGGAGTTTCCATAGTAATGGGATGAATAAGCATACCGGGTAAGGATTGGTAGTTCACTGTGTCTGCTTCCTAGAGAATCAAAATCTTATTTCAGAAACCATAGTCTTCCACATTTAGTAAAACACAGTTCACTGTTATGAGGACTTCTGTCCTGCTGATGATAAAGTAATAATGTTTGGGCAAATTTAGTGAATTTGTGTTAAGAACTCTGTTTATCTGTGTCAGACTGCAACTCTGTTTTGAATGTGGAGCAGGTTGCATTTTTATATCCATGTTGGACTGAGATTCCAAGGGGTGGTGACACAGGGCTAAAAATGGAGAGTTGTTAACCTGAACAGCTCCCACTCAAATGGAGCACCCTTGGACAAAGAGATGGCTGACACACAAGGCAAACCAATATTTCAAATCTGAATTGAAGGCGGGTGACAACCAAGCAATGATCAACTGGTAGAGGACCTGGTCACCTGCACAGGCTGATTAAGGAGTCACCTGACAAAGGGAACTGGAGGGTATAAAAGAAAGAGTCTATCTCTGGCCATTTTAGAGATTGACTGACTGACTTCCTCATTCCACCCAAAGCTGCGTGACAGGGCAACAAAATAGCAAAAGAAATTCCATGTTGATAAATGCACAGTAATGCACATTGGAAAACATAATCCCAACTGTACATATAAAATGATGGGGTCTAAATTAGCTGTTACTACTTAAGAAAGATCTTGGAGTCATCGTGGATAGTTCTCCGAAAACATCCATCAATGTGCAGTGACAGACAAAATAGCAAAAAATGTTGGGAAATCATTAGGAAAGGGATAGATAAGAGACAATATTATATTGCCTCTATATAAATCCATGCTACACCCACATCTTGAATGCTGCATGCAGATGTAGTCGACCCATCCCATAAAAGATATATTGGAATTGGAAAAGGTATAGAGAAGGGCAACAAAAATGATTAGGGGTATGGAACAGTTTCCATATGAGGAGAGATTAATAAGACTGGGATTTTCAGCTTGGAAAATAGATGATTAATCTATAAAATCATGACTTTTGTGGAGGAAGTAAATAAGGAAGTGTTATTTATTCCTCCTTGTAACACAAGAACTAGGGATCACCAAATGAAGTTAATAGGCAGCAGGTTTAAAACAAATAAAAGGAAATATTTCTTCACACAATGCACAGTCAACCTGTGGAACTCCTTGCCAGAGGATATTGTGATGGTCAGGACTACAACAGGGTTCAAAAAAGAACTAGGTAAGTTCTTGGAGGATAGCTCAAACAATGGCTATTAGCCAGGATGGGCAGGGATGATGTCGCTAGCCTATGTATTCCAGAAGCTGGGAATGGGCAACAGGGGATGGATGATGATTATCTGTTCTCTTTATTCCCTCTGAAGCACCTGGCACTGGCCACTGTCGGAAGACAGAATACTGGGCTAGATGGACCTTTGGGCTGACCCAGTATGGCCATTCTTACGTATGTACATCATTCTGGAGGTGAAACCGTGAGCACGGGGCCAGCTCTAGGTTTTTAGCTGCCCCAACCAAAAAAAATTTTGGCTGCCCCCCACCCCAGCCTTGGGCTCCTCCCCACACTTCTCTGCTGCCCCAGCCCTGGGCTCCCCACCCACCTGCACCCCCTGCCGCCCCAGCCCTGGGCTCTCCCCCGCAACCTGCACCCTCCTGCTGTCCCAGCCCTGGGTCACTGGTAACTCGCTCCCAGGGCGGGTCATTCAGCATGAATTTTGGATGTGCACAGAACACAGACAGGATTGATTCCCATAGGGTTACAGAACTGCAGTAAAGTGGACAATTTTCAGCTTATGTGATTGGAGGATATCTGGATGCATATTATAAGACTGTCCTACATAAATGAGGAAAAGTTGAGATGCTTTTATTATTCTTTTGTTCTACTCTTCGTTTCTATGGGGAATTTGCCAATGCAATATTACTGTCTTCCTTTTACACAAATAAAAAGGGCAATAGCTGTTGAAAATAGCAATTACAGTCCTAAAAACCACTGGGAAACCTTCCTTGCTTCTTCATTTCTTATATTACTTTTTTTACAGCAAGTTACAGTAGATCAGTATATTTGATTTGGGAGAAATGAAGTAACGGTTGCCCAAATTGAGCTTGAGCACTCCTGAATTTTGAGGGTGTTCAAATCTGGAAGGCAGGTGCTAGATTCCCTTTCTGAATATTAGCTAAATCTGGAAAGGAAAAGTCAATTTCTGCTTCCATAGCTCAGAAGTGAAAATCCTCTTATGTGCCTGGTACTGTATTTAAAGCTGCCAAATTCCCCTAGCAGAGCCTCCCCTCTCTTACTTTTCATTTTAAATTCTAGTGGGATCCACATACCTTCCTTGCTAGGCTTCAGATAGAGAGAGGCACTGTCCATTTAGTCCACCCAATTCCATCTTTGTGGGCTGCAAGGTGAGGTCACACCAATATCCCTAATCCAATCTGGGGATGTCTTCTGAAGGGGATATCTGGGCCAAAGCCTTTTACTCCTTGGGCATACTTGTTCCCCATTCATAGTGCCACCTCTTTCGACTCGCAGCACGGCTCAGCTTCCTCACTTCCTACCCCTCCCTTTCCTGTTGATAGCTGCCAAGGGATTGCTAGGAAATGTAGTTCTTTCCCTGCTCCAGGGAGCTAGGCAAGGAACTACAGCTCTCAGAGTCCCGTGGGTTCTCAGCTCCCATGCTGGATCCCCCGCTGCTCCGTGGCTCCGCTTCTGCAGGGTTGTGAGAGGGGAGGACGCGAGTTTAAAAAAAAAAAAAACAACAAAAAAAACACGATGGCCAAAATGTTCCCCCCTGGAAATGTGCCGCCCCAAGCACCTGCTTATTTTGCTGGTGCCTAGAGCCGGCCCTGCGTGTGCAGGAGGGAGGGAGGATCTTGGGATCCTTAACGGGCTGACCTAAGAGCAAATAATACTCAAGGGTGGTGAGGAAGCTGAGGAAGGGAAATGCATATAGGTGAATATTGTCTAAATCTGTACAATTCTTATGCTAACTAAATTAAAGAGTAATTGTGTTTAGGAACCCTCACAAAGTCTGGGTGCGCCTGTTGGTGAAGAGTTAAACTGCAAATCAGGAGGAACCACAACATGGAATTTTGGAAAAGGATGTTCTTAAACTATGGGGGAGTCACTGTTACGGGGCCTAGGGCAGCTTTGCACCACATGGTCCCATTTATGTGAAGGGGTAACAGACCCAAAGCCTGTGCCCAGGAAGTCTGCTAGAGAGGCCAAGAAAAAAGCCAGTGCTGCAGCCTATTCCACACATAGGAAGCTTAAAGGCACATAAATCGAGCATATTGTGACCCAATCATAGCCTGATGGCTGTCCATTAGAGACAGCTTTTTCATGACTGTATGTGACAAGCGCAGTTTTCAATCACAGTTGAGAATTCTACATTCTGAGCCTATGAGTTAACACAGCTTCTTAACTAAGCTGCCTTGCAAACATGATAGCATCTGTAGGATGAAAATGAAAAACAGCTGCACCACAGAGCTTTGCAAAATAAAAGCTTGTTTATACGTTTTATGAATCTGCACAGGGTGGTCCAGACATATTTCACAAATTACCCCAAACTCCTGAAAAGTCAAATGCACTCGGCAACTTCATTTGCTTTCAGTGTTTTAAAACTAAAATATGGAGTATGGTACATGAGTTTTTATTAGAGGCATAGATACAGCATGTGATGAAAGCCCTTAGAGTTATTGAAGTAGTCACAGGAGTTCCCTAGCTGGCAAGATGTTCTGTGCAATTCTGTGCATCATTTCGTGTCAGCTTATCAGTGGAAGCTGTGTTTCTACTGGAAACAATGACAAGTTGAGGTGTTAGCTTCCATTATAAATCATCTCAGCATGATATTGAAGTTAGCATGGCTCTGCTCTTCATAATATAGATGTTTTCCACTGAAAATTATTTCCCCCCAGCCCTCAGATGATTACAGCTAGAAACTCTTAGGTCAGGCATCTCAGTTATTGCAACTGTCATGGCAATGCATAGGGACGGAGGTGATCTCATGTACCAGGAACCTAAATCATATACAGCAAGTTTCTAAAGATCCAAATCAAACGCTCTGAACTGCACCGGGAAATGAACCAGAAGTCAATGAAATGTATGAAGCACTGGTATAATATGCTCTCTAAACCAACCCTGATAAGAAAATAGCTCTTTGTGTGTCATCTCATTTACACCACTTTTCTGGAGGTAACTGGAATATAGAAAATTAAATGTCAGGTTTTTCAGACTTGAACTAGTTTTGCTAACCTTTTCAACACCCCCGCCTCCCCCAACAGATATAGAAGCTCACAAAACCCACAATTCCAGGGGATTGACATTCCTCTAGAGGGCTGATATAATAATCCAGTACCACTGATTGATTTCTAAGACTGAAACAAAAAAAGGGTAATCCTAGACACTCCAGTGACCTCCTACATTCACCTAAGCAACATACTATGATCAGTCATTTCAGAGTGAAACCTTACCCAGAAAACCACTGGTATCCGGGTCCAAGATTCCAAGTTTCATCTCATTTTGTTAATTTCTGCTGATATATTTACCCTTTCAAATCCATTTGTATTATTGTTTACAATACTTCCCAAATCAGTATTATATCTGCATTTCATTATCAACATGCTGTTTATTCTTAGTTCTAGAAAATGTATGAAGTTGTTCAAGGAGACTTAACACTAACCTCTAGTCATTTTCTTCTAGTCTGATTCAGTACTATTTATTATTACACCTTATCTGTGGTCCTTCAGTTAATTTTCTGTCCTTATGACTTTCCATAGCCAAACAATTTAAATTACTTTTGGGAGTAAGATCTTACAAGGCACCGTATCTAAGGTTTACTAAAAATCTAAATATATTAAATCTATAATGTAATATATAAAATTTATATATACAAATTTTCATTTTAATGTACTGTATCCAGCATAGAGGTAGTCAGCACTTAATTATCTCCCTTAACACATTCCCTTCATCCATTAACTGAAATTCTGTAAAAAAGCATAAATTTGTTTAAACCCAGGCTATGATGTATTACTCAGCACCCTATTGTTTTCTATAGGTTTTGAGATTCCCCCCCACTCCTGCACACACAGTTAATATTTGCTTCATATCACTAGGGATTGAAGAAAATCATAGAAACCACATTGGTTTAAACTTTCAAAATTAGACTCAAAATGCTGTTGAGAGGAGGAATTAGTTGATTAAAGATAATCTTCATCTCTACTTCTATGAGCTTTATTAAGAGTCCCTTGAAACAATAGCTTTTGAATCTCCTGACTCTGGTGCATTTTAAGTTCTCACCTTTATTGTTAGGTTTTATTTATTTATTGTGGATCTGGTGCTATGATTATCTGAGAACAGCTATTCATTTTGTAAATGCCAAAATTTATTAATAAACAGAAAACTTCCATTAATGTTAGTGAAGGCTGCTCCCATCAATATACAAAGTGAAGGATTAAACAGGATTAAAATGTTGCAAAATTAAGCTCTCTCAAATTAGGAAATGTCAGCATGAATGTCACCCATGCAACCTTATTTCGGCCCCTTGTGCATATGTATTATGATGCAGCCTTTAATTGTATGATTGCGGTCCATCCCCATTCCTCACCCTGAACCCATGGTTCAAACAATAGACAGGATGGATCTGCTCTGGAGAATCAGGATTGTGTTCTGAATCTATTGTCTGCAGGACACATGCAGAAGGCATCCATCCTTGTTGCAGAAAATGGAAGGTATTTACCTATTGTGGGAACTGGGATGAATGGGCCTAGGCCTGCCTAGAAATAAAGGTGCACCTGCTGCATCAAAGTGGAGGGACCATAGAACCCAGTCCACAAAAGAATTATTGGAAATGAGGAAAAATACAAAACAATCCTACACAGGAATAGGAGTGAGGTCAAAGATTAAAAATCAAGGAACCAGAAGTAGACACCAAACAGAAAACCCCAGACAGTGCCCCCTGCTTTCAAAAGGTGTCTCAGGAGTCAGTAGACACCACGCAGAGGAACTCTGCCTGGAAAAGCAATCCAAGGAGAGACTGGAAATAGGTCCCACAGGCATAGAGCGTCTTCCCCCGAGATTCCTCCTCTTGGTATGAGGGTGGCTATTTGGGCCAGTATCGGGAGGTGGTTGATAAGGATGTCTCATGACTTTTTGAGGCCACAGATGGGGTGTGCAAGAATGGAGGAGGTAGGGGGAAAAGTGAAACTAGAACATCAATAAGAAGCTTGGGAGGAGTTGCAAGAAGTTCTACTGCCTGACACAATCTACATAGGTGTGGCCAGGGTTCCCCCTCTTGCCGCAGAAAGGATAGGTATCAGGGGATTCTGTGAATCATGACAGATATATGCCCATATTCTCAGCATGCCATAGAAACAGAGTAGAGTATTGACTGGCCCACAAGGGCTCCTCAGCCTTTATAGTGGCAGCAGGTCCCCACCACCTGGCGTGGGGGTGGGAAGGCGAATGCCTTCCAGCACTACTCTCCATGATAAGCGGGGGAGGGGTTAAGTCTACTCTCACCTCCTGGAGTACATGACAGGGGACACACAAGGTGGGCAGCCACATGCACTGGCTGAGCATCATAGGGTTCACCCAGTCTCTCTGATTGTAGTCCAGATGGTCTCCAATTCTGGTGGCAGTTCAGAAAACTCTCAGGGAAAACCTCACAGGTGAAAGTGAAAGAGCTCATGGTTGTATTAGAAACCTAAGGTGGTGAAAAAAGGCAGGCACCAGCATGTTCCAGTTTACATGCACCATAAAAGGAGTTTCTGCAAGGTCTAAAGGTGGAAGACATAGCCCTGCCTGTTGATACAAACCAGGCTCCGTCCATCCTGACCACAGTGGGGAGGGGATGCGGGGATGGGGGTTCAGGACACCTGCAGAGACCCAGTACAGTCCCAGCCAGAAAAAAACCCCAGGATCCTCTCTTGAAGGCTGTTTAGAGGCCCTTCAGGCAAGCTCAAATGATTGAAGAGGTGGCAGAGCATGGACAGAACTAGCTGGTTGATTACCAGCACCCTCCTCCCCAAAGGGAAAGGCACCAGAGCAACCTCATCCACTTCCACAACCAATCAGCCATCCTGACCTGTAGACTAATCCGATTGTCTAGAGGGGAAGGATTGGTGGCAGAAAGATGCATACCAAGATACAGCAGCTGACCCATGCCCACCAGATGGCACAGATCGCAAGAGGGAGGGAGCCTGACTGCCACCCATCCATCCCCAGCCATCATACCAGAGCTCTTGACCCAGTTACCTGGGCAGAGGAGGCCACCAAATAGATGGCTTGGCAAACCACTACCCATGCCAGGTCTCCCAAGTCCTGGGCCCCAAAAAGCATGTTATCAGCAGATACCTACAGAACCATCTGCAAGTCTGACTCTCAAAGCACCAGCCCAGTGTCATATTACAGAGGAGACAGCGGGAGGGCTTGATAGCAATGGCAGACAAATGGCCAGACAGCAAGCAACCCTGATGCATCCTTCAACCAGAGGTGATTGGTTCAGTCAAGGCCCAGTTGAGCTTGACCAGACACCTGGAGAAACCCTATGAAGCAGGGGCAACGCTGAATGCCTGCAAAGTGCTCATGAGAAACCTGTGCTTCACTTGATCATCTGCCTTTTTCTAGTCCAGAGACAGGCAGGCAAGTGACAAACCATCCCTACGTGCCAGATGGAGAAAGTTCTGGACCAGGTACAGACAGAGATGGTCTGATAGGTTTGATTGGGTTGGACCATGGGTTTGTCAGCATAGACTTCAGCTGCAGTGAGATGGTTTTCACTATGAGTTTGTATCTATGCTGAGGAGTGAAATGGTGCCAATTCCTGAGGCCATGGAGGTCCCCCTTTTTAGGCAGCAGGATGAGCACAGTCTCACTTCACAGCAGGGGAAGCACTGGGCTCCCCAAGGACTTGGCCCAAACAGCAACAGAGTGTGAGCCAGGAACATCCCAGAATGCATGGTAGAAATCCACAGACAGCTGGTCACTGCCCATTATACACCCACAGCCAAGTCTGCGTGACTCCTCTGAGTCTTGGAGTAATATGGCCTAACAGGCAAAGTCAACCTACTCGCCCTCTCTATCAGGGTGAGATGGTCTAACAGTCAGAGTCTCTATCACTGCTCTCACACTCAGGACTGTATGACCTAGTAACTAGAGTCAGTAGAGCTGGTGAGGTGGGCCGCCATACCAGGATGAATGGTGGCCAGGATAGGGGGACCCAGGCCCTCCCTCTCCACTGGCTCCCAACCCAGGGCCCTGTCAGTGGTGGGGCTGTCCACCATCAGCTCAGCGGGGATCTGGCCAAAACACACCAAGCTAATATCCGGTTCGTCAACTATCTCGCTTCAGAGACTCTCTGGGTTACTTCTTCCTACCCACTTCTCTGCAGCTTGTGGTCTCATGGTTTCCCCTGATCTCTCCTCCCTCTGTGGCGTTCGGAACCTGGGGTCTTGGGTCACTGCTATCTGGCTGGCTGCCACATTGTGAAGTGCTAGCAGTCTTTCAGCAGGACTTTGCAGTAAACCTCTTTCCTCTCCAGCGGTCAGCCCCAAATGGACGGGGCTGCTACCTTTTATACCTGGCCTCTAGCCAGAGCATGCCCAGCAGGGTCGAAGGGGTGTGGCCTCCTCGGCCCAAAGAGAGGAATTAAACCCCGCAGTCCCAGTGTAGGGCATGCACATCTCACCACAGAATTCATCCCACAGGATTCTGGAAGTGTCAGAATCAGTCAGGTCCAGGAAGAGGAGTTTTTTGTAGGCAGCCCTGACTATTTCCAGATCTGCAAGAGGGGTGCCATCCTCCGCCAGGAGGAAGGTGATGTGCTTTGTGGCTTCCCTGTTTTTCCACAAGAGTATAGAAGGGGGAGCTGTGATCCGCCTTGCAAAGAAGCTGGATGCAGGATCCAACAAAAGTGCCCCCGGCCAGATGATCATTGAGAGCTTGAAGCTCATTCTGTTTCTCGTGACACATTCTGCAAGGGATGGATCCCAAGGTTAGTGGTCAGGCCTCTCTCCAGATCTAAAATCTGCCACTCCAACTCCTCCATGCTGTGTCTCTCCTCCGACTGTCCACCCCAGGGGTAGCCATACCAGGTCAGCCATGACTTCCAGAAGTATGCCTCGAAGCCCACATCCTCTGACAGGCAATTGTTAAAATGCCAGTATGTCAGCAATGACCTCTTGGGTGCCAGAAAAGCCATCATGGTCACCAGATGGTGGTCCAAGAATGGTGAAATAGGATCTGCCCGATGGTGGTGAAATAGGCCCATAAGATGTTAAATATGGTTCAGCTGGGAGCAGTATGATCGAGTGTTCTCCACCCAAACGTAAACATAGATGGTAGAGTCATTGGGGTTGGTTGCGCTAGACATTCAC
Organism: Gopherus flavomarginatus; assembly: GCF_025201925.1. Lineage (NCBI taxonomy): Eukaryota > Metazoa > Chordata > Testudines > Testudinidae > Gopherus > Gopherus flavomarginatus. The sequence goes on from NC_066626.1 coordinate 31,375,136, forward strand.
AAGTGAGTGATGGTTGTAGATGACCCCGAGGATGTCCATGGTGGCCTGGCATTTCTGTCCCCTAAGGCAGTACCACACGTCCCTGCTTAAGACTAGGCATTTGTGAGAGTACAAGGTGCCAAGGGAGGTGGATGCCTGGTAGAACTGCACCCCCTCTGCAACCAGTATTATGACATAGATGTAAAGGTTGAGGATCAGCCCCTTCACACCAACCAGAGGGGCAGCATGCATCCCCTCACAACCTTAGAAACCGTCAGCACCTCAGACCATAACTCCAGAGAGAACAGGGTCATCACCCTGCCCAAGAACTTTGGTTACAGGACTAAAGTACACCCTGATCCCCACACTCCAGTCACCAGTTGGCTTCAGTAGACAGCTTGTGGAAAGTCTACAGGAAGATCACAGAGTACTCCCATCCCTGAAGGAAGGAGTTTACCTGGCATCTGTGGAGACAGAGCCTGATGTTCAGAGATTCAATGGAATAGGTCTCATAGGGGAAGGAAGTGGGAGATCCTTACAGCAGAACCACAAAACAATCCATGATCAATCCATAGGTAACAAGGGAGCTGTGGAAGATGGGGGCTGCTGGACACTGTAGAATGCCCCCCTTTGTCCCTTTATCTTCCCCCCACAAAGCCCTCAAGCCCTGGAGGATGAGATGAAAATCCCCACTGCCACTGGAGAGTGAGCTACACCTTCCTGCTGGAGCCTTTCAAGTCTGCCATGAACTGGTACAGCTCATTTTGGCATGGTCACAGACTCATTTGAGCCCATGGACTCCTGGTCATTCTCCAGCAGGCTCCCATCAGCATCCCCCTGGCCCTCAGTAAGAGGCACATATGCCTCTCCTTTGATGGTTATGGAACCCCAGCCCCACACCACTAGCACCACATTGTCCATCTCATCCCCAAAGTAAGGAGTAAGCAACAAAGGTAGCACAGCATCCCTCTGTGGATCCGGGACGGGGAATGCAATTACCATCTCCGAAGAAAGGAAGGACCACAGCATCTCTCCTTGAGGGGCCAAGGGACAGTCTCTCTGGGTGTGCCCCAAAGCCTGGTAGAGGAAGCACTGAGCCTTCCCTGGTGAATAGAGGACAAGCTAACGGGAACCCTGATAAGGCAGAAGGAGCATAGAGTGGTCCTTCATGGTTTGCCAGCAGCAGAAAGTGGGTGCTAACTTGCAGGTGGAGGGAGAGCAAATGACAGAGAGGGGGTTCTTGCAGGCCTGGGCTGATGATGAACAATAATTTCTGGAGGCGGAGAAAAGAAAAATCAACGGGCACTATTGGGTAGGAAGGGCAGAACTGAGCTATGTACCAGCCCTATGCCCAGGTCCTCCAAGTGCAAATTTCAGTAACAGTGTTTGTAAATATCCTTAGTTTAATAGACGGCATTGGTATGAAATATTTCTGTTTAAATAGCACACTTACACATTTGTGTTCTTTAATGTATTTTATAGTCCGTGTTATCTTTGTGGAGCTCCATATTACCGTGTTGCACCATGTTGACCAATATACTGACATTGTATTCACACAAAACATTTTTACAAGAGGCAACTTCAGTTTTGCCACAAACTTTTAAATGAACACCACAAAACTGAGTCAGGTCTTGGCTCCGATTTCCTGCATTTTTTTAAAAAAAGGTAATTATTCAGAAAGCCATAGCCCCTAATTTGTAAGTAGCACAAACAATATACGTAAAAAGGAGCTGGGGGTTTCTATTTTATTTTCATGTGATCCTTTCAGGAAAGTAATAACTACCATTTGAAAAGAAACAGTGTAGCTTACCCCAGTACAAACCTAAAGGAGTGTAGCACGATTTTATCCAAAACCCAGTCTGCTTTCATGACAGTTCCTCTCCTGACCCTTCTTTGACATAATGTTTTATAACTGTAGTAAATCAGTTATCAAAGGCAGCTGTGGTCACGACAACCTGAGCAATATGGACTCTCCCTGCATGTAAATAAACTGGAGAGAAAGTGAGTGAGTGGCTGATTATCTCCAATGCCACAATGTTACTGCTCAGTTGGTGCTTGTGTGCTACGGGCAGGAATCAGACTTCTCTGGTTTTCACAAGTTTCCTAAAAGACAATAATATGCAAACAAACTATACACTGGAGACCATTCCACATGCACTGATTAGTGGCAGAAATGTGCTTAAAATTCCCATAGAATGTTTAAAAAAGGGGTAAAAAAATTTATGACACTGAGGTACAGATCCTGGCAAACAGTTTTGATCCAATGTTAACTATGGTCTCGCTGCTACAAGGTCATAAACCAGCTGTTGTTGTTCCTGCATTAACCTATTTTTTAATTCTCTTCTTTCCTTCTTTCTGACTTTGGATAATCAGTAATTATCTCATCAACAGAAGGGAGCTATTGATTTTTGTTACCACAGTGCCTAGGAGCTCGTGTCATGGACCAGGACCCATTGTACTAGACATGGTACAAACAGAACAAAGAGTCTTTTCCCCCACAAGGAATTTTCAGTTAAAATAATTGTCTCTTATGATCCAAACGGAGGCTTGCTCCTCACAGCTAAGATAGAAGAGAAAACGATGCACTTCCTTTGAGACAAAAAGGTATAGTTAGAAACCGTGTATAGGCTGTGCTTCTGTTTTTTCCCCTATGGTTTAGGTGCCCCTTGCACAGCCAATGGAGGGGAATGTTTCTTTTTTCTATGCATTTTAATCTCCTAAATCTGCTCATGAGAATTCATAGGAAAAGCAGATATTTTGGACAAAGAAATGTCCAGTATGTGTTGGGAATTTAAACAAACAAAGCCAAAAAATATATAGGCCAATTCTGCTCCCTCTGTGTCTGCATCTTGTGGATGATGCATCTGCATCTGCACCTGTCTGGATAATTGTATATGTTCCATGAAATGTAGAATGGTTTTCTGCCTCTGCCAGCCAACCTCACATTCCAGGAACCCTTCAGGATGATCTTGGTTAGATGCTTTTCTGTGCAGCATGTGCTGCATAAAATCTTGTAAAACATGATCCCCAATACAGACATTTACTACATATATTTTGGAAACTGTCCATGTGTCAATTCAGAAGATGAGAAATTATATGTCTCCAAATGTATAAAGTCATATTCTGGCAGGATTCTGCCAGCCTTACTTATGTTGAGTAGTCCTTACTCTCGTAACTAACTCCTGTTCATCTTCACAGAAAAACATGTGAGTAAAGCCTACTCAATTTGAGTTAGGTTTGCAGAATTGGGCCCCTAATGATCTTAAGCCCCATAAGCAGGGCCGGCACTACCGTTTCGGCAGCCTAGGCAATCGCCTAGGGCTCCAGGATTATTTGGGGGGCGACATTTTGCCGGGGGGTGGGGGAGGTGGCGGCAGGCGGCTCCGGTTGACCTGTGGCAGGCATGCCTGCGGAGGGTCCGTTGGTCCGCGGCTCCGGTGGAGCTGCCGCAGTCATGCCTGCAGACGGTCGGCTGCTCGCGGGGCTCTAGTGGACCGCCCGCAGGCATGACTGTGGTAGCTCCACTGGAGCTGCGGGATCAGCGTGGGGGGTGGCGAAATGGCCTTACGCCTATGGCGCAAGAAACCCTAGCGCCCGTCCTGCCCATAAGAATATAAATAGTAAACACAACCCTGTATATTAGAGCAAGTTTTAGTATTTCGAAAAGTATTAGAGCTTAAAGTGTATGTGCTGGCAGATGCTTACACCTTGTAGCTTGTGTAATGCATTTTATCCTCTCTAGGGAAAACATGTCAAGGGTAGTTACAATCTGAGTGGAAAACAGCATATTCCCAACAGTGAATAAATTAAAATCCAGGACTTTTTGCTCCTCTATATATGGAAAAAAGGAGCATGACAACCTCAAATACTTCCCTGGCTTCACCCCCATCCATGTCTGTACCCAAACCTACTCATCAGTAGACACTAAACTTCTCAGAAAGGAGTTCATTTAAAACTAGATATTAAACACACAAAACCTACAGTAAAAGAACATTAAAGTTGCAAAGTCAAGCATTCATGTTAGGAAATGCTAGAATTAAGGATGCTTTAAATTGACAATGGATAGTCACTGGGCCAGGGAAAGAGAGAGAATCACTGTATAGCCTGATAGTTAGGACACTCATTGAGGATGTGGGAGACCCAAGTTGAAGTCCCTGCTCCAGTGACTGAGTAGTTAGAATAAGTGGACCAGTTTCAACAGGAAAGTCTAAGGGAGCCCCACATCAGAATAGACCAGGGGTTCTCAAACTGGGGTTGGGACCCCTCAGGGGGTCATGAGCTTATTCCAGGGGGGATGTCACAAGCTGTCAGCCTCCACCCTAAACCCCGCTTTGCTTCCAGCATTTATAATAGTGTTAAATATATTTAAAAGTGTTTTTAATTTATAAAGGGGATCTCACTCAGAGGCTTGCTATGTGAAAGGGGTCACCAGTACAAAAGTTTAGGAACTACCAGACTAGACCATAGCGCAGTGGCTAGGGTCTTCTCCTGCAATGAAGGAGATCTAAGTTCAGATCTCTTCTCCACATCAGGCAGAGGCAAGCACTGAACCCAGGTTCCCTATGGTCAGTACCCTAACCATTGGCCTAAAGTTTATAAAGGAGGTGGCAGCACCGCTACCCTCCTTCTGCTGCTCCCATTTTGTGATTCCTGGGTTTGCTTTTGTGAAAATACCACAATGGAATGTTTGGTTGGAACAAGACATTTAGTGTCAAACATTACCAAAACTCTGACTTGTTTGGTTTGGCTGAAACTATTTGGTAAGCTAAACCATACTTTTGGTCAACCCAAAACTGCATTTTTTGACCAATTACCTATTAATCTGAAAAATTTTGCCCTGCTTTAATCATAATGCATATGCACATGGAGGATGTGGAGGGGAGGAGATTAAGATTGGACAGGCATCCTTAATACTAGCATTTCCTAATTTGAGTACTTGACTTTGAAATCTTAAAAGGAGGAAGAGGAGGGACATGCCCAATATATCCTCCCCAGAAGGACCTGAGGAGTGATAGAACCTTGATCTCAACCTCCTCAAGCACCATGCAGCAGAGCAGGCTGGGCACATGCTACAACTCAGAAAGAAGAATACATTGCTCCCTCCTTGGGGCAAGTGGGGAGTAGGGGAAGAGTGAGTCACAGCTTCTTCTTGCTGGCTCTCCACAGGTGACACAGTTATATGCCATCCCTTACAAATAGGATGAGCCTATAATTATCAACTGTATTGATATTCAAATATATTGACTGAGTCCCAGGAATATTAGCCCATAAAGCCTGGTATTTGTGTTCCTAAATATTTCCTTTCCCTTCCACAAGTCAGAAGTTCCTATTATCTCAGGTTACCACCCCTCTATACCAAGAGAACCCAAATTCTCTCCCTCAGTCAAATTTCTGGATAAGCCAACAAGGAATTTAAGGACACAAGATTTCAACAAAGTTTATCCCCCACACTAAGATATTGGATTTCTGAGGGAGGAGGGGAAGGTAATTCGCAGTTTAGCATTTGACAACTTTATTGCATTTGTAGTCAATTGAGTTACTCCAGACTTGCACCAGAGTGCATGAGTTCAGAACAGCTTATAGCTTTTAAAATTATAGGCAATAATATAATTCAGGGGTTGCTTATTGCAGAGGCTATGATGACTTTTGGAAAGGATCACAGGATAGGTCCCCTTGTGATATGGAGGGAAGTCCATCCTTTTGGAAGCTCATTTAGCTGTTATTGGCCTGTGAAGGCTTAGACTGGCTGAGTTTCCCCAACATCACATTTCTTCCGTATCAGTAACAATTATTCAATTGGTAAAACTATATGACATTCTAGATTTGCTTCCTTGCAGTTTCTTTGAGTCTTTGGTAAGAGTCTTGCACCTGCTTCCAGCTCTACATACACTGAAGTTAGGGTAACTTGAAGCTCAGATATAGGGTTTGTCCAGTCATTTACTAATGAGAATTATATACTTTCTATTGTTTAGAATTTACTTCCCATGTTGGTTGGTCTGGCACATGTTTCTGAGCTAGTGCTCTGTGTGCCTTATTAAGTGGAACAAGAAACATCTCTTGGCCAAGACTTTTAGTGTGGGACTTTTCATACCCCGAACCCTCAAGGCAGCCTTGGGAGCCTAATAATAGTTCTGAACTAGCTGTTCCTCCCGTCCTCAAACTTCTCTAGTAGATTATATGGATTTATTTAAATCAGGGCTCTTTCTTTCCTACTTTGAATGAGAGAGTCTGGCTTTTTTTTCCTGTCACAGTCATTGAGCTGTCTTTAAAGAATCTGCATCTCTTTAATGGCAGACTGTGCTCTGAGTCATTCAGGAGGGGAACACAGACTTTAAACAATCTGCAGTTTACTGAGGCACTGTGAATCGCAAATATGATTTATTTAATCTGTTTCCTTAAAAATCTCTAACTCCTACGATCACGCCAGGGTAAGGCTCCAGGGGTCTGTCCTCATTTATTGTCAAAAGTTAACAGCTGTAGGAAGTCAGACAATTTTACCAGAGCTGGGAGGAGAGCAAAACTGCATATCCATTTGCAGGCATTGAACCCTCTGCCCCTTTCAATTAACTTCATTAATGTGCCATGATCAGGAAGTCCCTTCCTTCCAGCCATATGGCTCCAAAACAACAAGGCCTTTAAAGCAATTCATTTGAGACATATCCCTCCAACTTTTATAGTGATTTTTCTGCATCCCCCGGAGTCAAAAAATATATGGGTTTTCCTACTACTGTTCATTTTTAGCTCAATTGAATACTTTGGTTGCTTCCACTTTTTCTTTAGCATTTCTGAAGACCTAGGTGATAGATTATACTCTTTCTAGATGTAAACTGTTGATTTATACATACTCTGCTCTACATTTGTTTTGTTACAGAAAATGTTTATGATGTGGAGAGTCTACAAGGGTGCTTGGCAGTTCTATACCGTAGGAACACATGAATGTTTTCCTGATAGTAATGTAGTATGCACACTATAAATACTTTTGCATTAGCAAGGTATTTTCAAGCTCTCATTTCTTTGAATTCATGTACTGAGCTTCAGAATCCATTATGGTTTCCATTCTAATAAGAAAATTAGATTGATACCTCCTAACCTGCCAAGGCTCAAATGTATTATGCACTGTATTGCAAAGACCCCAGATGGGAAGGGTTGCAGGTGCCTGGTTTTTGACTGGAAAGTCCTGTCAAAAAGGGGACCTGACAGTGTCCAGTCATATTTATTGACTGGACACCCAAAGTCTGGTTACTGCAGGTGGAGGAGGCACCACGTCATCACCCGCACCAATCCATACTCACCTCCCAGCCCCAGCTCTGCAGGTGAGTCCCTTCTGACCTAGGAAGAAGGATGGAGAAGGGAAATGCAGCAAGTGACTGGAGGAGGTGGAAAGAGGAGTGAAGAAGGGGGCAGGTCTTGGGGAGGGGGAGAGAGGTAGGGCAGGAGAGGTTCTGGCACTCCTGCTGGAATGTCTGGTTTTTAAATATGACAACAATGGCAACCCTAGGGAGAACTCATACAAAATAAAGCCACTCATTCAGGAAGCTTATAATGCCATTAAAATACATTTCAATAGTCTCTCCCCTAAATTTCACTTCCTGAGGCAAAAAGTTTTCAACAATAAGTGAGGGAATGACCATATTTATGAAGCACATATTCACAAAACTGCCTATGAGTGATATACCTCAAAACAAGGTAGAGTTCATATGCATGCTCACCTTTCCATCCCCTCAAACACTCCCATCTTTCTCTCACTGTGCCTTCTGCCTTTCTTTGCCAGTACTTATATCTGATCTTTAAGCCACTAAGAGCCTGATACCAAGAGCTGCTCAGCAGCTGCAGCTCCCATTTGACTAAGCATTAGGTATATGGGCTCGAACTCTCAAGTCAGGCCAGGGATCTTTAACGAGTTCAGGCCCACCAACAGCAATTCCAGGCCCCGAGCCATCTTGGGGGGGGGGCACCCTGGGCAGAAATGATGAATCAGTCACTTCCAGGATTGACCACGCTGGCCAGTCATGCCAGCCCACAGCACCCCCCAAAGCACGAGGCCTGTAGCGGTCACAGACACCTAGGAGCCCTGCGGCAATTGCCCCTTCTCCCCACCCCATCAGCAGGCCTGAACAAGCTCCATAATTAACATTAGTGATGGCTGTCACTGTCACAACTTTGACCAGATTGAAAATGAATGTGAGGATTTCATAGTATCCCCTGCCCCAATGATTTTCCAGGCAATTAAAATCTGGCCACTCAATTTTGCATTAATTTTAGTACATCTTCACCATACTAAGACCCTTGTAGTATTATAATATAATTCAAAGACAATTTCATAGCTGACCCAAGTAGTTTACCACCAGCAGACAAAGATGACAGCATGCTGAATGCAGTTAGAGTTCAGTAGAAGAATATGTTCCTTGTGGTTTTGGTCTAAGTCCTGAGAATTCTTTTTTTTTCCCCCTTCTAACATTTAAATATTGTGTCCAGAATTTTGGCATGTTAACTGGAGACAAAAAGCTTCCAAAAATCGGGTTGGGGAGGCGAGGAGGAATGGGAGAGGAAGGAAAACAAAATGGAAAAACCCATCATAGAGCTCTGGATGTGTATGTCCATTTCCAGCATAGATTTCTCCTTCCTTATTAGTCAGACAGAGGCATTCTTATTTAACATGAGTTATTCATGCAAAGGTTTCTAAATGTATTCCCACGTTACTCAAGCAGTAATGGAGCTACTATAGCACCTGTGAGCATTAAAATGGGAGTAATGTTAGAAACTGCAATGCATCAGAATGCATGTTAGCTAAAATAGTATCATGTTGCTCTCTCTGAAAATAAAAGCTTGAGAGCTTTTTAAAATTTCATCATGGCTGAACAAATCTTTTAATTCCTTCCAGTTTGTTGCAAGAATACTTCAGGGAAGTTGTGTCAAGTCCCCTCCCATTATTTGCAGTAAATCACTTCACTTTTGAGAATCAGCTCTCTCTATTTTTGTAGGCAGATGATGACTGTGAAAAGTCTTGAAGTGCAACGGCTCAAATCAAGACTTTAAAAGGGCATTCCTTGCCGCTTTATAAAAGTCTAATTGAAAATTAATGCCAGCTACATCACTCCATGCTTGAGTTATATTTCACAGCAAAACCACCAGTTATTGCACTAGATGTGTCTTCACAGATGTGTTAGACTGGCTATTGGCCATCTGGTTGATTAATGACCTTTTTGACAGATTATTCATGAATTTAACAGAGTCTGATGATTTTTGATACAAGTATGATCTCAATTGACTTTATTAAAATGTCTGTGGTGGAGAAAATGGATTACAAGAAAAAAGTGAATATTTGGCATTTATTTTCTGTCAAATGAAGTATACATAGTATACATACACATTCAGAGATACCTGTGTGTATATATTATATATGGCGGGGTAGGTAGTTGCTGGACACAAATTTATGTAACAGATTTTGGGTTGTTTTTTTGTTGGGCAAGCACACCTTGAAAGTGTGTTGTTATGGTACATTTATCAAAAATGAAACTCCATCAATGTCTATGCAGTATTTTCATCATGAAAATCCTGTTTTCTAATGAGAAAAAAGCTAGATGTAAAGTAAAATAGTGGTCTATGAATATTCTGAGACCATTTCTTCTGGCAAATATTGGTTTGATGATAATGCTACAGGAATATCTGGGAACACATCACATTTATGTTTAGTGTATGGTAATCTGAATAGGAGATTTGAATTGCCTAATGACTAGCACAGGAGTAAGAACTCGAAAAGGACTAATTTCAGCCCACAGATACATACTGAAGCCCAGAGGAAGTCAAATGCATGTACGCGGAGACATAGTTTGACCCAAAGAATTTTAGGTTACATTTAATTTGAATGGGGTTTTTAGTTGGGATTTTGGGGGCAGAGGAGCAGAAAGACAGGGGAATTGTTTTTTTGCACACAGGCTTTGCAGGATAGTCACTACTATTAAACATCTTTCTTTAATAAGAGGCCTAGCATTGTATGTTTAACAGCTGAGGCATGAACTTTGGCTGCTGCAGGCATATTGCTTAATGGATTCTTCTAATGTGGGTTTGATTCTGTTTCTCCATGCTGACTCAACAAACCCATCCAAAGAAACATTTCATTATGTAGGCTCGGTAGGATTTATGGAGACAACAAAGAGAAAATGAAGGGGATAGGGAGACTCCACTATTATTTTCTTGTTATTTTGCTATTATTGAAACTTTGACAAACAATGGCTCATACACTTTCACAAGGCAAGTGATGTAAACTGGGTCAATATGACTTGCATGGCTGCCAAAGAGTTGTTTAAATATAGTTTCATTGTTTCCAGTTATCGGTTCAACAAAACAACAAAATGGAAGTTAAGGCATCCTGAAGTAATCACATCACTTGGAAGACAGACATGGCAGGAGTCTCTAAAGACATTCATCCCCTGTGCTAAAGCCCCTGTGCTTTAACAACACACTAAATGAAGTCGGATTAACTGATATAAGTGAAACAAAACTGGTGGCCTGGGGACTGTGTTCTCCCATACATGAGGCTAGTTTCACCCTTATATTCTGGTCATAGCCTCCTGCAGTGAGGAGGAGTCTGGCCATTATCAATTTCATGGGCATGTCAAAATCATCACCATTTAATTTCTTCTCAAGAGATGAGGTTTGGAATGGCAAGCGTGTTGTGTGTCAGGAATGAGTTGCATTGGCAGAGTTGTGGGGAGAAACTTACAAAACACTGCACGTACTATGTTTGACTCTAGCTAGCTTCATAATCACTAGGATATTGGCATAAAGCAGTTATCCAATGTCAAATACATTTTAAAGCCATAGAAATCTAAGGCATTGAAATTAAGCTTTTCTGGTCCCAATTGAAGCCATCCCCAATGAGCAGTGATGGCTATGCTGATAGGGGACACTCTCCTACTGACATGGTGCTGTCCACACCAGTGCTTTTATTGATAAAACTTTTGCCAGTTGGAAAGCGGGTGTTTTTTCCACACCTGACCAACAAAAAAGATTTACTGACAAGAGTAGTGTAGACAGCCTCAACTTCACTCACTCCCAATGAGACCTAAAACAGTGACACCCAACAACCCATCCCAAAAAGAAAATAATTTAACAACTGAAAAATACAAGATTAACAATCAGCGGGGTAGCTGTGTTAGTCTGGATCTGTAAAAAGTGACAAAGAGTCCTGTGGCACCTTATAGACTAATAGAAGTTTTGGAGCATGAGCTTTCATGGATGAGATAATGAGGTTAGTTCAATCAGGGAGGATGAGGCCCTATTCTAGCAACTGAGGTGTGAACACCAAGGGAGGAGAAACTGCTTTTGTAGTTGGCTAGCCATTCACTGTCTTTGTTTAATCCTGAGCTGACGGTGTCAAATTTGCAAATGAACTGAAGCTCAGCAGTTTCTCTTTGAAGTCTGGTCCTGACATTTTTTTTGCTGCAGGATGGCTACCTTTAAATCTGCTATTGTATGTCCAGGGAGATTGAAGTGTTCTCCTACAGGTTTTTGTATATTGCCATTCCTAATATCTGACTTGCGTCCATTTATCCTTTTATGTAGGGACTGTCCCATTTGGCTGATATACATAGCACAGGGGCATTGCTGGCACATGATGGCATATATTACATTGGTGGACGTGCAGGTGAATGAACTGGTGATGGTGTGGCTGATCTGGTTAGGTCCTGTGATGGTGTCGCTGGTGTAGATATGTGGGCAGAGTTGGCATCGAGGTTTGTTGCATGGATTGGTTCCTGAGTTAGAGTTACCATGGTGCGGTGTGTGGTTGCTGATGAGAATATGCTTAAGGTTGGCGTGTTGTCTGTGGGCGAGGACTGGCCTGCCTCCCAAGGCCTGTGAAAGTGAGGGATCATTGTCCAGGATGGGTTGTAGATCACTGATGAAGCGTTGGAGAGGTTTTAGCTGAGAACTGTAGGTGATGGCCATTGGAGTTCTGTTGATTTCTTTCTTGGGCTTGTCTTACAGCAGGAGACTTCTGGGTACAAGTCTGGCTCTGTTGATTTATTTCCTTGTGCTATATCATAGTTTTGAGAATGCTTAGTGAAGATCTTGTAGGTGTTGGTCTCTGTCTGAGGGGTTGGAGCAAATGCAGTTGTACCTCAGCACTTGTCTGTAGAAGATGGATCGTGTGGTGTGTCCAGGATGGAAGCTGGAGGCATGAAGGTAGGCATAGCGGTCAGTGGGTTTTCGGTATAGGGTGGTGTTAACATGACCATCACTTATTTGTACTGTGGTGTCTAGGAAGTGGACCTCCCATGTAGATTGGTCCAGGCCGAGGTTGATGTTGGGGTGGAAGCTGTTGAAATGGTGGTGGAATTGTTCCAGAGTCTCCTTCCCATGGGTCCAGATGATGAAAATGTCATCAATGTAGCGTAGGTGGAGAAGGGGTGTGAGTAGATGAGAGCTGAGGAAGCATTGTTCCAGGAAGCATTGTTCCATAAGAATATTGGCGTATTGTGAGGCCATGCGGGTGCCCATACTGGTGCCACTGGTCCGGAGGTATATATTGTCACCAAATCTGATATAATCGTGTGTGAGGATAAAGTCATAGAGCTGAGCAACCAGTTGTGCTGTGGCATCATCAGGTATACTGTTCCTGACAGCTTGTATTCCATCTGTGTGTGGAATGTTTGTGTAGAGAGCCTCCACATCCATGGTGGCTAGGATGGTGTTTTCTGGAAGATCACCAATGCATTGTAGTTTCCTCACGAAATCAGTGGTGTCACGGAGATAGCTGGGAGTGCTGGTGGCCTAGGGTCTGAGCAGAGAGTCCTCATATCTGGACAGTCCTTCAATGAAAGTGCCAATTCTAGAGATGATGGGGTGTCCAGGATTTTCAGGTTTGTGGATCTTGGCTAGTAGATAGAATAACCTCGGTCATGGCTCCAAGGGTATGTTGATTTGTTCCTGTGTTAGTGTAGGGAGTGTCCTGAGTAGATGGTGCAGTTTCTTAGTATATTCCTCAGGGGGATCTGAGGAAAGTGGCATGTAATATTTGGTATTGGAGAGTTGTCTGGCAGCCTCCTTTTGGTAGTCAGACCTGTTCATGATGACAACAGCACCTCTTTTATCAGCCTCTTTGATTATAATGTCAGGGTAGTTTCTGAGGCTGTGGATGGCATCGCGTTCTGCACGACTTAGGTTATGAGGCAAGCGATGTTATTTTTCCAGAATTTCTGCCTGTGCACGTCGGCGGAATCATTCTATATATAGGTCCAGACTGTCATTTTAACCCTCAGGAGGAGTCCATGTGGAGCTGTTCTTCTTGTGCTGTTGGTGGGGGTGGATATCTGTGTATCAGTGTGCTGTTCAGTGTTACCTTGAAAGTATTCTTTGAGTCAGAGGTGGCAAAAGTAGGCTTCCAGTTCACTGCAGAACTCTATCGTGTTTGTGGGGGTGGAGGGGCAAAAAGAGAGTCCCTGAGACAGGACAGACTCTTCTGCCAGGTTGAGTGTGTCGCTGGGTAAATTGATGATATTGCTCGGTGAGTTAGGGGTACCACTGTTGTGGACCCATCTGGCAGGTGGGATTTTAGACAGCTTATGGTCCTTTTTCCTTTGTAGAGAGGTGAAGTGTGTAATGTAGATCTCCTGTCTTATTTTAGTAAAGTCTGTTTGTGTGGAAGGTTGGATATTTATGAAAGTCTCCAGGTTGGAGAGAGCTCTTTTTTGATGTTTTTCTGGATGCTGATCAGGTGGTTCCTCAGTTTCTTTGATAGTGTATGGCATAATCTCTAACTGTGGTCTGTGCAGTATGTAGATAGCAATGGATTTTTCACCTTCAGTCCATTTGGTATGATGTCCAACCATTTGCATTTGGAAAGGAAGATGATTAAGAAAGGAAGATGATTGGAAAGGAAGGTTAACTATGTATGTGCAATGTCTGTAAATGTGATTTCACCATAAAGAAAGCTCAGATTCTTCACCATCCTTAAGAATTAGTAGTAGTATTTATCATTTGTATTGCTTGGGGGTGGGGGTGGGAAGAAGGGCCTAGTCAGAATAAAGGTTCCATTGTGCCAGGCATTGTACACAAAGGAAAAAACATGGTTCCTTGACCCTCAGCAATGGCTTTCTTCTTTTATAGCATAGAGTTAAGACCCTCATACCATTAATCCCCACTTCTTGTTATTTACAGGAGGAAAAACTCTAGAGTTACATAAACTATAGAATTATAAGTATTAGCAGCAGCCATCTTGACCTGGTGGTTAGTTTGTTTCTGGGGACTCAATGGCATCTTTTGTGATTAAAATAAAAATGGAAACTTTCCCTGAGAGGTGAGGGTGGCTCCTAGAACATACTGTATCATCAATATATCTGCACTGAAGAGTCACATTTCACAGACGATGTTAAAGGTTTCATTCTTCCTTCACTGCACTACACACAGGGATTATTGCCAACTAGCACTCCTTGGAGTCCACCCTAAAGGGACAAGGGGAGCTGATCTGGCCTTGCACAGAGGAGAACACAGACTATGCTCCTTAGTGATAGTGTGGCATGCATACTTCCCTGGTATATTAGAGTTTTCCAGGAGGCAATATGAATACAGAGATATGAATATGGAGACTATTCTCTGAACAATTCTGAAAAACAACTCCTCACCTCCAAATAGGCCTCTAACTTTATGGCACACTAACCCATATAGAGAAAGAAGGAAAATGTTATAGCATTAATGTGCGTCAGGAGAATGAAAGAGGAAAATTAGATATAAAATTCTGAAAGGTGTAAACATGAAGGGGAGAGGAATTACCTATGGAGGAGCAAAAGGCAAACAGTAATAGATGAAATTAAGAAAAGGAAAAGAAAAGTGTAGGCTAAATAGGGAACACTTCTCTACAGTGAGATCTGGTAGATTGTGTAATTGTGGCCCTGTCATTTAGGCCAAAGTGTGTAGATGTTAAATTCCTACCAAAAATCAATGGGAGTTAGGTGCCTGGGTGCTTTTGAAAATCCTACTGGGCACCTGTCTGCCTCCTTAGGCACCTAAATACCTTTCAAAATCTGGTCCCTTTTATCAATCAACACTGCAGGTCATCCATAGACACGTTTTTGGTCCTTATACCTCAACTGAGAAGAGTGGTCAGAAAGAAATATCACTCATTTCCAAAATCAAGTGTGGATTAGTTCAGCATATCAGTCACCTTGGACATGCTCCATGTTCCCTAGTTAACCAGAGGCTAGCAATAGAGTACATCTGACTGGCAAGAGTGCTACATCTTTAGTCTCATTGCGGGATTTGTCCATTAGTTTCTCACTAAGGTGCGTGGGACTTTCATGTAACCTGAAGAGCAGCCCTGTGTAAGCTCAAAAGCTTGCCTCTCACCCCAACAGAAGTTGCTCCAGTAAAAGATATTACCTCCTCACTTTGTTGGGTACTACTATCTTGGGACCAACACAGCTACACCAAACTTTCAAGCCCCAGGACCATTAAATCTTCAGTGAGGAGCTGTGAATTCTGGGGTTTGACTAGAAATAAGAAGTCAGAGTACAGCGACTAGAAGAGCAGTAGGGTCCCCCAGAGACTATTCTGTCTTCTTGTCCCCATGAACAGACCAGCATCTGCTGCTGTCAATGGGAAAGATGAAGTGCTTCCCAGAAACTTGAGCTGTCTCTTAAGTCATGTGATCGCCTGTGAAAAGTTGCTGTTAATTTGGGAGTGGGTGGGAGAAAAAGATAGCTTTGTTGCTTTCCCACAATATTCTTCTGCTCCAGGATGGAAAGAGATCAGCTGACGGTAAGGGGGACTCAAGGCCTATTGCATGGTATCAAGGAAAGAGTTAGGAATGGCAGAAAGTTCACAGATTGGCATCCGAACATCAATTGCTTCTCCAGAGTACAGCAAACCCACAGATACGCCCCATCATTACTTGTGAGATAAGAAAGGATTGAAGAATGGAATCAGGAAGCCAATGATGCCCAAGAAGCAGGCAATATATTCAACTACTTTGAGACACTGGAGTGTTTGGAGGAGTTGTGTCATCTGACCTATCTCTGAACTAGTATTTCCAGACATCACAAAACTGGCCAACAATGTGGTGTCGCTCCCAACAGTGCTGCTCTTTATGGGTCTCATGTCTAAGTCTGATGCAACAATCAGACCAGTGGAAAAGCAAGGTATAGGAAAGTACCACTCAGCAACCCAGTAAGACAGTTTCAGAAGCTCATCCCATGGGCTAGCTCAGTACTGAAGGCCTGAACATTGTTGCTCCCAAAATACTTCTTTCAACACTATTTCCAGGTCCAGTCTCCAAACATCATATTTGGGAAGCTGCTTCGTACATTTTTCTCAAGATAATAAAAATAGCTTTAAAAAAACCCCACTTAATTAGCCCAGCTTGTTCAGATTAAAGCTTTTTGGGAAACACACCCAAAGGCAAAACAAAAATTTCCTCCTTAACTCAATAACTCCAATATGGTAGACTTCTCTGCTCTCTTCTGTTGAGATTGTATAGGAAAGGGACAGATGTAAGCTTACTTGTACAAAAGAGTCTTGCTTTTGCCTTAACAAATAATACATATTTAACACAATGGTAGCAGGGTGAAAAAAAAATCAATTTGTCCTAAAACACAGTTGATGTTTAGATTGAATTATCAGCAAGAAAAATTACTTTGAAAAGCTGTGTAGAGAAGTGATTCAGTTGCTGGTAAGGCAGTTTTTCTCCATTAGAACTGTGGCAGTTACTGGAAATCTGGAAAGGAACCACAAGGAAACCCACTTCCTAGGTGGTTTACCATTTAAAGATACAGAAGGGCTAGTTATTTGAGCAGGTCGGGAAATAAGTTTCTTCCATTTAAAAAAAATGGTTTTTATTGTCTACTAAAAAAGTATCACAACTGACATTTTTCAGGTTTTTACAGAAATCTGAAAGCCTAAAAGCCAGTCACTGAAACCCCTTTTTAAAAAAAACCTGAAGTATTTTAAATTAAAACACTGTGAAAACTTGTTTAGTTGTAAAGCCGTTTCACAAAGTTCCAACAAAAATATTTTGACTAATGTATCTTTTATTAGATAAGGAACACTTCAGTGTTTTGTAGCAGCCTGTAAGAATCTGTTCATAGCGGGACACAGTCACTGCTTACTAAATGCCCAGTGTGGGGAAGTCTGCAGGAGGGGGCCAGAGGAGCAGGAACACTCTGCACATCCTGGGGAGAATAAGTGACCTCCTGCCAGATTTGCATCCATACTATTTCACACTGTACTCTCTGGCTGCATCACCCTGGCTGTTATCTGGGATTTCCAATGGATGAGCCACAGAGGGGATCTTTAGGAAATTAGTTCAGCTCTGAATTGAATCTGGCCAGTTTGCAGGCAGTAGCGCTGTAGAGGGGACAATTCTGTGCTGCACCCTTTCCACTTCTTTTCCATCCCCAAACTAAGGAGCCAGAACCCCCAGATAGACTATTTGCACGGTCACCAGGAGAGGATGGTGCTGCACAACTTGCACCCCAACCTTTCTGTGAGGAGAGAGAGAGAACCAGTTCTCTCCCTATACTCTGAGGGGAATGTCTGGGACAGATTTTTTTGGGGGGAAGGAGGAGGGGGATATCTTAGTAGCTCAGACAGGAGACCCATTGGGCTTAAGTATTGTACAAGCCCATACAAAGATAGGCCATACACTGAAGAGTTTATAGTGTAGCAGGACAGAAGAGATGCAAGGAGAGGGAGTGGGATTCAACGTGCATTAAAAATGGGCATGGTGCTGACAAATAGATCTTGTTAGCTCTGTTTTTGCACTTTGTCCTGTTTTGGTATTCTTTGTCCCCAGAGAGGCAGTATAGAAAGAGTGAGAGAGAGGAAGGCTATCAAAATATGCACACTATTTATAGAGGAATCTTTAAAATTTCTACCAGTTTGAGAGCTATTACCCATTCTAGGTGTATTTCCCATTTTAAGAAAAAGGAATATTTCTCAAATCATTATAATCACTGTACATACATTTTTATGAACAGTATTCTATTTTTACTCAACCACCTATCCATTATCAACAGGCTAAGTTCATCTGGACCTTGCAGAAGGCTCGAGGGGAGTGCTGAAGGACATGGTGGTGGTTTTATCTCTTTAAGCACTAAGCAGTGGATATACAATATATGCCATATAGGTGGAGAGTTGATGTTGCTATGAGAACCCTAACTTTTGCATTTCCTGATTTGTGTGTGTGCATGCCTGAGTCCTCTGAGCAGGCCATATCTCACTCCACTCCCTTTTGGAAGTTATCAGAAGGTGAATTCAATCTTATCTGGGCCTGGAAGTCCATATTCTATATACTGATGGCCACCATTGTCAAAAGTTAAGCTCCTGACTAGGCCAGGTTCCTTGGGTTAGGACAAGAACGACCTTCCTCCCCCCTCTTGGCTGCATCTCGAACTAGCCATTCTAGCAGAAGCAGCCATCCCTTTTCATCTGGCCCGCTGGTTCCTGACTGGCTTTTGCCCTCTCCCAGCCCTTATAGCTGCTGGAGAACCAAGTCTGGCTGGTTTTACAAACAGTTAATTCTAGGAGACCTTTCTAGGCAATTCCTGGAGGTCCAAACATGTTGCCTTTTTAAAAAAGGGCTGCTTCCCAGGGCAGGAGGATTCAGATTCTCATTTCGGACAATGAGTCAAACAAGCCTCCAGCTGAGGAGGGAATTTGCATCTTTCCTATATTTTGCTTTATACCACCTCAACCTTTCAGTGGATGGACCTGCATATCAATTTGGTGCTTTTACATATGAGGGTATCAGCAGACAAATCATGTCAGTGAAAAGTGTTGAGTAAAGAATAATGATTTCTCCTACACTGAGATGGGAATAATGCTAATTTCAAGAGGCTGTATTCAGTTATAAAGTGGACTCAAGTGATTGAGCTGCAAGGGAGCTTTAGAGTGGAGAGACTCATTTCTGACATCAGTGGGGTAATCATAAGTAACTGTAGAGATTGTAGGGTTTGGTATCAATTATTGTATTACACACAAGATGCTTGAAGCAATGCATTTCTGTTAAATCTCAGATCATTAAAGATATTCATTCTTTAATATTGTGTACATCACTACCCAGGGTATGCAATAATTGCCCAAGAATGTATTTGTGTTGAATACAAAATGAATAAATATGAGTCATTAACCAGGTTCCCAGTGTGCCAGGTGCTGTACAGACACAGAAGAGATCTTTTGGGTGTGGGTCTGTGGATATTACATTAGCCTGTAAACATCTAATGTTTGTTTTGCATAGGTGCTGAGCATCAACTCCCACGGAGTTAAGCTACATTCTTCGGTCCTCAGGTCCTAAGCTTACTAAACAAAAAAATATGGAGTAGACAAGAAATCCTGGGATGCCTGGAGATTTATATGCATTACTAATAGGTAAGAGAGAAGGACGGGTGCTCGGGTAATCTTTTTGATTATGGCAGGGACAAGCTATCAAGCTTCACAGAACTGCATGGGTTTGGGGAAGGAAACTAGAGTGTCCAAGCTAAATAGAATGTGGGAGCAGCTTGTTAAGCACACAGAGTTCACGTAGATCATAGAGACCACTTAAAATGAAATTGACAATCTGAAGAAAGCTCCCATCAGATTTTTTCATCATTTAGATTAATTCACAGTAGGTGTAATAATACATTTCTAAGCTAATTAAACTTAACATTTTGGAAAGAATCCCCTAAACCCTCCATAAAACATCTGTTAAGGCCCTATGCTGGAATTTTCAAAGCAGCCCAAGGCAGTTAGGTGCCCAACCAGTGAAAATACAAGTTTTTGTATATAATTGAGTAAACTGAATGCAGTAACTCCAGTAATCCTCTCACCACAATGCATTGCAGAGAAAAACAAGAGAGATCTGGTAGGATTTGTTTTATGCTCATTTAAGTCATTGGGAATTCTGTGCTCTGGGATTGCAGGATTGGCTATTAGGCAATAAAAGTAGGAAATTGGACTTAAATCTTAACAAAAGAATAGACCCCACTATTAACTGAACCATCTTTTATATGAAATATATAGATTACATTCTCATGAACTGATTTAATGTCTTTTGGAGGACTTTTCTGTCATAGGACTCCATTTTACAAAAATCTCATGTGACTAAAGTTACCCAAATGCACCTTTGCAGGACTAGGTCCTTACAGTGAAAACAAAACACCTAGAATGCATGCCAGGGTAATTCCCATTGACTTCAATGGGAACTTTTTGGCCTTTGCATGCAACTCTTTATCCTATTCCTACAACTTTTGTTTTATGGTTATGATATTTAATATCAGTAAGTTTATAATTTCATTCTCAAGGTATTATTTTTAAAAGCAAAAAGATTCTTAAACAAAGTGAAGGGTGTTTTCATCCTGAATAAGAGAGCATTTGTGATAACACTGAACAGTATAACAGTTTTGTCTCTTTCTTTAGCTGTTTCTAAATGCTGAGGCTAGCTGTCCTGGAGAACATTCTGGATATCTTTGCCATTGGTGAGGCCCTTAGAGAGAAGATTTATTGAATGTTTTTTTGCAAAGTCTTAATGTAAGCAAAAATTAGTCCTAGTATTTACCGTAAATTTTGAGAACTGCTTAGGATTCAAAAGTGCAGAAATACTGCCACATTATTCTGATTGAAAGCAATTGTAAAAATCAGTGTAATTAAATTACACATTTTGCAGCAGATGGACTCCGCTGTCTTGCTGATAAACTGAGCCAAACTGGAGAGTAGTAGCGCATTCCACAGAGTATTTCATGGATTAACATTGCAAAATGTTGGCTTTTGGTTTATTAGTAAAATATACTTACAATTGGCCACATCATGTCGAGCTCTTTTTTAAGTGGTGGAACTATTCATGATTTAAGGAGAATTTTTTTTTTAAAATCGAGTCTAATCAAATGGGAACACCTGCAAACTAGCTGCAGTGAGGCTCTAAACTGTGCTTTTATTGATTCATGCAGCTCGTGCAAGTTTTTAGAATGGATTTTTAAAATAATGAAATGGTGCATCATGAGTATCCCATGCTATTGGAAGGTAATAAACAATGGGACACATTTTGCTAATGAGTGAATGAAATGAAAATGTTATACTAAGAGAACACTGAGATGCGCTAATTGAAATGGCACAACTTAAGGGTCTTAGTTCTTTCAAGTGATTTAGGCCAGAATGCTCAACACGATAAGTGTGGGACTTGGGCTTGAAACTACGTACTTTGTCATAAAAATTCTGGGACTTACATATACAGTTACTTGCCGACACAATATACAGGTACAATATACAGAAGGCCTCCTGATTCCCAGCCCTATGCTCACCTAGAACACAGCAGATCTCCAAAGTTGCTCCCTGTGGAGTATTTAAACTCAAAGTTTAGTGCTATACATATCACATTTCCAGTGTTCTAATATGGAGTGTCAAAAGGCCTATTATGTCTATTGAGTGTGCTAATTCTCCGCCCCCTCCTGTTTCCTCCACTTGGGAATAATACTGCTTAATATAAACACAACCAGATTTTTCCCTAGCATTACTCCACTGAGTCTCAGCTATTATGAAAATTTACATGTTTGCTTGCACCACAGAGAAAGCACTGTTAACTGTAGCAAAGAAGTCTACTTCTTGGTTAAGGGCACTTTCCTGTTGTACAGGGGAACACACGGCCACTACAATGTATTTGTACATACACACAGATGTACATATACTCTTCATTTTAAAAAACTGAGAATAGTACTCAGCCAGCTCTTTTAATACATTCATGAATCTCCCCCCCACACACAATTATTAGGCTGGGAGTCTGGAAAATTCCAGTTTCATAAGTGTTAAACCATAACAACTTAACAGGGATAGTTGTATCTTGAAAGTAATCATGGTATTCTTCACAGGGTCATTTGCATGCCACAGAATTATGTAAAAACCTTATATGAACTAAAATTATTAGTAACCTCAAATTGATTTTTTTGGAGGAGGGGCAGGGAGGGCACTAACTGAATGCCAGTTGGAAGTGAGAGAAAAAGTAACACATTTTTGATGGCTGAATCTCTCTGCAGAGATGGAACACTGATGAATTTAGTGAAACTTCAAGTGAAACTTTCACTCCAGGCATTATACTGGAGTAACG
The DNA here is from genome assembly GCF_025201925.1 of Gopherus flavomarginatus. NCBI lineage: Eukaryota > Metazoa > Chordata > Testudines > Testudinidae > Gopherus > Gopherus flavomarginatus. Next base: position 31,397,184 of record NC_066626.1, read on the forward strand.
GTTTAGTCAGGTCCCACAAGATAACATCAGGCAGACTTTTATTGAGTATCAGAACTAATGTGCTTGTACGGATGCCTGAATCATTAGCTTAGATCAGATACATATGCTGGTGTTTGTAGCAACTAGAAAAGCAGACCTTTTTCTAAATCCCATCCAATCAATTTTAGACCAGTTGAAGAAAGAAACTGTTCTGAAACATTTTAAATGCCAAAGCAGACTTTGATGCATCATGGATTTGCACTTATATTAAATACTGGCATTGAAAACCTTGAACTCCATCCAAATTAATAAGTGCAGTACAGATTCTGGGTTGTGTCCAAGCTGGACTTGGCACACAGTGGTGGCTCTAGCTTTTTTGCCGCCCCAAGTATGGCAGGCAGGCCGCTTTCAGCAGCATGCCTGTGGGAGGCCCCTGGTCCCACGGATTCGGTGGCATGCCAGCGGGAGGTCCGCCAGTCCCGTGGCTTCGGCATACCCGCCGCTGAATTGCCACTGAATCCAGACTGGCAGACCTCCTGCAGGCAAGCTGCTGAAGGCTGCCTGACTGCCACCCTCGCAGGGACCAGCAGGGCCCCCCATGTTTTGCCGCCCCAGGCACATGCTTGGAGCACTGGTGCCACCACTTTTGGCGCAGTTCAGAAAGGGGCTGATATCAAAGAAGCCACCTTTATGCTCCCCTCCCCCCAGCCCTCAATCCAGGAACTGCCAGTTCAGTTCCAAGTTTAAAGTAATCTCAATATTGCTCTGCTTTATTTCTGACTGATTATAGTACTGAGGGCCCATTCGGGTAACTAACACCACCAGGGCATACACACGTCCTGGGATACATCCCTATGAGTGGGGCTAGGACAGAGTGACATAGAAGTAGCTACTGCAACCCTATACTACAGGATAATTTCCTTCTTCATTGGGCAGGCTCCATTTGATAGTCAAGCTGGCTTTAAGATACTTTGCTTTACAAGGTCCTGGCCCTGTGTGTTCTTGTGGAACCTCCTTGGTGCAAACACAAGTTCATTAAACCAGAGAACTACATTTTACAGAGGAGGTTACAGAGACTCATCCTCTAACTCTTTTTGTTACATAGATTCTCTCTTCCAGGAACAGGGACTCTACTCAGAATTGCTTCCTGAGCCAGGGATCTTTTCCATACGGGAATAGCCACACCTTTGGGGGCAAATGAACACTCCTGCAACTATCCATACAGCAACTGTTACTGTATTTTAATGGACAGTGCCTGCTATTAAGATGCTTCATTTAATTTTGTAAATATTAGGCAGAATGGGGCTAATGGCTTTCACTGGCAGGGTCTTGCTTGGATCCAAAACTACTGCAGACCTAATTAAAACCAGTAAGGATGACAAGCACTCTCTTTTAGGCTCAATAGAAGTAACTGAGCCCCTATTTATGTAATAAAGACAGCTTCAGATATTGGGGGCTACAACCCAAGGCACAAGGCTGCATGGACAGCCTTACCTGAACACCAGGTGGATTAACAGGCATTTGCCTGTCTACAAACACCGGGGCTAGGACATTGGTTTCAGGCTCTTGTGTTGCAGGGGCCAGACAGCAGAAAAAAAGTCAAGTGACGTGCTGAAAGGAAGTAACGGGAAAGAGCTGGCTGGGGACAGAGCTCTCTGTAGTGGTAAGCTTGCGGATTTTGGAATAGAGCTCTTTTTTTGCCTGTCAATCCTACCACATTCACCGCTGTTGGAATCTCTTCATTCCAACCAGAGCAAGTTGCCAGGGAAAGTTTACATTCCCTTCGTCCTCCTACTCAGGGCTTACCAAAGCTTGACTCTTGGCTAGTCAGGGAGCCACGTCAACCAAGTATGAAAACATCTGATTAATACATCCATACAATTTATTACAAATGGTCTCTCACAAATGTGTCCTAAATCATAATTCCTCTTATAAATTAGTCCTTCTCTTTCTGCAATCTTTAATCCTTTACTTGTTTTATTTATTGCAGTAGATCCTGGTTAAGTTTAGCTTAACGTACTCCATTTTCCCCAGTTACTTCCTTGCCATCTAAGAGCATTTTTTTTTAAAAATCATACTAAAATAATGTCAAAGAGGTCAAATGAATAATTAGGAAGGCTGGGCACTAGTGTAATTATTATTGTTAAGCGTGGAATCCAGCCACTTAGGATATATTTTAGTGGCATTTTGTATGTTCAACAGAAAGCTTTTAGGAATACAGAACTGTTGAAAGTTGCATTCCTTGGCTTGTGAGAGTAAAAAGGTGTTATGACAGTCTTCAGGCTATGACAACTCTGCTGATGCTGCATCTAAGAAAAGAATGAGTCATAGGAGTGCTGGTGAAAGATAACCGAACTTTACTTACTGGCCTCAGTACCCTGATTAGTGTCAGGATTACAGCAGCCAAATTTAGTGGGTAAGAGGAGACAGTCTGATGATCACAACAAAGAACCATGTGATGTTCTGTGAAATTCTAACAAGCTACAATATATGGTTCTCCCTAACATAAAACTTTGATGATAAAAATAGAGACAAATTTTGCTCTTAGGACTTCCCAACCCCATTAGTGCCATTGAAGCTGCAGGGAAAAAACAGAGCAGGATTTAGCCCTGTAGAAATTTCAGCCAGACCACTGGTCAGTTTAGCCAGCATATACACAACATTATTTTTTAAAAAAATCCAGCCAGTATAATCCAGAATCTGCATACATTCCCCTTAAATACCTTTTTCCATCTGTGGTATAGAAATAGTTCACCTAGGGAACTAAGGAGCGAGCTACTGGCATGCATTACACATAAATGACATCAGCAGGATTGTGTGGTTTAACTGGAAACAATTTTGTTCACCTACAAATCCAGTGGTCATCCAAAACTATTGGATGAGTCACAATTGTTTGGAATGTCTCAGTTTTGCAAGCTTTCATCAAGTTCAGTACCCAAAGCCAAAACTTTCAGATAAACAGCACATGTCAGATTCTAGAGGTCTACAGAATTTGCATGTTTTAACAATATTGTTCTGATTTAACATACAGGACCTTTATCTTAGCTTGTGTTTTTTAATCCCAGCAGGTCAGATAACATCCTACATAAATACACTCACCAGACATTTACTTAGCTCTTGATAACTATTGTAACACCTATTGGAATATATGAAGGGTTTGTCCTGTGGTCACTAAGCCTGCTGCAATCTATCCTGGAAAATGTAAGCCACATGGTGAAGCTTGGGAACCCCTCTTGGAGTTGGGCTTTCCCATTCTTTTCCTTTTCGTGAGGCTGGTGAATGAGGGTCCCTCAGTTCAGGCCAGTTTTACTTTTATTTTACACTACGGATGTGGCTAAAAAGTGTTTCCTGTAGAACTTGATATATATTTTAGTAAATTGATTCCTTTCCATGCCATCTTTTGCAAAGAAACAAAAACATCTTTCCCCACTAAATGAGCATATCAGCCCAAGAGAAGAACACGAATTATTTAAAGAGACAATTGCACAATTTTGTCTAACTGACCTTTTAACAATCTGTTTAAAAGGATAGATTGCCTTATGGATCTTCTCCTCTCCTATATGCAATTGCACAATTGCCTGCTGCCTCATTTTCTCCTTCTTGGCTCCCTGATGAATGTATCCTTAATGCAATTGCACAAACCAATTATTCTCCCATTCATAACTGTGATGAATGTATCCTTCTCCCACACATGAGTCAGGTAATATTACTCAGCATCTGGTTTCTCTTTCAGACACACACACAGTTGCTTCCCTTGTGCAGCAGGATGTTCACAGTCCATTCCCCTTCCCCACTGGAGCACAGTCCCTCTGGGGTCTGTAATCCATCAGCTCCTGTTTGGTTCAAGTAGCATGTTATCCCTTGCTAGAGGGCATTCTCTGCTGTCCTCAGTCTGCAGTAAATCCCTTCTGTTTCTAATTGATCACCCTTTGCCTAGTTGTTATGGGGAGACCTGCACTAGGATTTCCCCAGTCCTTGTTCTCTCTCCCACCTGAGCTGCTTTTGTCCTTGTGGAGAGCCTCCCCCTCCAACCTGGGTTACTCATGTGAGCTGCCTCTGCCCCACACGTAGAAAGCCTTATACGTGGTTTCCTGAAGGGCACATACTTATTCCTAGTTGTTGAAAGGTGCCAAGCCCACAGATACACTAAGGCCATTTCTGCACAACAGGGACTGTAGTGGCAGAGCTTTGGTACCATAGCTATGGCAGCATAACCTCATCCACTCAGCCTACAGGGACAGATGTTTTTCCCTTTTCTAATCACTGCAGGAACTCCATCTCCCCAAGCGATGGAAACATTCTTCTGGTAACTGAGCTGCACCTGCCCCGGGTTTTAGAGTTACAGAGCTGGATTTTTCAATAGCTACATTGACGTATGTTTTAAGTATAGACCAGGCCAAAGGCACATGCATTTGTCCAAGGATGGTGCTCTGTTACAGGCTTATAAACATACTTTCTTTAAAGATATATGGTCAGTCATGATTGGTCCCTGCTATTAGTGATTTTAGTAGCCACTGAAGGCCTCAGCTCAGGATTGAGGCCCCGTTGTGCTATCTGCTGTACAAACATGTCTACCCCAAAGATTTTGCAATCTAATTAGGCCACACAGATGAAAGGTGGAGTGGGGGAAGGGTGTAACATATAAGCCAAGAAATCAGGATGATGGGTGTCAAGTAGCACATTAGAAAGGGTTTTTAAATTTTAGCTTTTTAAAAAAAATTAAAGAAAAAAGCTAAATTGTAGAGGCAGGGGGTCAGGGGAGGAAGAGAGATGAAGTGGCAGGGGGAAGGATGAAGGGCAGACATACTGAAAGGTGTGATTGTTGTCTTGTCTTCTACAATTCTATCAGTAAGAAGGGGGAAAAAAGGGCCCAGAATCAAGACCTAAAGTTAAAAATAAAGTCCGTCAAAACCTTGAGGAGCCGTTTTTGCTGTTGCTTCCACCTGAGCTCCTAGCTCTTGCTGCAGGAAGGAAGTTTCTGCAGTTTGTCTCCCCACAGTCCATGGTGCTAGAGGTGAAGGGCAGGTATGAGAGCTGGTGCCCTTAATGAGGCATGCTAGAAGCAGGGCTGGCTCCAGGCACCAGCGCAGCAAGCAGGTGCTTGGGGCGGCCAAGGGGAAGCGGCGGCACGTCTGGTTCTTCAGCGGCAAGTTTCTCGGTCCCTCTCAGAGGGAAGGACCTGCCACCGAAGTGCCGCCAAAGAAGGAAGCGGTGCGGTGGAGCCGGCCCTGGCTCGAAGCCCTTCCCCCCTTCCCACTGGTCCAGATGCCAAGAGGGGAAGCCTAGATGGGTCACACTTTCCTACTGCTGCTATTAATTCTCTTTCTGCCTCAGCTCCTGTGGAGGACAGGAAGTCTCTTGGCTCACAGGAGCTGACTCCATCTGGAGCTTCTCCCTGCAAGCCATGCGGTGGGGAACATGGGGCTGCATGAACACTGATACTATCCGTGATGCAGAAATGTTTACGATTTGATAACAATCCATTTAGGGCTCCTTCTCTTTTCCAGGACTCCACCTAGCATCATAACCTGTTCCTTTTCTTTAACACCTCTCCATTACTCTTATTCTGCTTATTTCATTAGCCTTCCCATTATATCAAAGGCATCTTCTGTAAACCCACCACTACCAGATTTCAAATTCAAAAACTGATACAAATTAGTGAGGAGACATTACTACACACAGAATTTTTAGCTGATATTTTAAATGGTCCAAAGTATAAGTGATCAGCAGCCTGTACTCACTCCCTTCTGGCACTAAGATCAGTTTATTTGCTGATTCCCGAGTGTTTATTGGTAACACAGGGAAAGAATAAGTCACTAGATTCGTGCTCCCCCACCTTTACATTAAGAGAAAGTAGCTCAACATCTCCCTCTCTGAAAGATACTAACAATTCAGTCTACACCAAAATGTGTGCTTAGAATTTGAACAAATGCATACCAAATATTCCACCTTTCAAGAGAGACAGTAGAAGTCAAGTAACTCATAATTCATTTCTTTAGCAAAAGTTGTTATTCCCAGACACCAGAGTTTTCATGATTGTTGTCAGTTGTTGGGGATGGGGATAAATGGGAGAGGGGAAGAGGTCTAAATACAGAGAGCTAGTCTTCAAAATTCAGGACCAGTTGAGATATTTGACATTGATTTTAATTTTGGTGTCCTAATGGATTCAGCTCAGTTCCTGCACTCTCACCAGTGATAGCCAAACTGGCATTTTCCACCTTCAGCTAGCCAAGAGAGAGTAACACCTTCTCCTCACCAAGGCAGACCTAGCCACATTAACTAACTAATATAGCCATAAAGTGACACAGGCCTGGATTAAACTGTTTATCTGCTACAGACCCTTAAAGCCATCTGAGAACTAGTGCAGAATGCACCAACCACTATTTTAAATCGGACTGACCAGCGAGAGTACATCAGCATGTGGAGTGGTGCGCATCTGCTGCCAATCTAATGCGGGGCTGCTTGTTTTTAAGGATCTGAATAGGCAGGGCTCTCCTATTTGCTTTGAGAAAGCTCATTTCATTCTTCCACATCAGCTGGTCACCAGGGACACTTCAGCCAATAGCTCCTGCCATAGAAATTGTTAGGACCAAGGGCAGAGCTCTCTCAGAGTGGCCAATGACTGAAATTACTAAAGCAATCAATTTGTAAGCACCTAGAGGATAAAGTGATAAGGAATAGCCAGTGTAGATTTGTCAAGAACGAATCATGCCAAGCCAACTTAATTTCCAGCTTAGACAGGACCTAATACATAGGGGAATAGCCTAGATCTGATATATCTTGATTTTAGTAATGTTTTTGACAGTCCCACATGATATTTGCATAAGCAAGCTAGGGGAATACAGTCTAGATGAAAACTTTGAAAAGGTAGGCGTTTTACTCTTTGAAAGATTGTACTCAGAGTCAGAGCCAGTTCCAGGCACTAGCGAACGAAGCAGGTGCTTGGGATGGCACTTTGTCTTCGGTGGTAATTTGGCTGCGAGTCCCTCAGTCCCTCTCGGAGCAAAGGACTAGCCACCGAATTGCCAATGAGGAATGAAGCCACACAGTCGAGCTGCCGCCGATTGCAGCTTTTTTTGTTTTTTCTTCGACACTTCAGGTGGCAAAAAATCCTAAGCAGGCCCTGCTCAGAGTAGTTATTAATAGTTTGCTGTTAAACTGGGAGGGCACATTTAATAGGGTCCTGCAGGAGTCAGTCCTGGGTGTGGTGTTATTCAATGTTTTCATTGACTCGGATAATGGAATGGAGAGTATGCTTATAAAATTTGTGGGTGATACCACAGAAGGTGTTGCAAGCACTTTAAGACAGGATTGGAATTACAGACAACCTTGACAAATTGGAAAACTGGTCTACATGCAACAAGATGAAATTCAATAAACACAAATGCAAAGTACTACATTTATGAAAAAAATCAAGAGCACAACTACAGATTTGAGAATAGCTGTCTAGATGGTAGCATTGCAGAAGAGAAGCTGGGTGGTATAAGGATCACAGATGGAATATGAGTCAATGTGATCAGTTGCAAAAGAAAATTATTATTCTAGGGTGTATTAAGAGAAGTATCATGAGCGATATGGGAGGTCACTGTCCTGCTGTACTTAGCACTGGGGATAGTCTTCAAATATATTCTAGGCTGTTTCAATTGCCCACCCAAGGTAGGACAAGAAGCAATGGGCTTAATCACCAAGGGATATTTAGGTGAGATATTAGGAAGAGCTTTCTAATTAAATGCAGCTAGTGTGAAATAGGCATCCAAGGGAGGTTGTGGGATGTTTACTTGGTTCTGCTTCAGCACAGGGGGTTTGATTAGATGACTTTGAGGTCCCTTCCAACCCTACATTTCTGGTTTCACTCCTGCATGTTTCATGACCCCTTGGTGCAGGCTTTCCCCTACTGGAGTTTTGGGATCCCCCTGCCAACATCTGCCTGGATAGTCAATAATACTCAAATAAGGGATAGAGCCAATGAGATAAAACTATGGAAAGAGGAGAGAATGTGGGTCTTCTGGGAGGTATTATGAAGTCTAATTTTGTATGATGTATGCTAGCTAATGTGATAAGCATACTAGAAGTGTGTGTGTCACCGGTATGCTCACCCTGTCCTCCTTTTGGGGCGGTGTCGTGATACCACCACCATTACAGTCTCCCCAATCGCCTTTAGACTGAAAGCAGCCAGAGTCACTTCCAGCAGCCCTTGTGTTTGGCACAGCACTGCTTAATGGCTAAAGCCAGTTACTGTGACCCTTATGTTCAGAGCAGCATAGCCTAGTGGCCAGAGTCAATTCCAGCAAGGCAGTGTGGCCCTTGCAACAAAAGTCAGTGCTGGCAGCCCTTGCAGCCAGGGCAGTGTGCCCTAGTGGGTCAATATAACTGCCTAAAGACACAGAGAAATATGGTCGAGCAGCCAGGGTTCATATAGCCTTCAGATACAGGGCAGTTTGACCCCAATGGCCAGAGTCACTATTACAGCCCCTAGGCATGGGGCAGTGAGGCCTAATGGCCAGTATCCAGGAAGGAGAAAGGGGCCATCAGGGGGGTGTGTGTGGAAGCCCGGGTAGGAAGGCCTGGGCCTACTCGACTCCACTGGGCCTCAACCCAGGGGCCTGACAGTGGCAAAGTGGTCTGCTGCTGGGTCAGTGAGGACTCCCACTGAAACACGCGGACCTCACTCAGGTGGTAAGTACCACTCACGCACCCTGCCTGGGTCACTTCCTACCGCATTTCCAGGTATAGTTCATTGAGCTTTGGGGTTCCTGGGCTCCTCATCACAGGTGAGTCCCTGCAGCTCTGTCAGCTGCAGCTCTCCCGTCTGGCTTTCAGAGGTCTCCAGTTCCCAGAGGCAAAAAGACTATGATGGCTCTTTGGCTGAATCTTCTGCCAAAGGTCCTTCCCCTCCAGCGGTTAGCCTAGAATGAGCTGGGCTCCTCCCTTTTATACTGAGGCAGTAGTTGGAGTATGCCCAGCATGGTCTGAGGCCTGAGACTTCTGCTATCCATAGTGTGCAGTTAACCCCCTCTTGTCCAGTGTGCGCTATGCACACTGTGTCATAGTATGTAATAGTAATGATTTATATGGGTCTCAAACACCTTTTTGTGTTTATTCATATTATAAACATTTCCCCTCTTCATCTTCAAAGGAGTTCTGAGAACAGTTACCTTGCTTGTACAAAGGCCTCTTTTTTTAAAAAGAGGTGGCATGTATTGTTTCAGGAACAATGCCATTCTAGTACAGAGCCTATTTGTGGGATAGAACATAGTTGGTGTCCTTTTGACTGAGAGAAAATGTTTACCAAAACTTGAGCAGCAAATGTAAAAAACAGAACAAAACCCAAATGCAAGATTTGGTGTCAGAAGGTTCCCCTCCATCTCTTTAGCACCAGAAAATCCTTTTTAAATCTTGAAATTACTAGGAATGTATGTTTTTTTGACATCTCCACACTTGACCTGAAAGAAAGCAGAATCACAGTTTGCAGATGTCAGACTGGGAACTGGTAGATAATGAAAAGAACAGGCCACTGATCACTTAGTAAATTGGATACAAACAAAAAATGCATTTATTTTCATATAGCTAGCTGTAAAATTATATTTGTTTTTAGTGTAATGCAGGGCCTGCTTGCATAATGGGGGACTATCCTGGGAAGCAAGGATTCTGAAAGAGACTTGGCAGGCATGGTGGCTAATCAGCCTTGCACAAGTGCCCAGTGCTGTGGCCAAAAGGGCTAATGCAATCCTTGGAGGTATAAATGGGAAATCACAAGTAGGAGCAGAGAAATCAGCTTAGTATTTAGCACTGGTGCTGGAATAAAGTGTCTAGTTCTGGTGTCCACAACTCCAAAAGGATGTTGATAAATTGGAGAGGGATCAGAGAAGAGTCACAAGAATGATTAAAGATTGCAAAAACATGCAAGGGATGAGCTTCTTGAGTCTATTAAACTTAACCTCTTTAAGGGATGACGTGATCACAGTTTGTAAGTACCTACACAGGGAACAAAATCTGATAATAGTCTCTTTGATCTACCAGATAGAGTACTATGAGCCAATGGATGGAAGTTGAGCTTTATTTCTAGTCTGAATTTGTATAGCTTCATTTTCAACGGAAGGTAATAAGGCATTTGAACGGTTTACCACAGGTTGGGATGGATTCTCCATTTACCAGGAGTTTGGAAACTACTGGATGCTTTTACAAAAAGGTATGCTCTAGTTCAAACTAGAATTTTGGAGAAGTTCTATGGCCTGAGTTATACAGGAAGTCGGACTAGATGAGACAGTGTTTCCTTCTGGCCTAAGAGTCAACAAATCATACTGTAAATCACAATTCAGTGTAAAAATGATGAGAAATGATACCACTGAACTTCTGTCTCATTTACTTTTATTCTGTATCTAGCCATATCTCCTTCTCATGGGAAGATTATGACCTAAGCTTCCCTGCGGTAAAATGTTCTAATTTTTACAACATACAGCAAGTGAGATTACATCTGTCAAGGTCCTCTCCCATCCCATCCAATAGTGAAAATACTTCCATCTTAAGCATGTTGGTGGAAATTCACATCTTGTGCAAGCTGTTGAACTCTCAAATCTTTATTAAACTCTCAAAGTTTATTAAATAAGTTCAGCAAACAGTATGAATGTGGCTTAAAAACTTGAACAGAGCTCTGGTCACTCCCCCAATGTGGAACTAGTCAGGAAAAACATGATTAGCACAGTGTGTTAGTTTGATACTAATTAACTACACAAAAATTGTATTTCATATCTGAAGCATGGCTACTTTTATTTTCTGCCAAAGATAATCAGGATTGAAGATTGGAACAATTGTTTCCGTCTATGGAAAGGACAGGCTGTAAACTGTCTGGCCATGATTCAAATTGTTCTGGAATGAGTAAAGAGCAGTATGAAGCCACATGAGGCCAGCAAATGGTGAGGGGAGAAAGTTTGAATTAGAGGCTTCCTGTATGAAACATCTGCAATGTAACAGGAGATTTTGCACTTTGGCTCTAGATGTTAGTGAAACTGCACATCCTGGGTTGAACCTGTTTTCTTTGCTAATCTAAATTCTCCCCCACCCCACCCCAACATAGGTTGGGTTATGCTGTAATGCAAGAGTTGGCTCTTTCAAATGCAGTTGGCCCAATTGAATTCAGGTACTCAGACAAACAAGTAGAATTGTTTTAGACAGACTTAGTTCTTACTACATTTCATTTTTGTCAGATCATTTAGTTTTACAATACAGTACTTGCTTCCAGAAGATTTAGTGTAGTCGTCACAATGGTCTGAAGTTTCTGCAAAACATGGTCTGGAATTTAATAGTTAACATTTTGGCTACAATGTATGTTTGTCATTCTAGTGACATTCTGGTGAGAGATTCAGTTATATACATTTCATGCCCAGTGAATGAAACTGAATTAAACTCCTCACTAAAAATAATAAACCTACCAACAAGAACTGAAGATTGAAGAAGAATATTTTTTCCACAAATTTTAAAGTATTTTAAAAGGATGGTGGCCCTTTTTGCTGTTCCATACTTAGTAGAAATAGGAGGGTCAGAGTCAATCTGACACAGCACAAGTGTTCGTGTGTGGGAATGTAGGGTCCTCAGGAGGATCACCTACTCTAAATGAATAAATGGTGTCCCCTCTTAATGTCAATGTGAGGGAGACCTAGGGTCCCTGCCAAATGCCAACAGTAGCAGCATTGAAAGATCAGCCTGCAGGCATGAAAGGGCAGGACCAAGCAGTCTCACACCCTAAAGACCAGCAGTAATAGGCAGCAGGACAGGTACTCAAACTATGATGCCCTAAGATACTAACAGACAGCCTCTAGGGAATCAGTACTGATTCAGAGGGAATCAGGTGATGAGGAAGAAAGGTAGACAAGTACCCCTCATCAAAACGATCACCATCAATGAGAGAGAGCGCGAGCGCTGACATTTTCATTGATCCCATCTCCCTTGAAGAAGGGTTGCCATAAGCCTCTGACAATCTCCCATTATGCTGAGGGGAGATCAACCATGGACCTGTATTTGGCCAGCTCCCGCCCCTCCCTACACAGCCCTACTAGGAGTAAGAGGGGGAAAGAAAGAGAGAGAGAGACCAACCAAAAGTTACTTGTCTGGAAATGATGCCTATCGACATTATTAAAAAAGTTCCTTTTTTCAAACTTATTGCCAATCAGGGGCACAATCAGAATTTTGCTTGGGAACCTCTGCTAATTATTTCCTCATTAACATGATACCTCTTTATACATGTGTGGTGTTGTGAGATGCTCATGTGTGTATGGGGTTTCCCCTCATACGTCCTTATCGACCTGCCATCCCTTCTTCCAGAGCAGGGCTAGAAGCGGAAGAGATAGAGGAAGCAGCATAAGGAGATAGCGGCCAGGGCTTCTTGGAACCAGACAGCCAGGTATGGTCTATGACCAAGGTGGGGACCAGGGTCCCCTCTCCATTCCCTCCCTTTTTGCACTCATTGCCAATGATCAGTTGAGTGGCAGCTTCTGTAGCTCACCCAGTACTATAAGACATGTATGATTCTGAATGACTCCAGTGTGCTGGGAAGTGAGATTTCTACAAAGGGTGGTAGTGAACACAATTTAATCTGAGTAGTACAAATACTATTTTAGGAGCCCACTTAAATTCCTTTCAACTGAGAAGAAACATTTCTATTTTCATTTATTGTTTCAGGATAATGCAGTTATTAAAAACTCAGTTTATTGTTGATTTTATTGAATGTTTTCTTATTACATCAAGGCTTGTTGGCAAGTCTTTCACTTCTACTGTGAGCCCTTATTTTCAATTGCCTATCATTTTGCATCTGCTTTGAAAACTAATACACATGATCTCAGCCTGGGAGCAACTGCTAGTCAAACTGCAAACAAATTAAAAAAAAAAACAGAAGTAATTTTTGGTTCCTTCCCCGTCCCCGCGACACACACACAATCTCATAAGCAACCTCCTTGCTTGAGCAGCTTTTGGCAATGGATTAATTCTTGTGAGGACACTTCATCTTGCCTGTTTGGGATGGGAATATATACATTAAACCACAGCTGGAGGATGCAGAACATGACATGTCATGTACATTTATGTTATTAGTGACTGAATGTGAAATTCCAAAAGGGAGCTATTTGACATTGCCCATTCTAGGGCAAAGGCACAGAACATGGAAATGTATGGTCACATCTGACATATTATTGAACATCCAAGTGGATATACTTTGTGCCAGGGATGGAGAAAGAGAGAAGACCTTGATACCTTTCTACATGAATCAAAGCACATGCTTTTTACACATCTAAGTAATTCTGTTCAGTCTTCCTGTCCTACCACAGCCTGGAAACCTAGGAGTAGACAAAGCAGGGTGCGTGTGCAGACATCTCTATGTTCTTCCTTACTACAATAAACCCCACTGAACCCCACGCACCTGCTCTGGAGCTCCTCCCTCATACTGCAGGCTGTGCACCACATGGTCAGAAGTCCCTTGGTAGCAGTCAGGTCGATTGCAGCCTTCAGTACAGGACCCCGCCAGAAGTCCCCCCCTTGTGGCAGGACAAACTGCATCCTGTAACACAACCACACTACACACTTGACATTATTGGTGGGGCTTAGACTCATCAGATGTAGTGATCAGCTGCCCCTAGATCAGGGGAGCATCTGGTGTTACAGCAGATCAACCACTATTTAAACAGATACAACTTATATTCATCCCTGAATCTGACCATGCCTTCTTGCTGGTGAGAACAAGGAGACCATAGCCACTCACGACCATTCCTTCATTTTGTGGGAATGAGGAGTGGGACTTCTGAAGATGAAGGGAAGAAATTTTCTTAAGGAAGAAGTAGACCGAAATATCCTGTAGTATGCCCATAAGAACTCTAATGACTAAAGACACATTAAATACTATGTTTGAAAGTAAGAATAGATGGACAATATTCTTTTCTGATACATGGGAACATTCAAAGAAAAAAAGATATTCCAAACTGGTTTATGCCCCTATGTGTATTGAAAATGCAGGTCAGTCAGCAATCAATGTTTTTGTCTGCAACTCGCAGAAGAAACTTAGAAAGGGAGACTGTAGTTCAATTGCAAGTTACCAGTAGACATGATAGGAGTGATTATTCAGGATCTCAGCACAGAGCTGGCCAATTCACCATGGTCATGGACAACAACATATTGGGGGGGGGGAAAGATTAAAAATAAAATTTCTGGACAAACTGGACTTTTCTCTAAAAGAAACTAAACTGTCAAAGTTCAGAATGGTTGTGATGATAATTATGTCAATTATTCCTTAGAATTCACTCTCTCAAAGCAGTCATTAAATAGTTATCTTCTTACTGAATTTTTGTTGTTTTAATATAATCAGTCAAAGAAAACATTTGCCAACTGAGGCATGGAAAGTTACATGATTAACTGATAGATTAGCTGAAATGTAAGAAGCTGTATGTATATTTTCACACATTTAAATGTCCCCTTTTACCAGTGTTGTACAATGAGTGAAGGCAGTGGAAATGACTAGCAGAAAGAGCTAACTATGAAAAACCCAGTGGAGAAAACATGAAAAAATGCTGTGAGGCTAGTCATCGGCCTATACTTGACCAGATCACTTAGGGCAGTCTCCAGATGAAAGCAGAGGTAAAGGCTAGAATGCACAAGACACACAAAGAGGATGCTCACCATCTGAAGGGAGTCAGGAAAGTAACAAGAAGGAATGACTGATTTTCCTGTGGTGATACAATATATTGTCATAAGAAAACAGAGGGCAGGGCGCAAGTGTCACTTAGAGAACAGCACAGACACCAAGACAGACAGCAAATACAGCAACTCAGCAAGATGTTTAAAATAGCAATTCAGATGGCTGAAGGAATGGGAAGTTTGCTAAGAACAAGATAATCTCAGAATGAAGATCTTTGTTGGACTCTCTTTGCCAAGCAGTGGGCAATTAAGGCAGAGAAAAGCATTTTCCCCTCTGCAACATTATGATTAGGCATGAAAGGATTAGATTTAAGCTGGAAAATGTCAACTTCATGGTACACACATGCAAACCAATGAAATATTTCCACCAATTGAGATTTACAGCTAGACAGAAAAATGCTAATGGGGAACTGAGAGATTGATTTAAGGATATTTTGTATGTTTTGACATGTGATGCTGACAATTTGTAGTTTTAATGGTTATAAAGCTTTAACTTTTTGAATGTCAATTAAATTCTGACTCCACCATAACTTCCTCCAACTGAAAATTTTAAATAGATCTAATTATATATAAAAAACCACACAACACACACCACCCTCATCCTGCCAAGCCTAATTATGGCATTGATCCTGCAAGTCTGTGTGCCACACAAGGCTGTTATATCCCAACACAAGGGAATACTAGGCCATGGTACTGTCCCATCTGCACCTGCCATGTTGATTCAGCAGCACTAGAGGTACAGCTGCATGTGAGCTGGTGGGTGTGATTCCCTCTTGCACAGGAGTACCTGCACTAGTTCTGCTTGAGCACCTAAACACAGCAGTGTCCCCACAGCAGCACAGGTAGCTGCTTGGGCTAGCCATGCCTAGTGCAATTTCACCTGATTGCGTACTCAGATGGCGAGCCCAAGCTCCTGCCATGGAGGCTGCAATTTAGTCACTCGCAGCATGGTTACTTCTACAGTTGAGGTAGGCAGTATAATTCCCAGATCACATAGAGGTACCTGCAGTCTCAATTCCAGAGAGTGCCCACTGCCATTGCTTGCAATAGGCAAGGTACAAAGACGCATCAAACGGTATAACTGGAGAACAGTGCGTCTGAGGAGAGGTGGACTTAAGCATAAGACTCATGATGCTATTGAAGGCCCCAGTCAAGCAAAAAAATCAAGTGTTTTACTGGATTAGGACTGAAGTGTTTACTACTAGTTGCCATTTGAGGCCTTCCTCCAGCTCTGACTGGAGTAACATGGCAGTAGCAGCATATAAGTACTTTCACTACTACATGCCTGGATTCCCTTGCACTACACTGTGTAGCTAGTCTTTTGTTCTTAAGTGCAACTTTCCTTAACACTGCTTTGCAGGATCAAGCCTGAAGTCTTAAAAAAAATTTGTACAGGAAAAAGAACAGATGTCATTTATCAGTCAGAGAGTATCCATAATTCTATTGTAGACCATCATTGCCTGGATAGCATAGTCCCCAAAAACTAAAGACAAAAAAAATTCCCATGTTTCATTGCTGTCCCTTTTCTCTGGTCTCTTATTACTGCAAATAGCTGCTTGTGTTACAGTAATCTCATGCCCAAGTATTCTTAGAGACACTTTGTATGTCATGATGGGCTCCTCTGCTGAAAATACAGCACCAGAAGGGTAGGTATATTATGGTCTATAGGAGTTCTATGGGAATAAGCTTTCAGTGGTCTCTATATTGTATGGTGTCTTCTGCCCTTGACATTCCATTAAACCTGCCATGTGAATTCAAATTAGAAAACCAAGGTTTTAACTACATTGATAAAGAGTGTTGCATTTTGATATAAATCACACTGGCTTTTTTTCAGATGGGAGTTGCAAGATTTCTCCTGAAATATTGGAGATAGTCAGCGGTGGCTTTGTTCTTTCCTGGTTTGTTGTAGATGCAAACAGACTTGTCAACAACAGTCTATCTGCTTTTCTATCCTATGCTTTTCCCAGTTTAGTCATTACTGACAGGGAGTTTACATAAACCCTCTGATGATAGTATGTAAATGTGAAGAGTTACTTCTGCTTGAAGAGAGGTTACATCAAGTTGCTTCTATGCTTTGGCTGGGCCAATACTTTGATAGAATGGGCAAGAAAAATGAAGTGTCTGTACTTTACATGCTAACCTCTAGTGTTTTCATGAGAGTTATTTTTCCCCTCAGCAAGTCATCCAAGTTTGGGAAATATAGAAAAACCATGATGTTACTTGTTTGTATATAGTGTAATATACCACCATTTTAAATTCTGTGTAGCACATTATCTAATGCAATAAAGTATGTGATTATATCTGGGTTATCCTCACTCCATATTGGTTTTGCAATTTTGACATCCGACTGATTTACCTTGGTGCTTCAGAACTGCTAGCGTGCACTCTGCTTGATCTTTGCTTTAGAGTTAGGCAGGGAAAAGTGGTCAGACAAAACGGATAAAATAAGTTGTCATGGATATGGAATTGACAATTTTGCCATAAGTTAAAAAAAGCATAATTTTGTTCATGGCTATGCACATACACTGTGCTTCTGTGCAGAAGACAATGACTATGAGGCTACCTTTTTGGAGATGAATGTATTAGTAATTTGGAATGCACTAGCTGGTGCATTGCTTTGCCCCCTTATTGGTGAACCACATTTTCTTGGGCAATGTAGTAGCGTGGGGTAGCTGGTCTATACCTTTTAATGTTATCTTGAGCACTAGATATATACCCTGTACTTGAGGAAACGATTAATACACCTTATTCTGGCCCTGAAACTGCCTGGTCCTGAAAACTCCCAAGTTATTGCTCTTTGTTAGGTGGAGCACTTGGTTTCCATTGCTATTAGTCATTAACTACCCTAATTATCCAAGGGCCCAGGATTGTTAATTCTAATCCAAGGTGTTTAAATAAGTTTGAAAAATTTGGTAGAAGGTTGTAAATAAGGATTAAGAACAAATCAATACTCGGGTTTTTTCTTAAGCTTGAGAACATGCTATATATTGTACATCTTAAGTTAATCAACTGCTGTTTATCTACCACATACCACCACCTCTTATGACATAAGAAACAACTTGCTATGAAAGTTATGAGGTCACGGAAAAGGGATGATTATGGTATGCAGATATCCTTAGCAAGAAAATGAGGCAAGAAATACAGAACACATGGGGCCAAATGGTGCAACCTCTCAATAAAGCTCAAATCTGGCTTTGGGTAGAATATTTTAGCCCTTAGCCTGCTGGGTTGGCATGGAATAGCTGAACTGGTGCTCCAGTGGTAGAGACAAATGGAGTTCCTATACACCTCATACATTGGTTGTCAGCACAGACCAGTCTAGTGCCTACACCTGCAGCCCTCCATTCTGTTGCAAAGAAAGGCATAACAGAGTCCAATGGTCATAAAGACTTCCCAGCACACACCCTGCTCTTAGCACAGTACAGCTATTCTGCTTGTAGTCTGCTTTTGTATACAAACAGAGGGTAGGGCAACATGCCTGACTTAATATAGTGGCTGATTAGTTTCTAAAAATATATGGGAGGTTTTCTACTCTAAAAGGTGCCAGCATTTATTCTTCAATTTTGCTCAGTTTTGCTGTGTAAAAGGACATGTAATCTGATCTTATGAGGTATTGCCCAAGAAAAGCAAGTATTTCTTATACCACTTCACCTATTTACATTGTAGAGACAGTCTCCCTTTGTACAGCTTATAGCAGATCAAGAGTATCTTGTATCCCGAGATGGAGGACTGAAGGAGAAAGGCCTGTGAAATACTTCTGTAACCGCAACACATTTTCAGTGCATATATTTCTCTCACATAATGTGCCTGAACTGTTTAAAGCATTTTGTTCAATTTTACATAAGGTGGTTAAATCTTTACAAGAGGAAATATGATCTTATAGTCACAATGTAACAGGTACAATACAGAGTAAGTGATGTTTCATGGCCAATGTTATAAAAAATACATACATGTGGGACTCAGCTATGGCTCTAAGAGTGGGGAGGGAGGGAGGGAGGGATGGGGAGCTGCACTCACTGAGTAGAAGCTAAAGACATTCCTAGTCTTTGGAGCATACGCTCACAGTGCCCCTCAAGGGGCAATTGCTGCATCTATCAGACCAAACAACACATGCTCTCTTTGGTGCAAGCCTACATACACTTGCCTGGAGGGTTATAGCCGCGCACACACACCCATATGTGCATATAAAGGAGTGTGTCCATGGTCATGCTCTTCACCCACTGGCTCCTTCGTGGGGCTGTTGGATACCAACAGTGTTTTCCTTGCACTCAGGCCACATCTACACTATAGGCACTACAGCAGCATAGTTATAGTGTTGCAGCTATGCTGCTGTAAGTGTGTAGTGTAGACAGACTACAGCAACAGAAGGGTTCCCCCCCCCATTGCTGTAGGAACTCCATCTCTGAGCAATGGTAGCTAGGTGAACAGAAGCATTTTTCTATTGACCTAGCTGCAGCTACACTGGGGGTTAAGTTGGCATAGCTACAGTGGTCAGGGATTTAGCTCTGTCACACCTCAGTGCCATAGCTATGTTGACCTATTTTTTTTAGTGTAGGCCAAGCCTACAGAAACTATGGAGAAGGGGTTGCTTTTACCCGATTCACCACTAGAAATACCTATGTTGTGTGGAGCAGTTATTGTTACTTAAGGATGAGGGTATAACTGCAGAAACAGAGATCATCCTGAATATTGAGAGTTGGAACAGAAGACCGTAACTGCAGGCTCTGGTTACTATGTTCCACTATGTTTAAATACAATCTGTCCCTGCCTTACAGCGAAGTACCCCACAAGCAAAGATTACCATAATTTGGCTCTTATTATTTGGACTAATACTTCCATATTAGTTAAACAGTATTTCACGAATGCAGTTGTGTATACTAGTGGGTGAAAATATCACAATCACAATGAGTCCATGAAAATGTTACATTTCTTCTGGGAGGATTAGATCTTCAATAGCTGAACACATCTTTATGAAAAACTGTAATATTAGAAGCAGCAAAGAATCTTGTGGCACCTTATAGACTAACAGACGTTTTGGAGCATAAGCTTTCGTGAGTGGCATCTGATGAAGTGGGTATTCACTCATGAAAGCTCATACTCCAAAACGTCTGTTAGTCTATAAGGTGCCACAGGATTCTTTGCTGCTTCTGCAGATCCAGACTAACACGGCTACCCCTCTGATACTTGTAATATTAGACTATTTTTCTAATCTACTTTAAAATTCTGCTGTGGAGTATAGCATGTTTGTTTCTTGCTGCTAGGCTACACTTAATGTTCAAGATAAATGTACTGGCTGAACTAGCACATAAAGTAACCATTTCCCCCCCAGAATTTAAAAATAAGCTCAGATATGTTGGTTTGCCAACTGTCCACAAATTATGTTAATCAAAATGGATGAGACAACAGAGTTAGGATGTCGCTGCTCATGTGACTCAATGGCTAGTGTTCAAAGCAAACAATTATACAAAATGTCTGAGTTTAGTATTTTAGTCTGCTACTGAAGCCATGCTAAGTGTTTGAGCAGAATATTTCCTTGTAAGATACAGTAAGAGCCAGATCCTGCCTTCATTCCATGTTTACACCTAATGAAAGCAATAGGAATTGTGTCTGAAGATCAACAGTGGGCTACAGCCTTATTTTTAATACTTACCCTAGAAAAGCATTTATTTATTTATCTGAGTTCCACATTCTCCAGTCTTGACAAAATGCTTAGTTTAAAATACAACTTAGAATAAAATCATTGCCAAAATATGACATGTAAATAAACACTATCAGAAGAGGAGGAACCCAAAGCATAAGAGCCAGTGACTGGAAATTGAAATCAAAGTTCACGTTGCAAATAAAACTTTACACCTAAAATTGAAAATTAGCAGTAGGAATGGAAATTAATGGATCTGATAAGTTAGATTGGACAAGTTATCAAATCGTGACAGATACAGCAATCACAAGGTGAAATTTTGTAGCCTGTACTTGCAGCTCAGATTAGATGGCCATAGTGGTACCTTACGTGTTTTTTAAATGACATTTAGACCAAGATCTTTGGGGCAAATGACCAGCAGCAGTATTTTTGAACAATACATGTGGGATGCCATTACATCGTCCCAGTAGAATCCTCTTATTCACCCCACACCTTTCACTTATCCTGTAAAGAGTGCATTGCAAGAACTGGAAACAAACCAAGATTAGGGTAAATCTACGTAGCATGTATTGTGTATTTCAATCATACTCTGCATCGAGGAGTCCTGGAGAAATGATGACTCAGGAGATTGGAATAGTATCCTTGAGAGCAGCACCATTTTGATTCTTACTATCTCAACTCTACTGGCTGGTGAAGGAGGTGCAATATCATGCCGCCATCCTCAAATCCACAGTTTGCAAAACATGTCTACATAGCAACAGAATTCAATACAGAGTTGAGATCATCCAGGGAGTTAGTCAAATATCACACTTTGCTCAACCAGTCATCTGTGGTATCTTATTAACGATCAGACTGGTTTCAAGATAAACCCTTTATTAAGAACAAAAACTATGTGCAGAAGTCAGATACCTTATTCTTCTCTAGCTGGAACCTGTGACTGCCCTGTTTCTTATCCACCATGCAAAGCATCACAAGAAAACAGATGGCAGAGAGAATAGTATGGAAGTATGGCATCTCTGCACTTCATGGGGAAGTTAATCAACAGCACACAATCTTTATTCAACCTATCCTCTTCATAAAAAGAGACTGGGAAAATAGTCTCTTGGTCTTCAGGGATCATTTCATTGCAAGGCCTGAGGCTGAGTCAGACCAGGTAGAGAGCAAGTTCCAGGGTCAGTAGGCTCCAAAGAGAACTCTCTGCCCTGTCCCTTGACAATTTCATCCAGAAACTAAGTTCCAGTGTCAAAGTTGATCATAAATGCTGAGGTTAAAACAATAGAAAATATTTCAGGTACAGGGGATCCACATGACTTTATGGAGTTGTCCTATTTCCTCTGCACTGTTTCATATCAACTACAGTACTAGCTTTGCTATGATTAACTGCTTTGTTCCTCCCTTTATTGTTTTTAAATGAATGAGTCCCAAAATTTGTGTAGCTTCAGGGTGCCCTGCCCTTGACAGCTGGGAGTGTGCCAAAAGGTAAAACTTCAGTGAGCAAGTTGGCTGTAACCTCCAAGCCTGCTGTGTGGGGAGCATGCAGCCAACCAGAGCTTGCCAAAAAAGTGAGTAGTTCTGTCTAGGGAAGGGGTGTGTGTAAATTGGCAATTGAATGATATAATTCAGTGTATCCTGACTGCTGCCTCTACTGATAGAGCTCCTGTGAAGTGCTCTGACAAACTTCTCCAGGAAGAATGCTCAAAGAAAGGGTGTAATAGAAATAGTGTCTGCCCTACCCCTATGGCAAAGTAGATTGGGCTGTTAAGGGGAGATGCTAATACTACTTCCCCATATCAGCAGGCATGAATCTGACCCAGGCTATTCTTCTGGATCCACCCCTTTCCTAATTTATTCCCCTCTCACTCCCCTTTATTCCTCAGCTTTCTTGCCATATTATTCTGTTGAGACATTGGACCATTTCTACTAAAAAACAATGAGGAGTCCAGTGGCGCCTTAAAGACTAAGATTTATTTGAGCATAAGCTTTCATTGGTAAAAAAAAAAAAAAAAAACCCTCACTTCAGACGCATCTGAAGTGGGTTTTTTGCCCACAAAAGCTTATGCCCAAATAAATCTGTTAGCAAAGCAGCAGAGATGGTCCAAGTATCATAAGGGTAGTCATGTTAGTCCGTAACCACAAAAACAATGAGGAGTCTGGTGGCACTTTAAAGACTAACAGATTTACCATCTGAAGTGGGTTTTTTGCCCACGAAAGCTTATGCCCAAATAAATCTGTTAGTCTTTAAAGTGCCACCGGACTCCTCATTGTTTTTGTGGATACCAACTAACATGACTACCCTTATGATACTTGGACCATCTCTGCTGCTTTACTGAAATTCTATGCATTGTGACACAGATATTTTACAGGCTGTACAGATATCTTTGCACCACTTTTCCTGGCCTGACAATCATCATCCTACATGAAGTGCTCACTCTAAGAATATGCATTTTCCCATCACTTATTTCGTTTTAATGTTTAACATATGTTCTGCACTAAGCCACTATTATACCAAGACATGAGACTTATGGAATCACTTTGCATTATCTAATTTCAGTATTTTCCCCCAATCAAAACACAGTTTTTAGTAACTAAGTGACATATTACATACAAATAACATGCACTGTAATATTGTATGTTTGATACCAAACAAATCTGTAAAGAGACATCATGCCTCACCAAGCCACTAGAATTCTTTGTCCATGTGCTTGTTGACACACTCAGTGGTGATCCAGTGGCTATAGTGTCAAAGGATTTCTGAAAGTCCAAATACAAGGTCCCTCACCAAAGGCTCTTATGCAAAGAGTCATGGGATGAGAAGGAAGATCCCATCATAGATCAGTAACTGGTTAAAAGATTGGAAACAAACGATAGAAAAATGATCGATTTTCAAAGTGGAGAGGTAAATAGCAGGGTCCCCCAAGTATCTGTACTGGGACCAATGCTGTTCAACCTATTCATGTATTATCTGGAAGAGGTGGTGAACAGTGATGTGGCAAAATTTGCAAATGATACAAAACTACTCAAGAGTTAAGTCCAAATCAGACTGCAAAGGGGTCAAAGGAATCTCACAAAACTGCATGACTGAATGACAAAATGGCAGATGAAATTCATGTGATACATGCAAAGTAAGGCACATGGAAAATATAATCCCAGTTATACATACAAAATGATAGGTCTAAATTAGCTGTTACCACTCAGGAAAGATCTGCAAGTCATTGTAGGTAGTTGTCTGTAAACCTATTTAATGTGCAGCAGAATCAAAAAAAGCTAACAGTGTTAGGAACCATTATCAAAGAGACCGATAAGACAGAACATATCTAATACCAGTATACAAATCCATGATCCAACCTGTGACACGTTGGATCACAGAAACCTCCTGGGGAACTGCGAACTGATGTGCCAAGACTACTTCTGCTCCGCTTTCCCTGCCAGCTTGGGAGTCTAGGATCCTGTCCTGCTAAGCCAGACACTCCCGTCTGCTCCAACACAGACCAAGGGTCAGAACCATGTGCCCCAAAACTGCAGACTTAACTGAAAGCAACTTACAGAAGTGTTCTTGTCCTTAACACTCAAATGCCCAACTCCCAATGGAGTCTAAACCCCAAATAAATCCATTTTACCCTGTATAAAGCTTATACAGGATAAGCTCATGAATTGTTTGCCCTCTCTAACACTGATAGAGATATGCACAGCTGTTTGATGCTGAAGCATATTCCAGTTACATTATATTCATATTCATCAGCATACTTTCATAAAATCATAGAGTGCGATGTCACATCCTCTTCCTGAATTTACAGCCAGAGACTTTGACACTAACCATGGTGGAGGCAGTATACCTAAAATTCATTTTTGGGATACCTTCCAGGGCAGACAGTCCTGTGTCCCACAAAAGGGAAAGAGACCCTAATCCAGCTGTGGGCTCACAGTTACCAGATATGATAGACCTTTCACTGGCCTATTACAGCCAGTTCATGCTTCTGGGTCTCAATTTGCTTTGTCTTTTAAGACTAGGGTTTGCTGGTGGGCAGCCCTTTCTTTTTCCAGAGCAGCCTTTTCCCAGGCGAATTGCACATCAATTTCCCTTTGTCTTTCCTTTAGACCCTCACTCAAGGAGTTGGGATACCACAGAGACCTCTCTCCTGCCAGAACAGGCACCTCTCCACTCCTGTCTTGTTAAGTTAGACACTCCAGTCAGCTTCAGCACAGACTCAGAAGTTGGGCCACACCCGTCTTAGGGTGACCAGATCACAAGAGTGAAATATCAGGACACATTGGGTGAGTGGAGGCGGGGGGAAAAGACTACGACAGACACAGGTACACAGCCCTGACCAGAGCCATGAGAGGGGGCACACAGCCCTAGGAAGCTGCAAGAGGGGTTGTACAGCCCCTGCTGCAGCCCGCACCACAAGCCAAGGGGCAAGGACTCATGGGCCCAGCTCTAGCCCCCAGAAGAAGCCACAGGGCCAGGGGCATAGGACTCCAGCTCCAGCCCCCAGCTGAACCTGCAGGACAGGGGCACAGGATCCTGGTTGCAAAGGATCCAGAGCAGGGGAGCAAAAGGTCCCATTTTAAGCTCTGGTTCCAGCTACAGTCACAGAGGGGAGGCCCCCAATCCTGCCTTCAGTCACTGACAGCTGAAGCAAACTACATCACAGAGGTCTGGAATCAGTGAGTCTAAATTATAGACTTAGTTGTAATGCATATTTAAACATACAGATTTATTTACACACTAAACAAACAGGGGTAAAGGGCCAGGTGTTTTAATTCAGTCAATAAATCAACTTCCCAGTTTGCATACCTCTCAGATATGCCAGAAGTCTAGTACTTCTTGGATGACTTTGCTATAGTCATGACTTGCTTCTGGGCAATCTCAAAGCTGTAGAAGCCCTTGCAACTCATCCGGAAATTCATTTTGACAAGGGTTTCACTCCGCACCAAGTCTATGCTGCTTTGATTCTGAACATCAGTCCATGCACCTTTCATGACTGAAAATACAGGCTCTGAGTATGCATTGCTTATGAGTATAATGAGCACGTATGACACCAGTTTTGCCACATTCAGGAATTCAGTGCTACTGTCCTTGTTTTTCCAGCACTTGAGACCAGAGTTCCCCAACTGAATAGTTTCTAGGCTCCAACTTGGAGTTGATGTCTTTGATGATACAGTATTCATCATAGAGCTGATCAAGATCCACTGTTTTCTGAAAGTTTACAGCTGTCATGGCCGCAGACAGATCCTTGTATTTAAATACCCTATTAACTTTGATGTTCAAGCACTGGGTATTGAACAAAGTAGCCAGTTGTTTTAAAAAGAAAAAAAATAAAGAACGAACAGTTCTCCAAATATAGGATCAACACATCATAAAATTTCATGAAGTCGTCTTTCTGGAGACATGCAGCGGTGACAGGCAGCATCTCAGTTAATGCACTTTCAACTTTAGAGCCAAAGAATGTGTCATTTTTCCATTGCTGAAGTTAATTCTCAGAGTATTCACTATGGCATACACTTCACATGCTGTCATACTGTGCTCTGTTTGGAAAATGAGAGTATCATTGAAGATTTTCAGGACATTCCGGAGGAAAAACAGATGAACCTCAACTTTGCTAGGCCCCTCACCTTGTTCACTGTTTTCCCTGTCCAAGAACAGCATCCATAGAAATTTTGGGCACTTCTCACTGCCTAGAGAAACAAAGTAGCACTTAACAGCCTACCACATATTTACAAGCCTGTTTACAGCTGGGAAAAGACTCAACCAGCGTGTCGGAACACGGTGCAGTAAAGTGACATACTCCATATTCACAAAGTCAAACATATCCTTCAATGCTGCTACCCTTGCGGAACTCCTAAAGTGATTGAACATCTTAATCACTAGAGTCTCAATATCATCTTGTAGGGTATTCCTAGCATGTTTCATGGCGTTGTGCACAACATGGGCAGGGCAGTTTGTTGGCAAGATATTTTCATTTTTTTTTTAAATTCTGGTACACTGTTGCTTTCCATAATTCACGTTTGCATTATCAGCACTGTAGGAAAACACTTTGTTTAGTTCTAGTTTGTGTGTCACAGTTTTTCAATGTGGTAATGTGGTGCTTATTGCTCTGCAGTCTCTTTGCTTTGCTCATAGACGTCTAACAGTTTATCTTGGACCCCATGTTCAGGTGTCCAGTATCTCAGTGATAAGGGGAAAGTCTTCACATTGCCCTTGTTAGATGCATCTGTGGCAACTGAGAAATAGGGACTATCTGGCTTGCTGAGGTCTTTTGAAAATTCTGTTGAGAGCAGTGACACATTTTTGATCAATGCCTCCACTTTAGTCCAGTCACAACTGACGTGCTTCACAATCATTGAATCTGGATACGAGGTAGGCGCCAGTTTAAGTTCACAGTCACATGAGTGATAGGAGTGTTGATGGACTACTGTGTGGTAAACTTGAGTTAGCTCAGTAGCAATAACCTTGTTATTGAAGGATTCATTTGACTTGCTAAAAAAAAATGTGAGACCAGGGTATTGCTTTTGTGAGTGTGGGTGTTTTGTCGATGATTTTTTGATTCAGCATGATGCTTAAAATCAGCCTCACCACCATGGCATGCTTCCTTCTTGCATGCTTTACAAAAGGCTTTTGAATCACACTCATAGGATTTCCGAATCCAGGTGTAAGTGGCTTTCCATTCTGTCCTGTATCTGCACTGTCTTTTTTGCTTTTGGTAGTTGGCTCCTTCCTTGCCATTTCAGGTGGAGTTTTCGGCTGAAGACCGTTAGCTAGATAGCTAGCCACTGAAAAGAACTGTGCAGTCTCTGTGCTTCTTACATGTTATTACGTGCCCACTGTAGTTTGTCCTATGGTATGCACTGTGGTTCAGAACTGTAAACTACATATTCCTACCTTAAATTTGCATTACACTGGAAAACCTGAAAAACCAAAATTGCCAGTAGATAATTATCACAATCGGGTTTAATGGGACATTCCCAATCAATTAATTTTCTATTTCACTACCAAATGTAAAATTTTACCTGAATATTGGGACAAATGGCATCCCAATTGTACATCAAGCAAATGTACGCTGCCAGGTGCAATCCCTGCTTGCTAATGTGGATAAGTGAACTGGGCAGCAGCTTAACAGTGCTCAGCCCCAGCCTGTCCTGCGTAGAATCAGCATGTGTAGAGGCAGGTGCCGCCTTTCCTTGGCTCTGCCATGAGCAAGGTGGACCAGTCTGCACACACTCTGCTGAGGAGGAGAATGCAGCCTCTGACACTTACCTCAGGGACCTACCTCAGGGACCTGCCTGCCACTTCCTGGGAGCCACCTCAAGTAAGCACTGCTGAGACGCACCCCTGCATTCCCTACCCCCGCCTTCAGTTGAGGAGGTGAGCAGCGGGAAGGCCAGGGCCGGGCAGGGGAAATGGGGCATGCATGGCATGGCCAGAGGCACAGTGGTCTGGCTGGCCCTATGCTACCAGCATGCCCCTTCCTGTTGGGGGTGGGCCCATTCTGCACCACAGAGCTCCCCTGCCCAGTGCCCCCTAGATCCATTATGCCTTGCACCCCCTGAACCCACTATGCCCAGAGCTCCCCCACAACAAATGCACAGTGTTGTGCACACCACATCACCCCCCGCCGCTTGGGGAGGCAAAAACCCTGGAGCCGGTCCTGCCACTACCTGCAAGCCCGACCCCTGCAGCATGCAGCGGAGACCTCCTCGCCGCCTCCATGCCTGGGGCTGCACTGCAGGCTCCTGCCAGCAGGCGGGCACTCGCCGGGAGCTGCTCCAGAAAGAGGTGACCGGTGGCAGCTTGCGGACAGTCCTAACCAGAAGGTCCCGATATCAAGACAAAGTGTTTCCCAACCGATGTAAGGTCAGGACATGGGACAAGTCCCCTAAAATCAGGACTGTCCCAATAATATTGGGAAGTCTGGTCACCTTAACCCATCTGCAGTTCACTGAAACTGAGATGCACTCAGCTCTGGGGCTTCTTAGTTAACAGAGACTTTCCCAGTGTTCAGCCTTTCTGGGCAACTTGCGTAGTTACAATTTCTGATCTTCACTCAGACTTATTTTGCTTCCTTTTCTGTCCCTATTTCCCTTACCCGAAATAAGCAAACAGAAAATAACAAACCAGTAACCACTTTCTTTGTTCTCCAGCCACACTTAAAATCACTACCAGTATCTTAAAGCAATCAGCTGTGCTCAGATCCTGATTGCCTACACCACTGTGATGGGTTGGATCACAGAAACCCCTCTGGGAAGTGCCAACTGATGTTGGCACTTCTCCTGCTTTCCTGCCCTGGCAGCTTAAGACTCCAGCACCCTGTCTTGTTGAGCCAGACACTCCAGTCTCCTCCAGCAGAGACCCAGGCTCTGAACCATGTGCCCCATAGCTGCAGACTTAACCTGAAAGCAGTTTACAGAAGCGTTCCTGTCTAACACTCAGATGCTCAACTCCCAATGGGGTCCAAACCCCAAATAAATCCATTTTACTCTGTATAAAGTTTATACAGGAAACTCAAATTGTTCGCCCTCTATAACAGAGATATGCACAGCTGTTTCCCCCTCTACCCCCAGGTATTAATACATACTCTGGGTTAATTAATTAAGTAAAAAGTGATTTTATTAAATACCGAAAGTCGGATTTAAGTGGCTCCAAGTAATAGCAGACAGAATAAAGTGAATTACTAAGTAAAATAAAATAGAACACGCAAGTCTATGTCTAAGAAAACTGAATACAGATAGAACCTCACCAGTTCCAGTAAACTTCCTTTTACAGACTAGTCTCCTTCTAGTCCAGGTCCAGCAATCACTCACGCCCCCTGTAGTTACTGTCCTTTCTTCCAGTCTCTTTCAGGTATCCTTGAGGGTGGAGAGGCTTTCTTTTTTAGCCAGCTGAAGACAAAATGGAGGGGTCTCCCAGGGGTTTAAATAGACTCTCTCGTCAGTGGAGACCCCCTCCTCCCTCCAATGCAAAGTTCAGCTCCAGGATGGAGTTTTGGAGTCATATGGTCAAGTCACATGTCCATGCATGTCTCAGAATTTGCAGGTAGGAGCCATGGTTCACTTGCTGCCTTGAAAGTCCTCAGGTAAGCTTCTTATGTGGATTGGAGCCTTCCAAGATCCATTGTCCATTAAGTTATTCTTGACTGGGTACTTAATTTGCACATTCCTTTCTCAATAAGCTGACCAAATGCTCTACTCAGCTAGTTAAAATCAAGCAAGTACACAGCCAATATTAATACACCTCTACCTTGATATAACGTGGTCACGGGGAGCCAAAAATTCCTACTGTGTTATAGGTGAAACACTGTTATATTGGGGTAGCGGCAGCAGGGCTCCAGCAATGATTTAAAGGGCCCAGGGCTCTGCAGCAGCCAGAGCCCTGAGCCCTTTAAGGCACTGCCAGAGCCCTGCTGCTACTGCACTTTATGCAAACCCATGTTATATCGGGTCACGTTATAGCAGGGTAGAGGTGTAACTTCAAATATAAAAATGATACAAGCACACGAATAGGATTAATAGATTCAGTAGATCATAATCTTTACAGAGATAGGTTACATGGCATGTGTAGCATAAAACATTCTAGTTATGTCATATATATTCATAAGCATATTTCCATAAAGCCTTATGGGGGTTCACTCACATACCCATACCTTGAATATCATGTGCAGTTCTGGTTGTCCCATCTCAAAAAAAAATGTAATAGAAGTGGGAAAAGTACAGAGAAAGGCCCCAAAATTTATTCAGAGATATGGACCAGCTTGGCTGATGAGGAGAGATTAAAAATACTGGGACTGTTCAGTTTAGAAAAGAGACAGCTAATGTGGGATATGATAGAAGTCTATCAAATCATGAACGCTGTAGAGAAAGGAAGTATTCTTTACTCTTTCACATAACATAAACCAGGGCTCACCAGTAATTGGCACCAGGTTTAAAACAAACGTAAGGAAGTATTTCTTCACACAATGCAATCAACCTGTGGAACTTGCTGCCACATGGGGAACCGAAGGACATAAGAATGGCCATACTGGGTCAGACCAAAGGTCCATCTAGCCTAGTATCCTGTCTTCCAACAGTGGCCAATTCCAGATGCTTCAGAGGGAATGAACAGAACAGGTGATCATCAAGTGATCCACCCCATTGCCCATTCAGGCTTCAGGCAAACAGAGGCTAAGGATACCATCCCTGCCAATCCTGGCTAATAGCCATTGATGGGCCTATCCTCCATGAATTTATCTAGTTCTTTTTAAACCCTTTTTTGGACAGAGAGGCGACATGATTTCCTGAGGAACAGGGCTGGCTCCATGCACCAGCCCAGCAAGCAGCTGCTTGGGACGGCACGTCCGGGTCTTCAGTGGCAATTTGGCGGTGGGTCCCTTGGTCCCTCTCGGAGTGAAGGGCCAGCCGCCGAATTGCCACCAAAGACTGAAGGAGCGGCGGTAGAGCTGCAGATCATGATTGGGGCATTTTTTTTCCACTTTTTGCTGCTTGGGGTGGCAAAAACCCTGGGGCTGGCCCTG
The DNA here is from genome assembly GCF_025201925.1 of Gopherus flavomarginatus. Taxonomy (NCBI): domain Eukaryota; kingdom Metazoa; phylum Chordata; order Testudines; family Testudinidae; genus Gopherus; species Gopherus flavomarginatus. The sequence continues at coordinate 31,427,982 of NC_066626.1, forward strand.
CTGAGGAAACTAGGACAAGAGTCAGGTCTCTTAACTCTCATAACCTAACTACTGGACCACCCTGGGTGTCTACTAGCCATTATGCAGTTACTTTTCAAATTTAATGCATTTATTTGGCAAAACAATGCTTTTACTATTTGGGAGAACAAAAATAAGGGGTGGTCTAGACAGAAAAGTGATCACACGTCTCAAGCATTGGACCAGCTATCCCAGGTCAGCAGAGGATGAGAGAAGGTGTCCTTACATCACATTCCAGCAATTTCCCTCTAGCCAAGAGAAGGATACTCTGGAGGGAGCCATACACAGTCCACATGTCCATGATGTATGCCTCAAAGTAGTAGCGAATGAGAAGGGCAAATGGAGAGCTCCCAGAAGACTCATAACAGCTTTGGTTTCAAATTGTGGCTTGTTTTTTTTGCCCAAACTGTTTGAAATTGAGGTTGAAGTATTTCTAGAGAAAGGTGAATTTATCTATCATTTAATGGCACAATACTTTCATCTGCATGTTAATAATTCCAGCATATTTTCGCTTTTAGTGATTTTTATAATGGTAGTGAGTAACAGTCAAGAGCCCTTGCCTGTGGAACATTCCTCTGCTGGATATCTGGAAGAGCCCATATATTTTACAAAATAAAATGCTGGGACATTCTTGAAGGCCTGCCCACCAGAAGAGGACAATGGGGCAAACTTCAGATTGTGTCCCATTCCATAAATACACAATACATCCCATAGCGCTCATTTTCTATATAGAATGAACCATTTTTTTTTAAATAATGGTGTTAGCCAGGGCCGGCTCTAGACATTTCGCTGCCCCAAGCATGGCGGCATGCCGCAGGGGGGGCTCTGACGCTCGTCAGTCCCACGGCTCTGGTGGACATCCTGCAGGCGTGCCTGTGGATGCTCTACCGGAGCCGCGGGACCAGCAGACCCTCTGCAGGCGAGCCTGTGGGAGGTCCACCAGAGCCGCCTGCCACCCTCCATGCAACCGGCAGAGCGCCTCCCTCAGTATGCCGCCCCAAGCACGCGCTTGGCACTCTGGGGCCTTGAGCCAGCCCTGGTGTTAGCCACCTATATAAAGTACTACGATGATGGTTGTTTTACTTATGGGTAGGGTAGACACATACTCTGCAGCAGTTGGACATGGCACTAGCTGCACAGTTACCTAGTGCTTCTATTTTGTGAACGAGACTGGGGGGATGTGATCCTTTTATTTGGGTTTATTTTCTTGTTTGGAGAATCACAGCTTGCTATGCCAGTGAGCAAATGGGTCAGGTGATCTCAGGTTCCTGTGTGGGTATGGAATAGGCACAAGCATGTATACAAATGAACTCATGTCCGCATGGATATGTTCTGCTTCACCCCACCCCCCTACATCTTTTTGCTGTCCAGCATGTTGAGAGTGACTCACACACAAGCAATCCTGAACCATGCAGGTCATGACCTCTGATAGTGAGCTGGTGAAAAAGGAGTATTTAAGAAAGCATACAATTACAGGAAAATATAAATTACACAGGTTTTGGAGGGAGTAACTAAATCGGTGCTAATGAAACTGAGTCATTTAGACATACAGGCGTACCTGGTTGGATGTTCTCTACACTATGCTGTTTAAAACCCTCTGCCAAGACTTTCCAAAGCTTGATATTTATACCTGGGAAGAAGAAGAGTTCTGGTCTTAGGCTGAAAAAAATCCTGGGAAATGTAGTTCAGCAAGTGGCTACAATCATTTTAAGTAACTGAATTGCAGATTCTGATTGTAAGGATTTTTTAAATTTAGTATTACATGGGGGTAATGGTTTGGTATGCATCACACGAATAATTGAGCAAGTTTACTCAGAGCAGTTCCCTGCCACACACATATGGAAGTGAAACTTTATTTTCTAGCCATGGATAGGTTAAACACAAGAGGTGGCCTGTTTCCCTAGAGTTCTGGAACAAGAAGTCAGGCAGAAACCTAAGTACAATAGGTATATCTGAGATAAGTGTAAGTTTTGAACCCATATTATATGCACCATTTTGAACTCTTTAACTGGGTAGTGGTACACCTCTACCCTGACATAACACGGTCATGTGGAGCCAAAAATCCCTACCATGTTATAGGTGAAACGCTGTTATATTGGGGTAGTGGTGGCAGGGCTGCAGTGGTGATTTGGGGAGCCCAGGGCCCTTGAAATCACTGCCTGAGTCCCACTGCTGCAGCTCCAGGGTAGCGGTGCAGGGCTCCAGTGGCGATTTAAAGGGTCCAGGGCTCCCAGCAGCAGCCAGAGCCCCGGACCCTTTAAAGCGCCACCGCACCCATGCTGCTACCACACTATACGCAAACCCGTGTTATATCGAGTCACATTATAGCAGGGTAGAGGTGTATTTGCTAAGGTTTTCCTAGGCTTTCCTATTTTAACCTAAGTTGAATTCACCTTTCCACACCCTTTAGTGAAGTGTCCCCGCCTCAGTTAGTAATCCATATTCCTGTTACATAGGAGATTCATTCTCATGTCGAGGTGAAAGTGTTCTTTCAAGACCAGCAATACAACAGATCCTACCAGTACAGCATCAAGTCTGTTCTATTAGCCTGAGCTATGTCTCAGAGCTACTCTACCATAAAAGATCCCACATTTCTTCTGCCTTTGAAGAACATATTTAGGGCACTGACAAACATTTAGCATCAGATTTTCCAAAGGCTAGAATGGTGGGAGCTGGCAGGCGTGGAGCACTTTTGAAAGTCTGACCACTTCACTAAAGCACACAAATGGGAACCGAGCTCTTGAAAATGTGGCAACAAGGGCTCAGTTCTGCTACAGCACACGCTTTTAGTATCTGAGTAGCAAAGTTTCCCACTGAAATCAGGGGACGACTCATGGAATAAAAGCACTGCTCAGCGAAAGTAAAGGAGAGAGGAAGCCAGCCCTTAATGCATGGCATGTGCCTTTTCTAGTTTGGAACAACAAACAAACTCCAAGGCAGCACAACTTGTGTAGAATTAAATAAATAAAAATAATTTTGGCTAGGCCAGGAGCTAAGTAAATTAAAATCTTAGCAGCACAATTATTTACATGACTTAATAGCAAACTTTATCCCATCCAAAAAAGAAGTTTCATGTAGGCAATCTTTGGATTTCATTTTGTATGAAGTTTCTTCCAAAGGACCTATGGAATATGGAAGTAAACATTTCAAAAGCAAGTGCAACCTGGAATGATTCCCACCACCCCTTTAACTTTGTATCCAATATAAACAAAGTAAATCAATTCATGTTAATTTGCTGCTGAAAGAATCCCTTCTGCAGATAGGGGTCTGGCAGCACATATACTCACGCAATATAAAAGTGGCCAAGGACAGTCAGTCAATCATTTACTGTTTGCCAAAAGGTGCTATCATCAATGAGACTGCCTTTGAAGGAAGTAGGAGCTGGATGTAGACTAGGGCTGAGATACAGTGCTTGCCATGAGGTATAGGAAAAGAGGGAGTGGACAAGGAAAGCTTCAAAACATAGCTGTTTCAGACATGCTGCAGTTAAAGTAATGTAAGAAAAAGCATGGTAACAGGATTTACTCACCACTATGCACTTCCTCATGGCCAGGCATGGCATCGCAGTATCCTTGTAGGGTAGTAGCCCTTGTCAACAATCACTCTGGGGCTGTGGTGGTTTCTTTCAGACAGCTCATCCCTCCAGACAGAGTACAGTCTCTAGCCCATTCCTTCCAGGGTCAGCTATCCAAACTAAAGTTCAAAACTATCTTAACAGAAATAAAAAGCTTCCAGCCTCTCCACAGCTCTTCTTCAGCAAGGTCATATTCAGCCTGCAGCCCCCTTGCTGGGCTCAGCTACCCTTGCACAGCACTTTCTTGGGGCTGATAGAGGAATCCAGTCCCAACCTCAATTCTGGGTTACAGCCCAGGGCCCTGTACTGCACAGCTAAGTCAAATCCTCTACCCATACTGCAGTTTTCCCTGTGCTATTTCCTTTCTCACCTTTTTACTTGCCTTCTAGGTCTCCTAGTCTGTCCCTTGGTTATTCAAAGCACCTCCCTACTTACTCAATACCCTGTATGCACCTTCTGACTCCCTACGTTCTCTTTCTTCCAGCCCTTCCTCAGCTGGGCCCACTCAGTAGTTAAACCTGAAAATGCCTAATTTCTCTCAGGTGGGGCCCATTCTGTAATCAGGGCTGGATGAGTCAGGGGCTCTCTATTATTATCTCAGAGTGCTGGATGATCTCTGAGTGTTGCTCTTTTTCTCTCTCTCTCTCTCTCTCTCTGAATTGTTGGGCTCTGGCCCTGACCCTCTTATACCAATCATTGTAACTGAGTTGTATTCTGGGTTATCTGGATTCTTCTAATGATATTGGGCCAGCCAATGGTGCCATGTTGCAGTCCATGAGCTGAGGATCTGTCCCATTGTTCTCATGTTGGGCCAGATTCTGCCACCCTTATGTTGACTAGTACAATACCCCACAAACAAGTCCCACTGAAATCAGTGTTAGTAGAGTGAGGTATTACTCAATGTGAGCAGGGGTGGTAGAATCTTGCCTATTATGTCTAACTATTCTTTCTACGTGTAGCAATGTAATTTAAAGGCTGTTTTTTAAATACTACACTTTTAAAAGTAGATTTTTTTCCCCTGCCTAATGCAGCTGCCATCTTGTCCTTAAGATGCAGCATGTTACAGTCACTGTGTTTTCTCTGTCATGGGAAAGTTCTATTTGTTCAGTCTTTGGGCCCAATTCTGAGAAGTGCTGAGCACCCCCCTATTTCAGAGGGGGTTCAGGGTGCTCAGTACATTGCAGGAAGCAATTAGTGCCTCTTAGGGTTAAGCCTTTTCTTTGATGTTTTTCCTTGTCCTGAAATGAAAACAAACCTAGACTGAAGAGTATGTTTTACTCTGTGAACATAAGCATTCACAGATTATTATTACTAGGATTAGAAGTGACCTCAGGAGATCATCTAATCCAACCCCCTGCTCAAAGCAGGACCAATCCCCAGATGACCCCCTCAAGGATTGAACTCACAACCCTGGGTTTAGCAGGGCAATGCTCAAACCACTGAGCTATCCCTCCCCTTAAGGTTATTGAGTCTAGCTCCTTGCCTTTGCTAGTAGGACCAGGTACTGATTTTTGCTCCAGATCCCTTAGTAACCCCCTCAAGGATTGCGCTCACAATCCTGAGTTTAGATGCCTGATGCTCAAACCACTGACCTATCCCTCCCCCCATAAAAACATCCTTCCTGTGACTTGGAATACTTTTGCCATAGCCTGTGGAATTTCTTCACCTTTTATATGATTTTGTGTTTAGGTAACAACTACAGCACCTCTGTCTTGTCTATTTATGTCCTGCTGCTTGTACGTCAGTCTGTGTTGTGATCCTGTGTGTCATATCAGTGCACTTGCATTTTCTCATACATTATACAAAGAAGTATCTGACAGATGCTCAAGGAGCAGATTTATACCACACAGATTTATATATGGGGAGAACTGATGCATTCTGACTTGTATATTTAGTATATGTTTTTGAAAGTCATAAAATTTTAACATAGAAGATAGTTTAACATTTTATTATTTTGCAAATGTCAGTTGCATACATTCTGCAATTATCTGTGCATTTGACCATCACCAGCACGAATACACAGTCAAGTAATTGAAAACAATCACCCCACTAGATATGAAATTGTTCTTTTGTGAAAGGAGATGTGCTGAAGGGTTGCCACATTGTCAGAAGTTCAGATGAATATAGGCCAAGATGAGTTTGTCTTTTAGCCAAAAAGTTCCCCAAGGTTGGAAAGCCCCTCAAGGTAAATTAGGATTAAAGGGGGTTATTTGATGGCCCTGACTGATTATCTAGCACAGTTTTGGTCTAACAGGGAGATGAAGCTGTCCATAAAAGGAAAAGTACAGGCAAGCTTGACACAGACCGAGAGAGGAAAAGGAGAAGAAATGATGTGGGAAATATGCCATGAACTTTGTTGTGGTGCCATAATTGTTAGATGAACAGTAGGAGTAAGGGAAATATAGAAGATAATTATTTAGACCTAGTTGGAAGATCTGCTATTTTCTAAAAGGTATTTATGGACTGGACTGCCCAACAGCGTGTGGCATTTTATAAAACCTCTAGCTTTGTGAAACAATTTTTATGATGGTGGCAGGACACTAAACATAACAGTGTCTAGTAGAATGGAGAAAACATCCTCCCCAAAACAAAAATGGTGGAACAGTAAACTGGGTGCCTCATATAAATATACAGGGATGAACATGAAGAAAAAAGACACTAAAAATTGTGAAAAGAAACTGCCACAGGAAAAATATGAATCTCTCTTTCTGTGTTTTTGACAGGTAGGATATGAATTTGCTTCACTATTAAGAATCGAAAACAGATCCAAAAATCAGTAGGTGTGTTTCTTCCAGGTCCAGTTATAAAGTAGCCAAAATTTCATGAGCGGTTCTAAAAATGAGATTTTTTCCATGAAAAAAATTGTCTTTGCGTTCAGACATTTCCAAATTTGTCATCTTTTTGGCCAGCTCCAATTTTAATACCCTCATATCCAAATCAAACATTAGCCCTGAATGGCCTCAGATGTGGATCCCAAATCTTGGCTTAAACCTAACTGAACGAAGAACATAACTGCTGAGCCCATCTCTCATTTTTATAGCTTTTCGTTCCTTTTCCTTTGAGTGATAATTGTTTCAGCTGTCTATCCTTCTCTGTGACATTCTTTTCTCTTTGCACTTCCTTTTCTTTAATAGCTTTTCACTCTTGTTTTTCTCTGCTGTTATTTTCTATTTCCCCCTTATTTTTAACTCTTCCTTCCCTTCTTCTGTTCCTTTTATATTTCTCTGTGTAGTCTTTCTGGGAAAAAAGATATTCTCCCCAAACAAGTGATGCCATCATACTGTGAGCTGTGTCCATAGTGTACCAGTACAGGTAATAATAAAGATAAGTAAGAATAAATCAGATTTCAGTCATGAGGCCTAAAGGTAGGTAAGCATCCTTTTGTTGATTGGTGTGTGATACCATTTTGATTCTGGAACCAGATCATGAAAGGGATACTTTTAAAATAACCACCCCACATGAATAAGATTAACAATGGGATGTTAATGGTTGTAGCTGAAATAGCCTCTTACCAGTCCAGTCAGAAACTTTTTAAATTAGAGAAATGACTGAGCTCCAACTCAATATGAATCAGTGGAGAGTACATTTTAAATTACGTTGTTTTTTCACTCTATTAGATCAGTGACAAAGGGACAAAAACACTCCCCTGGTCACTCTTCAAAAGTTTTTTGTACAAAGAGATTGACGTTATTTATTTCCTAAGACATATGATATGAACAAAATTAATATGAATATGAAGCTGTTGAGTACTGTAAGAGAATGCAATTGAATGTCTCATTCGTATTAGCAAGGGACTATATCATAAGTAAATTAGCATTCCTTAACAAATGAAGGAATGCTGCAGGAAAACCAAAGATACAAAATTTCCTCTTACATGAAATTGTAACAGTGACCTAATTACCTCTATGCAAAGCAATGACCTTTTAGCCTGAAAGTATGCATATATACTCTGCACTGATTATGGGCTGGAAATTGGCTTGTAATTTCTTTGAGTTGCCTGTTGCTTGTTTTTGGGCTTTTGCAGCTCTTTAAGCGGCTTGTTGCTTCTTGTTTGGGGCTTCCTGCTTTAAGTGGCTTGAATTCATTGTTGCTTGTTTTGGGCTTCCAATCCAGGAGTGGCTGCTGCCTTTTTTTTTTTTTTTTTTTAATATCCCACTGGAGAGTGTGATTGGCTCCCAGATGCAAAACCCCTAAACTAAAAGACAGGATCTGGAGAAGACTGACAGTTCCCACGGTCAGTGGGGAGAGGCCAACACTCCAGGTCAGCCTGATTGACAGGGCATTGCAGGCCAATGAGGGAAGAGATTCAGGGAACCAGGAACCTGGGGAAGCCACCGACTCTTACTCCATGCCCGCTTTTAATATGAATGTCTTCCTGCAAACCCTAATCTTCCCACCAACAAAATGTTAGTGTCCATTCCTCTGACTTCCCTCCCAACACATGCTTAAAAAAATTAGGGAACTAATCAGACACTGCACCTTACTTTGATGTTCAGATATGTGGCTTTCTATTTCCTTCTTTCCATATCTCTGCATTGGTATGTTGCCTACCTACTGTAAACTCCTTGGGGGCAGGGTCCGGGTCTTATTAACCTTCTAAAGAGCCTGGCACAAAAATAACTATGCTTGATACAAGATAAATGGTGGGAGAAGGTAGCAGTAGACACTCAAATATATGCAGAAACAAATGAAAAGAAGAAGTTCTTTAAAGTTAGTCTATGTGCATCCAAAGCTGGGCACAGGTTTGCTCATGATCGCTGATGGCAGGACAGTCCTCAAAGACAAACATGGCATGGAACAGAGATGGGTTGAACATTTCAGCCAACTACTGAACAGATCATCCTCAATTGAAACAAGTGCTATTAATCTGATACCTCAAAAGCCTATTCAGCACCACCTTGGCTCACCATCCTCACTTGAAGAAATAGAAAAAAAGCAATCAGTTTGATAAGCTCAGGAAAGTCCTCAGGCAGAAATGGAATACCAGCAGAAATATATAAACCTTGCGGGTCCAAAAGTGATAACATCTCTCTGGAAGATCCTTATTGACATCTGGGACAGTGAAGAAATGCCATAAGACTTCAAAGATGTCACAATTATTCCTTTATTTAAAAATAAAGGCAGCAAAATGATCTGTGATAACTACCGTGGGATAGCTCTCCTATTTGTTGCTGGAAAAATCTTTGCTCATATTCTCCTGAACCAACTGATTTAAGCTGTCTCAGAAGCCAAACTACCTGAGACTCAGTGTGGATTCAGAACTGGTCTTAGCACCATAGACATGACTTTCAGTATCAGACAAATACAAGAAAAATGTATTGAAGAAAACATGAATCTTTTCAGTGTTTTCATCGATCTGACAAAAGCATTTGATTCAGTCAATAGAGAAGGATTATGGATGATCCTCAGCAAACTTGGTTGCCCACCAAAACTGGTAAATATCTCACTGACTCCTTTCCCATTTCAAATGGAGTCAAACAAGGCTGTGTCCTTGCCCCTATACTGTTCACCGTCTTCTTCTTCACCCAAGTTCTCAACCATCCTACAGATGGTCTCAACAGAGGAATACACATCAGATACCAACATGATGGGTCAGCCTTGACTCTTACAAAGCTTAAAGCAAAAACAAAAGTAACAGAACTATTAATAAGAGAAGTACTTTTTGCGGATGATTGTGCCCTCCTAGCACACACAGAGGGAGATCTCCAGTGCATTGTGGATCGCTTCGCTGAAGCATCAAAATTGTTAGGCCTCACAATCTCCCTAGAGAAAACTGTGGTGTTGCACCAATCATCTTCACTGCTCTGTGCCATATTCCCTGGCATATCCATCAGTGGAAACCAACTAAAGCAAGTTGACAGTTTTACCTATCTCATCAGCAACACCTCCCATGATGGATCTCTTAACAAAGAGATCATGAAAAGGGTACAAGAAGCTTTTCAGTCATTAGGAAAGTTATGTAAGAAAGCCCTGAAATCCCACAACATAACCCTCTCAATAAAAATAAACCTTTATAATATTTTTGTGTTCACATCTCTCCTCTACAGCTGTGAGAGCTGGACACCATACAAATAGCATATCAAACAGCTAGAGGCCTTCCATATGCAGTCTCTGCACACCATCATGGGGATTTGCTGGCAGAACAAAATTAGCAACCGGGAGGTTCTCCAAAAGTCAAATGCCATAAGCATAAGCGGTGCAGGGGCGGGGGGAGAGCAGAGAGAGCATCGAGCCAGCAGTGGGCGGTTGGGAGCCTGGGGGAGGGGCCAAAGAGGCATGACACAAGTGGAGGGCAGTTGGGAACCTGGGGGGAAGGGGACAGAGCAGAGATGAGAAGAAGTGGAGGGGGGAACCTGGAGCTCGGGAGCAGCCGGCCAGCCTGAGGAGGAGCTCAAGTCACCTCTTACCGAGCTGCTTGATTTTGGGAGGCTTGGGCTTATTTTTGAAAGGCAGGGAAGCATATTTATCTCATCAACTTGGCAACTGTCAACCTCTCACATTCAAGTCTTGAAAGGAAGGAATTTAATTAAGTAACAACTTCATAAAATCTTGTGATAATTTAATTTTTACAACATAACATGGCTATTTTATAATCCACATATATTATCTTCAATTATACATAAACATAAAGAAATATTAAGTCTAAACAGGTCAGTCCCCACAGAAACACAGTGAGAAGAAACTCAGAACTCCCAAAAACTTAGGTTGATTTCACCTATATCTCTATTAGAGTCGTTGATCATCAAATCTATACAGTATGCTGAGTCAAAAGCAACAACTTCCTTCTGTTTGCTTGTAGGAAACTTCAGTTGGAGACTCTTCCTTTGCTAAAATCACTGTTAGCCAGTCAGCTAACTGATTAACCAATCACTAAGTATATTGATTAAAAAAAAACTTTACAAGAAAATACAAAACTGAGAATAGCAAAATATAAACAACTCTTTCCCCATTATCACATTTAAAGAAAAGTTGGTGAACCCTACTAGTTTAGCCAAACTGTGTTAATTAAATTGTCCCAAATCAAACAACAGTCAAAGTATTCAATCAAAAGAGAAGGAATTATTTTTCCCTCCCAATTTCCCCTGGCTATAATTAGCATTTCCTATGCTTCCCTGTTGGAAGGTTAGCAATATCACTATGCAAAATGCTTCAGAGCTGGGGAAAACAGCCTGCATTCTGCTCCTGGGCTCAGCTCCTCCCAGCTCACCCAGGGCACCTGGCCCTTTGTAAAGCAGCACCATGAGCGCTTGCTTTCATGGAGCCTGATCCCAGTAACCAATTGGAGCAGACCAAAAATTACCACACACAAACAATTCCAGAAGCTTCTGGATGTGGAGGGCCTGCCTAGCAACAGTGACCCGGACACAACTCATTCCTACCCCCACCATAGGAATTTTAAAGAGATGTCTCCCTATTAGGCACATGGGTTACACCTACACTTAACTTAATGGCATTCATCTTTTCGTCTGCCTGTAATGCAATATTTTTTGAAGGCAGCATCCAATCAGTTCCCAGGTTTCACTGAATGTGCAGTTCACCAGTGGGCAGAACCAAACGCTTTTGGGGGGAAACCGAAAGAGGGAAAATTGGTTTAGCATCTGTTTAGCAGAGCCACAGCTTCAAGCACCTCTGCAATTGTCTAGGGATAAAAAACTGGCTGATGGAAGCTATTAACACCTTTCACATAATACCTATCCCATCTCTGCTACCTTTCCCAGACAATAAGAAGAGCTCTATGTAGCTCCAAAACTTGTCCCTCTCACCAACAGAAATTGGTCCAATAAAAGATATTATCTCATCCACCTTGTCTCTCTGCCTATCCTCCCAATAGAGTTTTACATGAATGACTTATCTCCCAGAGAGACAGCAGAGAAATGATAATGGCAGAGGGAAAAGGGCCATGTGGGGGAGGAAGGGCTAGTACAGAGCCTCTGGCATGGAGGACAGAGGGAACAGAGTCCCTAGAATAGAGATGGGAAGGAAAAGAGGAGAACAGAGCATGGCAGGGAAGAAGGAATGGGGGACACAAATGGGGGAAAAGGTAATGGGGGGAATGCAACCCCTGACATGAGGGGGATGGGGCACACAGAGCCCCAGGCGTGTGGGAGCCAGTGGAGGAAGTTGCAGGGTGTCCCTGAAATAGAGACGGATGGGAGGGTGCAGGACCAGCGCTAGAGTTTTTTGCGCCCTAGGTGCACGGCAATTTTACCACCCCGCGCGCTGCTCCCGCGGCCCCAGTGGAGCTGCCACAGCCATTTCTGCGGAGGGTCCGTTGGTCTGTGGCTCCAGTGGAGCTGCCGCAGCCGTGCCTGCGGGAGGTCCACCGGAGCCGCGCGGGACCAGCAGACTGTCCGCAGGCATGCCTGCGCCAGCTCCACCAGAGCCACAAACCAACAGACCCTCCGCAGGCATGACTGCAGCAGGTCCACCAGAGCCGCCTGCCGCCCCCACAGCAAAATGCCACCCCCCGAAAATCCTGGCACCCTAGGTGATTGCCTAGTTCTCCTCAATGGAAGCGCCGGCCCTGGGAGGGTGGCATACAGGGAGCTTGTGTGGGAAAGGGAGAATGCAAGAAGCCCCTGGTTTGTGCAATGAGCTCGGCCTACACAAGCTATGAAGTGTATGCCCCCTTGTAGGAACATAGATTCATTCAAGCCATACAAATTTCAGAAACAATGTAAACCACCCTAATCACAGTGCATCGTAATCCCTGTATCTATGGTAGGCAAAGTTCTTTTGATATACACAGGTACATGGTGCAGGTGGGCAACTGAATAGACCTGGAACCCTCTAGGCTTCAAACCTCAAAATCAGATGGTATTACCATACTATAACCCTTTGTCTTCTCATAGGGAGAGTCTAGTTCTGTTAGCTGAGGTTGGCCTACCCTCTTCCGGGGATGGAGTTACAGAATCAGCGCAGCATGAATCCATGGGCAGCACTGACGGATGCAATGTCCATGAATCCCCCACATCCCAACAACGAAGCAAAGTAGGTTATTTTAAGTGCTGACTATGGAGCCTTGCTACCAAGGACTCCTGGGAGATGGGGAGGGGTTTACAGCATGTAGAGGTTCTTGTAAAAAGCTAATGCAGCCTCAATAAAAGGGGAACATACATAACACGTCTCCCCTCTCCTGCCTCTGGCCCACCACCTCTCCATGTACAGCATCCCAGACCCTGACTCAGTGGAGGGCTCTCTGCTGGAGTCCAAGGACAAGGGGGATTCTATAGTGGCAGGACGGAAGTTCGCATACAGCCAACAATCAGGTCATAATTTATCCTGCCATACAGAGAAAGTAGGAGCTGGACCTTAATTGAAAGAAGAGTTTAAGTGGAAACTTTGCTGAGGTATATACATATCCGAAGAGTATAAAGAAAATCAATGTTACAGGGCTTCAGAGGATGTCAAATTCAAGAACAAAGAATATGGATGAGCCTCTATAGAAATTTAAGTGGTGTTTCTTACAGAGAATAGTTAATACAAAGTCTACAATAGGGTAGCAAGAGGAGGAATTGGATGGTAGCAAGGCATTATTGTTAGAAAGAATAATAGAAGTGTGTATTACAACTGCTGATTCCAAAGGAGGAAGAGTTGATATAGCATTTATTTCTGCCTCTCTAAAATCACCTATTTTATCAAGTTAAAGGAATGGTGAAAACTCTGCTTAAGACAAATAAGGAATGTATATGAGAATCTGCAATCCAAACCAGGCAAGTATCCCCACAGATCCTGTGTGTCTGGACCCAAGGACAGGTAGCCAGAGTACAAAGGAATTCTTATGGCCCTGAATGGGCATGTAATCCAAATCACTGAGCTCTCTGTTACTATTTTAGAGTAGCAGCCAGGTTTTTGGAAGCAGGGCCGGCTCCAGCTTTTTTGCCGCCCCAAGTGGAGAAGAGAGAAAAAAAAAGATTGACCTGCCCGCCAAAGTGCGCCGAAGAGGAAGAGAGGGAATGAAGGACCTGCCATCGAATTGCCATCAAAGACCTGGATGTGCCACCCTAGTAATGGACAGAGTACCTTTCCTTTCTAATTGGCCACCCCAGGCACCTGCTTCCTTCACTGGTGCCTGGAGGAAGCCCTTGAGATCGAGTAATGAATGAGAATGGTTAAAAGCTACATGTATCCTGCCATTGATTTGTGTAGGCAATGCCATATTGAAATCAATGGAGAGTCCTTTAAAAAAAATCGATGCCAGGATATGGCCTAAATTAAGACAGCAATAATGGATGCATCTGCCTTTCCCCCTAGTGATGAGGATCTTGGTTCATGCTCCCTATTCAATTCTATTTCATTCTATTAGGTTCTTATGCTGTAGCCACCATCATGGTATCTGAGCATCTTCCACCACTGCATTAAGGAAGTGACTAGCATCTGTCTCATGTGGTTCTTTCCTTCTTTCTCCCTTATTCTCCTCCGGGGGACAGCAGTGTTTGGATTTTTTAAAATGTGTTTTTGTGTATGAATGGTGGGCTATGTGGTTTGATTCCAATGAGGCACACGATTAGCATAACACTGATATTTTCCATGTCCCATAGTCAGCAGATGCTGTATTTCCAATGTGGAAGTTACAGCCACTGAAATATCAGTTTTACTTCATATTGTATTTTTTATTAGCCTTCCTTTTCTTTCACTTTAACAAAATGATTTTTTATAAGCCAGATTCATTACTGATGCAACCCCATTTACATCAGGGCAGCTAACAAAAAGGGGAATTTGATCCATAGACTTTAATGTACATACAAGAGATTCTCTCATTTCTATGACAGAAGATTGAGCAGGGAAGGGCCTAATTAGCCACTACTGCACTGAACCTTTGGGATTTTAATAATAATAATTATGGCACAGATGACAATGCCTTTTTCTGAATGAATTGAAAGCTAATGCTGAACTATCCAAGTTATTAGCAACATGTATAAAATTAAAATATGTTCTTGTAATATCTATCAGATTGAACCACATTTACATCAAGACACATTACTAGTAAATCGCAAAGCAGAGCAGTATAAAATGTATAACTGTGTAGAAAGGCTGAAAAGTAGGGCAAGAAAACAATGGGGCCAAGTTGTGCTCTGCAATAAATTCATGGAGGCCTTCCTCTCCATCCCCAGCTGTCCCTTACTCTGTCGCAGGGGTACTCAACCTGGGGGTCGTGACCCCTCAGGGGGGTCTCAAGATCATTACTTGGGGGGGTCATGAGCTGTCAGTCTCCATCTCCAAACCTCGCTTCACCTCCAGCATTTATAATAATGTTAAATATAAAGCTATACACACAGGCAAACCAATGAAATATTTCCATCAATTGAAATTTACAGCTAGACAGAAAAATGGTACTTGGGATCTTAGAGTTTAAGGATATTTTGTATGTTTTGACATGTGATGTTGACAATTTTCAGTTTTAATAGTTATAAAGCTTGAAATTTTTGAATCTCAATGTCAATTAAATTCTGACTCCCCCATAATTTCCTACAACTGTACATTTTAAATGGATCAAATTATAAAAAACTCTCATCCTGCCAAGCCTAATTATGGCATTGATCCTGCAAGTCTGTGTGCCACACAAGGCTATTACATCCCAACACAAGGGAATGCTAGGCCATGGTACTGTCCCATCTGCACCTGCCATGTTGATTCAGCAGCACTAAAGGTACAGCTGCATGTGAGCTGGTGGGTGTGATTCCTACTTGCACAGGAATATCTTCACTAGCTCTGCTTGAGCACCTAAACACAGCAGTGTGGCCACAGCAGCACAGGTGGTTGCCTGGGCTAGCCACGCCTAGTGCAGTTCCACCTGATCCCCCTGAGCGCTTACTCAGATGGCGAGCCTAAGCTGCTGCCATGGGAACTACAGTTTAGTCACTAGCAGCATGGTTACTTCTACAGTTGAGCTGGACAGTGTAATTCCCAGATCACATAGAAGTACCTGCAGTCTCAATCCCAGTGAATGCCGACTCCCATTACTTGCAAGTGGGCAAGGTACAAACAGGCATCTAATGGTATAAGTGGAGGACAGTGCATCTGAGGAGAGGTGGACTTAAGCATAAGACTCATGATGCTATTGAAGGCCCCAGTGTAGCAAAACACAAGTGTGTTACTGGATTGGGACTGAAGCATTTAGTACTAGCTGCCATTTGAGACCTTACTCCAGCTAGTAGGCTGAACTAACATGGCAGCAGCAGTACATAAGTACTTTCACTACTGCATGCCTGGATTCCCTTGCACTCCATTGTGTAGTTAGTCTTACTTTGTTCTTAAGTGCAACTCTACTTATCAGTGTGTTGCAGGATCAAGCCTGAAGTCTTTTTTAAACATTTTTGTACAGGAAAAAGATGAGATGCCATTTATCAGTCAGAGAGTATCCAAAATTCTATTGTAGACCATCACTGCCTGGATAGCATAGTCCCCACAAAACTAAGACAAAAGCTATCCCATGTTTCATTGCTGTCCCTTTTCTCTGGTCTCTGTTGTCACTGCAACTAGCTACTTGTGTTACAGTAATCTCATGCCCATGTCCTGGAGTTCTTAGGGACACTTTGTATGTCATGATGGGCTCCTCTGCTGAAAATACTGGCACCAGAAGGGTAGCCATATTATGGTCTATAGGACTTTTATGGGAATAACCTTTCAGTGGTCTCTACAGTGTATGGTGTCTTCTGCCCTTAATATTCCATTGAACCTGGCATGTGAATTCAAATTAAAACCTAAGTTTTCTAATAATATTGATAAAGCAGTGTTGCATTTTGATATAAATCACACTGGCTGTTTTTCAGATGGGAGCTGCAAGTACTCCCCTGAAATACTGAAGAGATAGGACAAAGCCACTGCTGACTTCCTTTGTTTCCTGTTGCCAAATCAGTTGGCATCTACCCTGGTGTATTTGGATGATCTACATCTCCTTTTTTTATCCTATGCTTTTCCCAGGTTACTGACAGGGAGTTTACATAAAGCCTTTGAAGATAGTATGTAAAAGTGAAGAGTTACTTCTGCCTGAAGAGAGGTTACATCAAGTTGCTTCTATGCTTTGGCTGGGCCAATATTTTTCTTGCCTGTTCTGTCAAAGTAAAGCATCTACACTTTATGTGCTAACCTCTAGTGTTTTCATTAGAGCAATTTTTTCCCTCAGCAAGTCATTCAAGTTTGGGAAATAAAGAAAACTATGATTCTACTTGTTTGTATCTAGTGTAATCGTGTAGTCTGGGTATGGTCCTGGCTGTGTGGCAAGGATCAGATTGTGGTGGGACTGAGAGGGCATTGTGGCCTCACAGCTGGTGCAGAGCAACAGGGTTTTCATGTGGACAGGCCTGGCCTCCTGGGAATCATTGAGAAACTATGGGGTTAGTCAGTGGAATTCTTGTGCATTTTGAGTTGGAGCCAAACATCTTCCAGCAATGGAATGATTCCGGAGGAGCTCTGTCTAGGGGAATTTCATGCAGGTTTGTTCCCCATTAGTCCTTCCTGTGGATTACATGGTTGAAAGAGAAGATCTGGCTCAGTGGAATTACTTTTATTTCTATAGGATAGAGAAACAATTGCAAAAGTAAAGAACAAATTTAGATAAAGAAAGTTATAACTGTAGGTTTCTATACACAACAACCTCTTTAGTTGCCTGCAGAAATCCTTATGTTTAGTTCCTTTGCCATTTTTCTCTAAAGCCAGAGGGGTGGGGCAATTGCTATTTGATCTACATCCACGATGGAACATTAATTTATTAAAGCATTATTGATGCTGGATTGGAGAATAATGGTTTAGTCTGATAATGTCTCACACTGAATAGGCACTGTGTTTTACTGAGTTGTGGTCTGGCGGTAATAGCATTGTTGCAAATATACAGCATTTCATGTAAACACATTTCCATTTATTTGTCTCAGCCTTTGAGCAAATGCTTTCTCTGCTTGGTCTGATCCCCGATGCATTTTACCCTTGGGAATTCATTATATGGTTTTGTTAGATATAATTAAAGCTGTAGAATTAAGTCTGTGGGCTTGTCAGGGTCAGCCTAAGAAAAATGAACTCCATAATTTCCTTCCTTAATTCTGAATTTCAAAAGAGAGAGAGCTAGTGAGCTTAAAATTTAACTCATGTGAGTAGTACTCACTCATATGAACAGTCCCCTGACTATTCTGCGAATAAAGATTTATAGGATCAGGCCAAGACTGAAACAGAGAGTCCAAACTGATCCACATGCCCAAGATGTCAGCCTCAATATGCCAGATGACATCAACAAGAGTTGTGCCAGTGACTTCAGTGGGAGGAAGATTTGGACCATGGACTAAGAAGAAAACAAATCTGTAATACCAAATAATTCAAGACAATAAACATTAAACATATACAAAAAAATTAGAAGCATATATGTTTTGAAAATATTGCTCTCCACTAATGGGAAATCTGGAAGCCAGCTGAACTCAAGAAGGGGTATGTCTTCTGCAATGGGATAATAAATCCATGGGAAACAAAATAAAAGTCTGCAAACAAATCAATCAAAAATAAAGAGACATCAAGTCAGACTGTAGCAAAGACACTATGAGGCCACAGAGCTTGTCAAATTAAGGACTGAAAATTATGCTGTAACAGGGGCTTGGGCGGCCTAGTGCCTAGTGGTTAGAGCACATGGCTCTCAGTCCCCTGCTGGCTGAGTAACCTCCGTCTTTAAGGCCAGGCAGTTAGGGGGCATAGGAGGACATGGGCACTTCCTCTCCACTGGGTCCCAGCCCAAGGTCCTGTGTATGTTAACCCCTGAATCAGGGGGAGGGGGAGCAGGCATTTGTGTCCTTCCCAGCAGAGAGTCAAAATCAACTGCCCTGGGCTACTTCCTACCAGTCTGTTCAGTCTGAGGCATGGCCCCTCTAGTCCAATCTACTGGGCTTCTTGTAGGGTTCAATCTTGGGTTCAGTGAAACACCTTGGTGCAGTCCCAGATTCCTTTGGGCAGGGCAGCCGCAGGCTGGTGACGGCGAGCCTTACAATGTCTCTGGGGTCCATCCAGTCAGTTACCCATGGTGCTTGCAGTCTCCACTAGCTGAGGAGCCCACGCTTGGTTCCAGGTGGCTGCCCTAGCTTGCAGGCCAGGGCTTCATCCCATCAGCCAATGAAATAGCTTGTTCCTGCCTCTTCACCAGTCAGCTCTGAACTGAGCCAGACTCCCTTCTTTTCTCCCCCCTCCAGGCCTGGCATTGGCTGCAGGCATAACAGGGCAGGGCTAGCGGGGACCAAAGGCTCTCCTTAACCCCTTCCATGCTGAAGGGTGGCTCCCCTGCTTCACCACACATGTGTATATATTTCAAAACAGCTCCATAAACTTGCAAGACTTTGGACATTTTAAAAAGGGATACAGCAGTCAATGCTACATAGAGACATTAAAAACATCATCTGAGCCTGTGAATACATTTCAGTGTTTAGATATGTTTCAGGACAAAGTTATCCTTTGGGAAAAAAGGAAACAGATTGTGATGGAAAGGGACAAGATGATAATTAAGAATATTTGTTGATTATCTATGGCAAATTAAATCAGGCTGCATTTTCAGAAGGCTGCAGAATGACTGGTAGTTTCATACCATGTAGCCATCCATTTACGCTGGGACCCAATTTACTAATTGTCTACTGAAATCATTTTTAGAACACTTATTGTAAGTGTCCATTTAGCATACTGAAAATTGGTATATATCTTTGGACAGGCTGCGACTGTGTCCAAGATCATGCTGAAATCTTCAAATGATAATATTTGTTATTCAGACTCCCCATGTGCAGATAACGAGCTATTGCAATGAGTGATCAATACACATAAGTATTTGGATTATTTGAACATTTTGAGTTTTAAATGTATGTTTTTGTCATTCTGTTTTTTGCAAAACTAGAAGGTACTGCAGCAGTGGCACTCCCATGAGATCCTATATAATATCCGTTCAACTATCTATAAGGCAGATAGAGAAAACTTTGTGAGTTTGATTTTACCAGTTGAAGGTAGCTGTATCTTGGTTTTGGTTTATATTAAAGTGTGAAGGCCTGCTATTGCCTCACTTATCCACAGGAGTACCAGCGGGAGGGCGCAGGGAGTCTTATTTCTTGTGCCCCTTCTCAGCAGGCAGGCACAAAGGCAATTCCTCTAGTTCTGATAAGTGCAGCGGCATCTCCTTTCATGCACACCATGGGAAAATGGTGGGGAGAGATCTCCATGAACCAGCCAGTACAGCTTGCTGGATATTTAGAGGGAAGCGCCTATTTCCTAAAGGCTCTATGGGTGACCTGTCAGTGCAGTTCAGGCTTTTTACTTTCATTATTGAGTACTTCTTCATTGTCACCTTTTGCTGCTTTCTGCATTCTCAATATCAGAGTATATCTAGACTCAAAACTCTGCCTCTTTATTTTAGGCTCCTTTAAATGTGTGGGACCCTTCCATGGGCTATAGTCCAGCTTCTATATGGTCAGCCTTGCTCCCTATTGTTTTATACAGCATCTTGGAAAAAGAAACTTCCTTCTACCAGTATCATGCCTTGAGATTCTTCCAGGTTTCTTTTTTCCTCTAGCATCTTGACCTTGAAGCTGTTCCCACTTACTTCCCATTTCTAAACATGGACTCTTTCCAGTTTCAGCTTTCATCTAGCTGATGGGGGTCTCTCCCCAAATTGCATACCCCATACTTGTGGTTTAGAGCAGAGAAAGTGTTAATTTAAAAAGCTGTTGATTGGTGGCTGAAGCATGGAAGACTTTAGTTCAAATGCCAGACATACTATAGAGATTATCATTACAAAAAGATGCATCTGCCAACTGTTATCACACTGTGAAATCTGAGGTACCACAATTCCCCCTCCATCGAGAACAGGAAGTGACTGTGGTATCTCAGATGTGGCATGTAAAACATTGGTAAATGCTAACTTTTTAACACACTGTTGGAGCATTACCAAAGTGATACATCCATCCTTGGGGCAAACCACAGAGTATTCCTTCATGCTGTTAGAGTCATCGTCTTGCTAGTATGGAGAAGCTCAGAGAAACTTGACAAGTACCATGCCCTATACAACCAAGTGGATGATGTGACTTCAGTATGGACTTGAAATTAATAGAATGAGGGGCTAGTAGTAGGTGAACCATACTACCTAGTATGTTTATGTGTCTTTCATTTACCACTGTCTATGTTAATGTAATAGGACTGACACGTGCGCATCAAGTATTGCATCGTAGAGGTGAGGTCTAGCCCTATCTTTGGTGAATTTTAAAGGTATGTTACAAAAGAGTGTGCCTAAATGGAGGATTTGTATTTAAAGGTTTCTTTTTTCCTCATATTTCTTGATTTAAGCAGTTTATGCAGCTATGGTGGTATGATGATATTGAATAAGTATAGCACTGTTAGTATTTTAAACCACCTGGTTCATTTATTAGGCAGGCAGTTTATAACTTAGCTCCTGACCTTCCAATTGACTCTGTGTGGGTAGAAACCAGTGGGGAACCTTATTAGTCAACAAGGCACTGTCCATATGGCTCTTACTGTCAGGGCCAGCTCCAGGCACCAGCTTATCAAGCAGGTGCTTGGGGTGGCAACTCCGGAGCGGGCGGCACTTTCAGGCATTTGGCGGCAATTTGGCGGAGGGTCCCTCATTCCCACTCGGAGCGAAGGACCTCCTGCTGAATTGCCACAGATCGCGATCACGGCTTTTTTTTTTTCTTTTACTTTGGCTGCTTGGGGTGGCAAAACCCCTGGAGCTGGCCCTGCTTACTGTAATAGTTTGGGGCTTTATTCAAGTTTCCCTATCCATAAAAAAAAAGTATGGATGATGGGGTGGATGGGACTGAAAAAATCATGGCACTGAGATATGTGTGTGTTGTGTTTCTCTCTATCCATCTATGTTAGTTTTCAAAGGCATCTCTGGCCTCAGTTTCTACAAGGTGAACAAAATTGTGACACAGTTTATACTGTTCTCTCCCACTCTACATGCTTTCAGGTTGTGTAAAAGTTTGTATGGTCTAATTTTTTTTGTTATGGGCATCATCCATGCATTGAGGCAAATTTCTTGTCAGAAAACTTGGGCGTGTCCATGGCTGGAATACTATGCGCAATATGTTTGCCGCATTTTCAGAAATTGTTTGAATTTCTAAACTTCCCCATTTTGTTCCCTTTTAATCTCCTGAGCAGACCTGATAGCATAATAACCCTAGCCCCAGCTTGCTTCTTGCTATCTAAGCCCAGTGAAGTGCAATGACTCACACACTCAAATCTCCACCAGATGATCTCAATCAACAACCATCAGGAATGAACACACAATCTTTGTTTACAAAAGTTCCCAGACAGATGTTCAGGACAGACGGTTTCTGTTCTTCAGCCACTTCCTCAGTCTTTGCTTGAAAGGCTACTTTGAAACTCACTATTGGCCAATAGAACCTGGGGGGAGTGGGGGGAAATGCCTTAAAAGAAGTAATGCAAGCCAAGTAAAGTGTTTCTTCAAGCTTATAGTTTGCAAAACTTTGTATGTAAAAGAGAGGGGATGACAGATTGGTTGGGAAAGGGAAAGTATGGATTCTATGGTGGGGTTAAAGCCTCAATAAAAAGAGATACAAAGATTGCCAAGAGCAAACTGGAGGAAAAAAATGATGTATTGGTTGGAGTAGAATGTACAGAATATCCTAGAGATTTTTACCACTGTGTTCCAAAATTTGGAGTCTTTTGCGCCATGTTCAGTTCTTACAAAGTGAAAAGCAGTTTCCGTTGGTGAAATTGTCTTTTATTACATGAGGAAATGTATTTGGGATCTGAACATATAGTGATTTTATTTGTACCTTGTACCTTGTACCTAAACTGGAAAACAAGCCAAAGTTAGTTTTGCTTTACATATAAAATTTTGTGCATAGCTTTTCAGATAATCTGAACAGAACTAAAACACAATTAGTATGAAATTATATTGGTTTTGAGAAACTTACACATACTCTTTCTGAAAAATTAAATCTTTGTGTTTAGGACTCTGAAAATTGCAAACAAAGCATTGTGTAGTAACATTTTATACGAGACAAGAATGCCTCACTAATTGCATGAAATATAATGATGAAAAATATATACTGTGAATTGGACTGCAATCATCATATTCAGCATTTCTCTCTACTAAGTTTGCTAATCTCTTTTCAGTTTGTAATCACTTTCTCTATGACATGAAATATAGTGGAAGAAATATTCTGAAAAATGAATAACTGCCTTAAAAAATACAGCTATGTAACAGCTTTTAAAATAGTTGCTTTTATTATTTCCATTACTAATATTAACTTCAGAAGGGTAGCCGTTTTAGTCTGTATCAGCAAAAACAGTAGTAATTGTGGCACCTTAGAGACTAACACATTTATTTGGGCATAAGCTTTCCTGGGCTGAAACCCACTTCATCAGCCCAAGAAAGCTTCTGCCCGAACAAATTTGTCAGTCTCTAAGGTGCCACAAGTACTCCTCATTGTTTTTGCTGATCTTAACTTGTCTCCTTCTTTGGGCTGTCTTACTAACTGTAGAAACTAAAAAGTGCCTAGAGAAGATTATCCCCCACATGTTTGTTTGGTTTTTTTTACTTAAAACAAAACAGTAGATCTTGGCTTACCTCAAATAGTGGAAAATAAAATGTAACACCGGAGAGGTCAAAAGAAAGACCGCCATTGACTTTAAAGGATTTAGGATCAGCCCCAATCCCCCCAAGCCGGTAAACAAAAATTAAACACTTAACACTCACTGAGTTCAATGGGACTACTTTTAGGGTTAAAATTATGTTCAAGAGTTTGCAGAGTCAGGACCTGATTTAAGCCCGACTGTCAGAGATTGTTATGTGCTCCATCTGGTTTTGACGACAGTTTACGAAATCAGTCTCATAAAAGGAGATGCAAATTTTCTCATGCCTATTGAACTTAGTAAAGGTCAGTTTAAAGTGGGTTTGCTACTACATGATACTGCTTTTTCAAATTCAGCTCATTTGGCAAAGTTACTTTGGTCAAGCCCCAGATGAACTGGGCCTTCCAATTTACAGCAACGTCTTTTGTGTAAGGGTTAAGGTTAGGAAATAGGCCAATGTCATACAGGCTGTATTTGAGCTCTCTTCGTGGTATCAAGTGTATAATTAACTATGCATGGTTCTTTATCTTGCATGTGATATGTTCATTAAGATGAAACATGTATTGCTTAATGAGACATTTGGCTTTATTATTATTTTTTCCCAACTGTTTGGGGAATTTTATATTTGCAAGTTTAGGGCATAGCCAAATACATGGTAATAGACTTTTTGGCATGAGTCATTTTTTCCAAGATTTAATCCAAAACTATCTTATTGAAAACAGCTGCAAAACTCATATCTTACAGATGGTAACCACAGTTCTTTCAGACTGGAAAGCCAAGACTTTTCTGCCAGCTTTTATACTGAGCCTCAAACAAGGTATTGAGATACAAATAAAAGTCATAGGGCTTCTTTATTGGGCTTCAGTCATAACCAATTTTAACAGTACTAAAATTTTAAAAGGGATCCAAATAGTATAATACTGATTTAATGGTCAATATTTCTAGGCAAGAAAGTAAGATCGTGCTATTTGAATCCATATATAGAAAGGAACAAAAAGAGCTTGTTAATGATGACTACATCATTGTGGGGAAGAGAGAAGGAAGACAATTTCTGCTGGTGTTTAGAGCCCTATTGTATTTCTTGTGGCAAACAGTAAGCACTCAGATCATTTTATTTATATGAAAAGAAAACTGTTAGTCTTATTTTGTGTGTATATTTTGTGGGGAAAAAAAAAATCAAACTGGAAACCACAAAACAATGGCACTTTTTCTGCTCTCTGGTGGATCCTTAACTTCCGGTGCTATGAAACATGCTCACATTTCATGGAAGAAATATACCTTATCATAGTAATGTGGAACAGTGCCACAACAAGTAAATAACAATGGAGGTCACGTCAAGATTTCTGGTTCTCTTCTAATGTTCATAGAATGCATTTTCTCTGCTTAAAGAGCCATCCACATGTAGAGAAATTTTGAAAACATATTTAGAGAGTGCTCTGCCTTTATCATTTAAAAATGAATTTTATTTCTTCCACTCATTTGCAAGAAAACAGGATGTAGGGCAGAAGTGGGCAAACTTTTTGGCCCGAGGGCCACATCTGGGTATGGAAATTGTATGATCGGCCATGAATGCTCACAAAATTGGGGGTTGTAGGGTGGGAGGGCTCCAGCTGGGGGGTGCTGGCTCTGGGGTGAGGCTGGGGATCAGGGGCTGGGGCTGCAGGAGGGTGCTCCGGACTGGAACCGAGGGGTTCAGTAGAAGGGAGAAAGATCAGGGCTGGGGCACAGGAGGGTTTCAGGGGGGCAGGCTTCGAGTGGCATTTACCTTAAGCAACTCCTAGAAACAGTGGCATGTCCCTCCTCTGGTTCCTATGAGGAGGTGCAGCCAGGGGGCTCTGTACACTGCCCTGTCCATTGGCGCCACTTCTGCAGCTCCCATTGGCTGTGGTTCCCAGCCAATGGGAGCTGTGGGGGCAGCACTTGGGGCAGAGGCAGCCTGCGGAGCCTCCTGGCTGCCCCTATGCGTTGGAGCCAGAGGGGGGACATGCCCCTGCTTCCAGAAGCCGTACGGAGTGGGGTAAGATCCCAGCCCACTCCCCAGCTGGAGTGCCAGAGCGGGGCAAGCCCCAGACCCCACTTCCCGGCAGGAGCTTGAGGGCTGGATTAAAATGTCTGGAGGGCCGGATGTGGCCCCCGGGCCGTAGTTTGCCCACCACTGATGTATGGCCTGAGTCAAAGTCTATTTAAATCAGTGGGAGTCTTTCCATTGACTTTGATGGGCTTTGGCTCAGACCCTTGATTTATAGTTCACTTGCTCCCACTTCTTACTTAACAGCTAATATCATGATAATTGGTTTGTGATGTCACAGCTGGTTGCAACATGGAGATGATTGTGACATTTCACAGGCAGGGTTAAATGGTAAATAAGAAATGGAAGTTTCTACACAAAAAAGATCCTATTTTCATGCAAATGTCCTTAGTACTAAGTCATAAAGAAGGATGAGAGATAATGCAAAAATTATAGGCTCCAGGGTAAAATTGTCTCTCAATAGAATGTTTTTCCAGCTTTACCCTGCGCCTCTGTGAGGAGGAGGAGGAGAATAAGAAACTTGCATGATATTTTGGACATTTATATTGGCTGAACTGGGCCTGGGACTATCATTATTCTAGATGATTCAGCTGACAAATATGTCAAGGACACTCCCCTTTTCTACATCTCTGTGTAACAAAGCAGAACTGGATTTTGGCACAAACTGTACATTAGTAGGCTTTATTTCAATATGATAAAGTTAAAAAGGTAGTTTTTTCCCTGATGGGCAAAACTTTTTCCAAAATAAAATACTGAAAACTGGAATGATTTATGAAACATTTTGCACAAACAAAGCAAAATTGTACACTGTGAGTACAAATGTTGTTTCTTATATGAAGCAATGCCAATTTACATCAGCAAAGAATATGACCTATGGTTGCATTATTTTTCATTTGGCACAGTTAGGGGTCTGCAATATATCAGCTGGTTCCATTCAAAGTAATGACCCAGGATGTTTGTCTCGCCAGTGAATTCTTTAAGCTGTTGCAGAATTTTTCACATTTGGCCATCAAGTTTATTCACCACTGTGAATAAGTGTCCTACTTTTCTAATACCCATCAAGGACTGTATTTGCCTGAGGGTCACCTTATTCTCCTCTGCATAAGAAGGTAGCCTTGTGAAGAGAAGAGAAAGTATAGGACTGTTGCTTGCTATACCTTTACCATAATATTTCAGTAAGGTATAGATTTTGAGAAAAAGAGGACGGCCTGGTGAATTGAAGGGATGTGGAGACCTGGAGGTGAGGCTAAAAGGGCCTTAAGGAGTGACAGAAATGAGTACTGGAGGGAGGAGAAGAAAGCGAGGTAGGACATTATATTCTTATGAAGAAGCTAGGTCTAGAAACAGAGAAACATGTTTGGCACATAAGAAAGAGAAGCCTGGAAGTAGAGACATCCAGAAGTACCATACACATACATATTCTGTAATACATTTTTTTCTTAAGGAAGTTCACCAAGGTCATGTCAGCACCCCAAAGCCTTTTTTTTTTCTCTGCTTCACATTCTCTCTCCTTCTCTCCCCATGTCCCTGTTGAGGTCCGTTGATGTGAACAGCATCCATCTGACAGAGGAAGATTGGGGGGCATACAGGGCCTCTGTTCTTTAACTGGCCAGTGGAGTCCCCCCTATGGAAAAGTCCATAGGATTTAACAGAAAATATTTTTCCTGTAGATATCTTGAAGTACCTGGTTTAATTAATAAATATTCCTGCAATATAATTCTAGATGATGGTTGATAACCTTTCTATAGGTTCTGTAGTCTCTGTACAATGTGCCTATATAGAATGCTATACAACTTCTCTAGAAGCTCACTACCATTATGGAAAAATCCTATAGGATTTATTAGGAAATAAACCAATAGAAACCTATAGAATTGTTATAGGATGCTACAGAATTTGTTTTGAAAACCTATAGAATTTTGCCATGTGCCTTTTTCCTATAGAGATTCATTATGTATCACCAAATTATGGAAAGAAGTTGTAGCTCCAGTTCAAACTTTATATTCAGTAAGGGAACTCAACCCTTTAGGTGAACTTAGCCACAGTTACAAACTTTATGTAGAAACAACTAGCTTACTCTTACTAGTTAAACATTGACTAGTTACATGAGGTGAGAGTCTCACACTCTGGCCACTTTGTGCTCTGTAAAAGATCAGAAGTCACATAAAGAGGCCCTCAAAACCCTGGTTCCAATTGGGACAGTATATTGGGGTTAGGTCCACACAAAACACAGTGTTGTGGAGATTCTGGGCTCCCACAATGCCCAGAGAGCAGCCCAGGGTAGCTGCCATAACTTAGGCTCTCAGGGCTGTTTAAATACACCAGACTAGGAACAGAAACCCATAAAAGTGGCTTAAAGTCACCATAGGCCCCCACCCTCTGGAAAGCAGTGTATCAATAAAATTGAGAGCATACTTATTATTCATATATAATCCTACTGAGCTTTTGGTTTCAATATGGTGTAATAATGGGGTAACTCTCTACTGCAAACTCCTAGGGTGCCAGTACTGTGCCCAGCATACTGTGTCTCAGAGGCAAGGGCTGTAGGTGCTTTAGCAGCTAAGCCTTGTAGGTACTAGCCCTTGCAGGTCCGAATAACCACTCAGACACTTGGCCAAGGCCAAGGGAAAGGTTTTTATTACGGCTGGCAGGAAAGGGAAGGGTTGCCAATGCAGTAAGTACAGAGAATAAATAGTTACAGTTCAAAGTGAGCAATAGCAGTTCCTGTTTGGGTCCCCAGGGGCAGTCCACTTGAGAGTCAGGGCTCTTCAGGCCTCGTGCCTGGGTGCCCTGTCTAGTCTCTCTCCATTAAAGCAAATAGGAGCTTGCAGGTTTCCAGGCCAGTCTCAGTTAGCATTGTTCATGGGGTCTCCTTTGCACTGGTTCCCTGCCCAGCAGGAGCAGCACCAGGGTTTTTGGCGCCCTAGGCACAGGGCCAGCTTGCCGGTCCTGTGGCTCCGGTGGACCTGCCGCAGGCGTGCCTGCAGATGCTCCACCGGAGCCACGGGATCAGCAGACCGTCTGCAGGAATGCCTGCGGGAGGTCCATCGGAGCAGTCTGCCGCCCTTCCAAATCCTGGTGCCCTAGGCGACCACCTAGGTCGCCTAAATGGAAGTGCCGGCCCTGCTGCCCAGCTGCTGCTTCTCACCTGTAAGTCCAATATAGACCTGAATTCAGTTGTGATGTCCAGCAATCACAGCCCATTCCACATGCAGCTCTCTCCACAGTTCTTAAGGCTTCTCTCCATCTTCCTGCAGCTATGTGGCTCTCACCCCCAAACAGAGTCTGGCCACTTCCTAGTTCAATATCTTTTCTTACCTGACCAGGAGTTGTAGTCATCTGTTTTGCAGCTCCATCACAATGGCATTTAGAGCTATTTATTGAATTACATGTCAGGGTGATTTCAAGGAACATCTCGGTTAGAGTACTACTGAGAGGTAGGACCATGTGGCACTGCTGGGTTTCCTTAATTATGTCATATATCTTCCTTCTCCAACCCTCATCTTCATACCGCCTTCTCATGCTTTGAACATTCTCCCCTGTCGTCATGAGCCAAATGACCACACTCTCCTTAAAACTCACTTTTCAGTCAGCCTATCATCTCTCATGCTCCATTGTTACATAGCTCATCCCAACAGACATTCTATTAAACACGAAATTTGAGTTACACGCTGCATATCTCTTTCCCTCAGATGCCAAGAGGGCTGCGCCCACTATCCTGTTGTCAGATTCTTTCATCTCTAAGTTGACTTTAGGTTGCATCTCTTTAGGGAAGAGGTCTTGTACCTAATTCTGATTTCTGACTGTGAAGTCAATGAAATTACACTGGTGTTCAACTGATGTAACTTGAGACCCTTGTGTATTTATAGTTCTCTATAAAGCACTATGAAAACCTATGGTAGTATAGAAATAACAAATAAGAGAACAATACTAACAAGTAGAAGTGACAGAACACCTTTCATGATCATTCATGACCATGGATGAAATCAGGTCTCTTTCTGCCAAGCAGCTGAAAGAGTGAAAGTTGACAATGACATGACAGAGAAATTCATCCCTGGTTTGACTCAATTTAAGTCAGTGGAGTTGCAATAGGGATGAATTTGTCCCAGTGACTCCAAAATTCATTGTGGTAAAATCTAGTATTTTGGTCACTATTTTGAAAGAGACAGCTGATTTTACAGTAAAGCAGTGTGAGACTTGAAAACCATACTTCTGGACTTAGATCAAAGCCACAGGACATGTTGAAATTTAGCTTGAACTTGAGCTTCTCCAGAAACAATGGAAATATGATATCACTTCACATCAGGGAACAAATAAAAGGGGAAACAGCACTTTGCAGTGGAGAGTTCAGCCTGTGGTCAGATCATTCAAAATAAAGTAAAATAAAATAAATAAAAAAATCAGGTTACCAGTGACACAAAGCTTTTCCTCCGTATACATAAATAAATAGTTACTGACCTAAGCAGAATTCTTTCTGTTTTTCCAATGCTTATTAATATCTGAAAAGTTCATGGCATGATGGTATTAATAACATGAACTGTATGTAAGGTCTGCTTTGCTGGAAATGTGTCATTATTGATAGATAAAGAATCAATCTAGTCAAAGAAACAATAAAACAAAACAAATGATTCAAATTAGAGTAAACACCCTAGGGCATATAATGATATCCATTTTTAAGCAAAACTATCCATTGTTTTGATTAGAGTTTATGTTTTAGAACAGTTGGCAGCATGTAGACTATGTAATGTCTTTAAACAGAAAAGATCTTAACATCATTCCACATGGCAAATAGCTAAGTTCACAAAGCACAGCTTTTTAATTATAGTATTTTGCTATACTGTAGTATTGTACTATAGCAGTTGCAAGAACAACTGACACACACGCACCAAAGAACACGTGCACACATTTTCACGAAACAGAAAATAAGTTATTAAGGGAAAGGGAGGATTTTTTTAACAAACATAGGCAATATTGAAGGAACCATTGTTAAAGGGATAGTATTCTTCGGATATTTCTATTAAGTTTTATAGGGGTTTTCCAAGTTCAAGCCAAAGAAAAGAAAAGATTAAAAGATTATATGTAGCCCTGTTGTTTTAGTTGCTGGTTTTTAATAGTTATATATTAAACTGGTTTTACAAAACCCCCAGTGTAAAATAGAAGAATCCTTCCAATTTGTGATCACATTTCTTTGGGCCAGTAATACTAAAATGTTTGCTATTAACTTTTAACTTCTGTGGCTGCACCCAATGCACAGGGTTCATTTTAATAGGAGATGTGCCTGTGTATCCAAAGGCAGAAGTTGCCCTTGGTTTTAGAATTACTACTATAGATAAAGATGATGATGGGCTGTCAAGGTCTAGGAAGTTGATGATAAAATCACAGTAAACTTGTATAGGGCTCTCTATCTAAGTGGCCCGGCTGGTTGTTCACATCATTTTCCCAGTCACAATACCAGTACAAGTATTATCCCAGGTTACGTTTTCCCATGTTAAGCTATTAATACATAACACCATTTTCCTAGTTCTGATTAGGTGATGGGCTAGCCACTAATTGGAGCAATTGAATTTGAAGTGTTTTATCTCATGTAATTTTTAACTGGCATTTGAAAAATGGTGACATCCCAGGTGAAATCATGGTATTGCATCAGGTTGTGAAAGCCTGTCCTTTCCTCTGACGACCCTCAACATTCCATTACCTTCATTATGCCATTTTAACCACAGATCGTATAAATGTTATAATCACTGGTAAAGAAAGGATTGCAAGATATAAGGCAGCAGATTTAGTGATACATCATGGCTGCTTCTGGGTGACTGCTCAGGATGGCAGAGGGCCTAGTAGAGACCTTTTCACCTCTGCTTCCCATGAGGCAATAACAACATAGCTTCAGGTGCTGAGGAGACCAATCAGGGCTCTTGAGTGCTACTGGCAGGGCAAAGGCTGCATGGTAGCATTTATGTGCCAGCAAGGTGGCTCTGTGGCTCTTGCTCCTACCCCTCCCTTCCCCCAGCTGGTTGTGCCCGGATGTGGAGAGGCTATTCCAGCAGGTGTGTTTCCTTAACTTGCACCAGGGGTTGAATCAGCTTCCAGCAGCTGCCAACATAAGTTTGTGTGAGCGGGCGTGTACGTAGGTGGCTGAAAGCTACCTAGATTTCTACCCTCCTCAGGGGCAGTGCATGGAGCTCAGGTGCATTTAAATATTTAGCCATCACATCGCATAATGCATCCAGGCACTAGTGATACCTGTTAGGTGCATAGCTTCCCTTCATCAAAAAAACAGAGTGACTCTGAGTCACACAACAAAAGTCCCTGGAGACACTTTTCTGTCAACAAATAAAGAACCATTTTAGAAGTATCATGGGGAGAGGAAAAATGGAGTTTAAAAGTTGGACCATGAAGAAGTTACTTTAGAACTTATTCTGAGTGAATATTCATCAATAAGACTAATGGTATTTTGAAACATCTGAGGTCCTGACACAACTTTATATAGTAATGAAATGAAATATGATGTCCTTTAAATGCTTTGGTGAGTTTTCCCTGTGTTAGAGCATGCTGCAGCTATTTTTAGAGTTATGTAAATAATGAATTGGCACTGATCTGTAAGATGTGATAAAAAGTACTTCCAGACAGCCCCACCATCTGCTCTAAACATTCCAAGAGGCTTCTGGTCAATGGTGTTGAAGGCGGCAGTCAAGTACTACAGATATGGAACATAACCCAGAATCAGCCTGCAGCAAGAGATTAGTCACGGCCAGGGTCTTCCCTCTCATGAGAGTAAGGAATAAAAGACTGTCCAAACCAGGAAAGTAGTAACTGTACCCCTACCGCCTATAACAGCCACACATGTGGCAGTGGGTTTAAAGGGTAAAGGATCCTCCCTCCAACCTATATAGGAGCAAAGGAGCCAGACAAACGCCCCCTACCAGTTATAATTTTTCAAATGCAGTATTGAAGTCCCTATGTATTTTCATAGACCTGCATACAAAGAACTGTAGAGGTTAAATATCTAGGGTTACTAGATAGCAACTGTGAAAAAATGAGATGGACGGGTGGGGGGGTAATAGGCACCTATATAAGAAAAAGCCCCAAAAACGGGACTGTCCCTTTACAAATGGGACATCTGGTTACTCTAAATATTTACCAAACTTGTATGTTAACTGGTTCACCATGTACTTCCTAATCAGTATATATACAGTTCTGAAAACAAGCTTGGTTAAAGGAAGATATGCACAAGGCATCTAAAAACAGGACACTTCCTTAAAAGTGCAAGGAGGCCAAGGGAAGAGGAATGATTTATAAAGAGGGGGAAAGAACTGAGGGAATGGTCTGCATAAATGGATAATTTAAACATGCAGGAATGAAGGGTGCTGGAACAGCCAAATATTTCTTCAATCTCCATGACTTTGCATTGCTTGACCACTTTTGTTTAAGGCTATAATTATAACAATCCACACTTCAAGTGGATGAAACATTAAGTGTATATTTTGGCTTATTTCCCGGCCATGTGAAATAAACAGATTTTCCAGTTTTCATTTAAATATATGCTACCCCAGCAGTTGTTAAACTCACAATTATTCTTATCTTTATCTTTTCATTTTGATAATAAACTGAAGGGAGAGAAGCTGGCTGGAGGCTTATGTGAGGATTATACCATATCTATCCTCAGAAGTCCAAGATACACAGTATTAGTTCAAAATCCTCTAGTCAGAGCCTTGAAAAATTGAATAGCGGTTCTGTGAGGAAATCTTAACCACACTGTCATTTTAAGACTGTAGTTTATTAACTAGTGACAGATCTATCTAGTACAGATGGGACAATCCTAGCCTTGTGCAAACCTTCCCTATAAACATTGAGCATATTGTGCTATCAAGGTACTTTTTATTCTGTGCTTCGGATGTTTGTTAGGAGAAAAACTATGCTGCAGTTTTCAAAGGTTTGTTGGACCTATTGCTACTTACAGGGCTGGTCCTAGACCGAATGGTGCCTCAGGCGAGGAGCATCTTCGGTGCTCCTCCGCTCCCAACTCTATTTGTTAAACTTTTGAATACCGTATTTTTTCTACAGCACCTTGATCCGGGTGCCCACACCCCAAGCCTGGCACCCCAGATGGTCAACTGGGTCGCCTGCCCCTAAATCTGACCCTGGCTACATACAAAAACAGTGTAATCAAAATGATGCTGATGGTCTCCTGTGAAGTAATTCCACCAGCCAAGAAAAAATAATAGGTAAGGCTTCTTGAGCCATCAGTAATTTTAAATGTATAGCATCAGAACTGGAACCAATAAAAAGCTAAATTCTGACCTCTGAAAAACATAGCTCGTGCCTCAGCTTTGCTCTGCTGTGAGTGGGACTTCCATATCCACCTTAATGGCAACTACAAGCAGTGTTTCACCTTTACCTCTGCTTGTACATGGATTTGTTCTTAGCATTTAGGAAAACATTTTCTAATGTGGATGCCTAAAATTGTGCACCTATCTCCATATTCAGGTGCTGAGTACTCTCAAATGATCAGCTCACATATCCAGGTGCTTCATTATGGATTTAGGAGAATAAAGCATGTTTGAGACTGTTGGCTTTGTTGAATGCCAGGTGCCTCCTTATGTCTGTCCAATCCAAGGTGATTTGCTTGCAGTTACTTTCCCAGCCATAACATAGGACAAGAGAGTACCTCAAAGAGGAGGCAACATTTAAATTTGAAGGCAGCCTGGTGCGACAGATATGGACTCAGGAGACCAGTTTTACCCCCTGATCTGGTGTATGAGCACAAAAAAGTCATTTCCCCTGTTTCCCTTCCTACCCTTTGTCTGGCTTGTCTGTTTAGAATGTAAGGTCTTTGGAACCAAGACTGCCTCTTACGTGTTTGCACAGTGCCTAACAGAATGGGGTCCCGATCTCTGCCTTGGAGTCCCTTGGCACTACGGTAATACACAAAATCAGTAATAATTGAAGATCAGCTGCCTGTAGTTCCTCTTTAATGGAATCCCTAGGGCTAAGTACAACCAGTTAACACAATTTTAAGAGAGTATTAAATCCTGCCTGCACTAGATGTTCAGCTAGGCCTAAAAATGTGCCAACATGTTTTAAAACACCACCTATTTTTTCTAGTTTAGACAGAGCATGTTGCTCCTTTGCCTATTTCTCCTCTGTCAAGATACTTACAAAAACTTGACAGCTGTTAGGGTGCTCGTACACTGAGACTGCTGCCTATCACATTTTCTTGTGTTTCCCCATCGTCTTAACAGACTGACAGTGTCGTCCTATATCAGCCTGTCATCTCTTCTTTTATACTTAAGATTGTAAACTCTAATAGCTAGCACAATACAAATAACCAGTAAAATATAAAATCATGGCAGGTCCCCAAATGTTTTGGTCAGTTGGAGAAGATGTGCTCTCTCTCCCCAAGTTGACCCAGAAGTTGATTGACAGCAGCCGTTACTTGGTCAAGCATTCAGAGTCATTACCTTCCCTCCCAAAACATAATTCTTTTGGATAGCTTATTCTTGACAGGTTTTTTTAATTTCCCTCCCTTCTTCCATGCTATTTTCATCTGTCACCATCTTTTTCCCATACTTTGTACAATGCCAGTGGAGACTGAACCCATTTTGTTGATGGGTGACTGATAACTTTTGGATTCTCCTTTAGCTCAGGTTGCTTTGAGGACGTCCGTCCATGCATTTGGCCTGATTGACTTTTGTGATTTTGTTTTAAGTTTCGTGTGGTGGTTTTGTTTATGGTATTTAGATGGCTGATAAACTGATGAAGCAATCAAAGAAGATTTAAAACCCTATTTGAAGCAGAAAGACCCCACCTCCACCCCCAAACAAGTTTGTTTTTAACCCAGCCATTTCATGTCCTTGAGAATGTGCCATCCCATTAGGAATAAGAAAGGGCAAACACAGCAGGAGTTAAGAACAACTCACCAACTGGAAGAGAGGAAGATGATGCAGGTATCTGCCACTGGCAAATGGCTTCACTTTAGAAGTAGAGCTGATTGGGGCTACCAAATTTAAAGGCCAGACACTGAAACATGTGCTGGGAGAAAAGGTCTCTCCAAAAGCGCAACCTTGTATCAGGGAGAGAGAGCAGGAATCAGGGAGTCCCAAAGGAATGGGCTTCTTGGGTAAGGGATTGCTTCTTTATGTTGTATCCCATCATTGCGTCACAATGTGGAATAATCAGCACATCCACTCTAAAGGTTTGGTCACAGAACTATTACAGGAGAGGACTTTATTAAATAACTCCCTTTACAGTGTAATACCATTTTAGACACCACTTTCTGTTCACGCTAAAGTAATTGCACTGATTATGCTGCAATATGCTGAGAAAACTGGAAACTGCACCAAAAGTGACATATTTAATTTATGGAGACTTTCAAATTGTAATAATTTCCTTAAATTTCTCCCCAGAATTATACAGGAAGTAATTTTAATGAGAAATCAAAGACATATAATCCAAGTGTTATGAGATATTGTTACTGCCTTCTTAATATCCCCAAAGCAAAGTTTATAGTCTGGGCTGTTCTATAAGCTAAGAAAGAAATTGCCATGGTAAATGTATAGATTGCAGTCAAACTATGGATGAAATGCAGCATTTCAAGCCATATGAGTCATTGGGATGTTAACCTCTGATCCTGAAAACATTTATGTACCTGATTAGATTGACATCTGTGGGACTACTCATGCTTAAAGATAAGTATATAAGTGTTTCCAGGATCAGTACCAAGAGCTGGAATTTAATAAGATGTTTTAATGACATTTTACTTTCCTATGATACTCACCCTAGGAAAATCTTTGTATCAACTATTTGAATAGTGAATTCTCTAAACTGTACATATCTTTAATATATACCAATGCACATGTTGTTTCTTTATTATTGTGAATATTACCCCAATTCTTTTCAGATCCTCATTGCACAGGGGAACATAGGAACTGAATTTAACTAAGAACCTGCTGTCAAGGTATGATGATAGAGATATCCATATGTGGGGCAGGGAATTAGAAATCTGTTCTGCTAACCACTATCAGAGAAGCACACCATGTTTTTATACATTCATACCTGTATACAGGATAGTCTAAGGGAAAAATTAGTGTCACATTTAAATCAATCTTGGCACTCTCTCAGCAAACCCAATTGAACTATAATGTGTGCTATTTTTTGTGCTTAATTAACCATTAAAACATCTTATCATTTAATGTGTTGCCAGAATATGTATAACAAGAAATTCCATGTTCCATTAGCAAAAAAGTTTCAGGCTTGCAGAACAATACAGTATTTCATAATAAAGTGATGTTCATGCTAAAAATGGTCACAGATTAGCGTTTTTAAAAGTGCATGAATCAGGCTGAAATAATATTGACATGTTGCTACGCTCTTGTGTGTACAGACGCAAAATAACCACTCTAGCTTGGCCATAATTAACTATTAAATCCAGCATAATGCAGTGACCTAGAATTACAATATCACACATTATCTATAATCAGGATAGTAATCCTGAAGCAGCTGTATATTCTTAGGCCCTAATCCAGCATGCACGTAATAAAATGTTTAACATTAATCACATGAATAGTCTTATTAGCCTCAATGGAACTACTCATATGCCTAATGCTGAGTACTTGCTCATATGCTTTGCTGGGCAGCAAAAGTTTCCTCTTCCTGAAAGTGGACTACAATATAGCATTAAACAAAAAAGAAAAAAATCTGGCCTTAGGGCCTTATTCAGCACCCATTGAAGTTAATGGGAGTCTTTCTATTGACTTGAATATGCATATTGATGAGGCCAATATAGACACACACTTGCAGTGAAACAATCATTGACATGAAAAATGCAGTTTAAGTTCAGAGATGACAATGGTTTATATTGTTTCAAAAACTGCCATCCTCAAAATGAAGTTAATGGCTCAGTTTTAGCCCCAAATTTATGTTATTTTACCGAGAGGCCTGTTAGCATGGAACAAAGTGTTATAGCTGATTTCTCATAATCTCTGTTGCTGATAGCTGGTATTGCAAAATCCTAAACAGTAGGACTGTCATGAATCAAGCGTGAAAAGGAATCCAAACAATTGATGCAATTAGCCAATTGAAATATTTGACCAAATACTGAACAACTGAAAATAGTGAAAGGTCAAAACTCAATAAGAAATCGAATAGTAGACAGAGGAATAGATTTTACATTCATATGTATTATATATGATAATTTACTGCAGCAGAATATTGATAATAATTGGTAACTGTTCTCTAATTGCCATAATTTTATGAATGAAATTATGCTAATAACTAGAAC
This sequence comes from Gopherus flavomarginatus, assembly GCF_025201925.1. Classification (NCBI taxonomy): domain Eukaryota; kingdom Metazoa; phylum Chordata; order Testudines; family Testudinidae; genus Gopherus; species Gopherus flavomarginatus. The sequence continues at coordinate 31,465,446 of NC_066626.1, forward strand.
ATCTTCTGATTAAACCGGTGTTTGGGTATTTCTGAACACACAGTAACAATTAGGCATTATTTTTATTATTATATAAGAAGATATTTTGGCTCATGAATCTATTCTGAAAAAAATGGACCTTTTCTTTTATAAAATGATCTCTTTTTGTTTCTAAAAAATAAAACAAACTATGACACTTTGAAGAGATTAAGTTACTTTGAATGTTCTTTTGGGTACATATTGACCGAACTGGATTAAGATTGTGGACTTGATTCTGGTCTCACTTGATGTCATTTTTACAGGAAGGTAACTCCACTGATTTCAATGGGGCAATCTAGTCCTCTCCATCTCTCACCTGCTGCCTGAGCTATCTCCCTGCCTCACATCTGGAAACAACAGGTAATAATCAGTTAATACAGGTAGCAACAGCATCACACAGCCAAATTCCCGAAATATGCTGAAGAGGCAAGCTTCAGGCACTGAAGACAGAGGACAAAGCTGGGTGTTGAATTTACTTACCTCTAGTATCTCGCCACATATCTCTAATGTAGAATACAGTTTCTGAAATTTGCAAAACCTCAAATGCCATGATTTTCATCCCTAGTTAGCCTTAAGAACATTTGGAGCCTGATTTTTCAATGCTCTGCACTTCCTTGTTGGCCCTTATGGCAGTGCAAAGCAAATGCAACATGCGAACATTCTGAATATTAGATGAAATTTACGTACTTCAGAACACAACTTTTAATTTCCTCTGTACCCACTCACTTGACAAGACAGCTAATATTCTAATCAGGACTCAGATAATTATATGTGCTAGACTGTACGGTGCTGTAAATTGTAAGTGTGATGATGGATTGCTAACGGGCAATATCATAGCTGCAGCCTGCACACATCTTTTTTGTAAGGGAAATCACAATGTTTTTATATCATTTCTTTGGCAGATTTGTTTAACCTTAGACACAAATGTGGGAACTATGATCCCAATAAAGGACTGGATTTCAGCTTTTTTTTTTTTTTTTTTTTTTTTTTTTTAAGTTACCATGCTTTTATCTTTAGGCATTCAGAAATCCACACAAAATGTTTCAAATACTTGTTCGATGTAATAAGAGAGTACATTTGCAATCACTATTTAAAATTTAAATAAATATTATGAAAAAGCATAGAGCTGTTCAAGTCCATAGACTATGGGATGTGTTTTGTGCAACCTTATTTAAAACTCTTCCTTACTTTTAATTAATGACCTACAATATGTGGACCAGTTGTTTTGCAGACTGACTGCATTGATTGAAAGATTCCTTTTCAGTTTGAAATTTTGGGCTTAGTTTTGATAGCGAAGCGCCATGTTGCTCTCTCTGTGTCTATCGTTACGATCAAGGGCTAATGTCACATAATTGTTCTGGATATTTGGTAATTAGAGATGAATGCACATAAGAAAACCAGCCACCTACCTGCCTGTGTTTATCCATAAAAAATGGCATCAGATGCTTGACATCTGAAGTCATTGAAAATCTCTAATACAATAGGAAAGTGAACGGGGAAATAGGTTTTGTTTTTTTATTAGCCAAGATTTCTTGTCTATAAATCAGGCTCAGACTCCTTTTTTGTGAGTTTGATCTAGATGTAAATTGAGGAATGATGACTTAACACATTTGTAATAACTTGCAGTTGGAGTGGGGTCACTTTCTGCATGAATTGCATATGGTCTGAAGTTGTTTGCATCAGCCTACGAGATCCATCATGGTGGACCTGGCATTCTTACAAGTTTACTATGCAGTTATTTGTTTCTTTTTGGAGCAATCTCGTGAAGCATCTCTCATTCTGAACACCCTCAATTCCCCCTAACTAGGTTGGAGGTTTTCAGCACCTTAGGAGAGCTGAATCTTTATGCTGTAGCAGTTTGCGGATAGCTACAAAACATGGCCTTCCTCTTCAAAATTCTAGTCTTAACAGATTGGTTGCTGGGTGAATATTATCTTGGATGTATGCACGTATTCATTTTGTCCAGTGAAGACTTTCTGAAACAGGAGCCTATCAGCAGCTCTGTGATAGGTTGTTTGGTAGTTTTCCTAAAGATTCATAGAAGCTCACGGGCACATCTTCCCTCTGTGTTAATAACAGAAAAATCTATAGCTGCTATCTAAGTCGTTCTGTGGCTCCTGGAGACTTCTGCCATTTGCATGAACGTGATCCTTGCTGAAACCTCATTCACGTTAGCTTGTGCTGTCTTGTTTTCTGTCTCTCCCATATGATTGCTCTGGTAATCCTGCTGTCATCCTGGTCTATCACAAAATAAAAAAAAATACATTGTATACCTCCTTGTTCTAGGAGTAGGCCAAGAGCCCAAATCACTGCACTAAGAGTATATATTGAATGATCTCACTATTTGTATTTTAGAATAGGATTGCTAGAGTTGTTAATATTCTTTTATATCTATTCATGGGAGAGCTCCTCCTAAAAAAGCTGTGCTGATTATGCCACCAATGTTGAACTATGGGATTTATCTTCTCTTATACATTTTGCAATGCACTGTGGTTCCAATTTATCTCTGATATCAACCCATTCACATCAATTAAGTTTCACTGGGTCTGAGATTTGCCCAGTGTGTCTAATGGGATTTTTCATTTTCTTTGGCATTCTACATTGCACAGGTCTGGGGGATACTGGATCTGGTGAAATATTTTTTGTTTTCTTAAGTTTAAGCACATTCATATTTTATATAACTCATGTGGTTCTAGTGGTTCCGTTGACTTGTTTTTTGTACTGCCCAGGAGCAATTCATTCAGGTTCCTGCCCACATATTCCTGACTTTTCAATAATAATATTTTAGCAGTTAAATGGTACTTTACATGTTCAAAGGGCTTATAAATCATTGAACCTGATTCACCACTACATTACTCTAGTTTTACACTGGTTCAATCCATCAAAGTGTTACATCAGTGTCAGATAATACAACAATGAATCAGTTTGCAAGCCCCAAGGGGGAAGGATCATATTTTGTCTCTGTGCATGTTCAGTGTCTAATATCATAAAGAGGCCCCATAAATTAATCCTTATAACACACCATCAGGTAGACATCCAAGTATTATCCCCATTTTAGAGCTGAGAAAACTGAAGCAGAAAATAAAGTGATTTGTTTCAAGCCACAATTTTTATAAGTGAGAAAACCTCCAGGCTCCCAGTCCATGATCTCCTTTTGGTGGTGGTAGTTGGGAAACAGTGTAAGGCAGCTCTGGCTATGTTCAGTATTCCAAGTTGGTCTTCTAAGATGTAATGTATTGGACCAACAATTGATGTTAATTGAATACTGTGTTCTACCTCTAGAAACATAGGAGTTGCCACAGCAGATCAGACCATCAAGTCCATTACTCTGTTCCTGATAGCAACCAGTAGAAAATACCTGAGAGGAAACTGTGAGAAACCCAGCAGCAAACGTTTTATGGTGCAACCCATCCTAATAGAAAGTTTCATCCTAACTGTGATGGAGTGCGACTCACCACTGTGACGCCTCCTGCTGGCTGTCTTGGGAATTAGCTCTGTGCCCTCTTCTGGTGCCTCAACAGCATGACTTCTGCTCTGGTACCCACGTCACTCCCAGGACCATGGTGTCCTCTTCAGTGACACAGCCCTCTATCCCCTTCCAGGGGAACTGCAGTCAACTGTCCAGCTACTTCCTTCAGTGGGTGGGGGGTGAGGGGAACTTGGCTGCCAGTAGGTACAGAGTACCTACTAATTTTTCCCTGGGTTGCATGATCTTGCCAGTAGACGACAACTTAATTATTTCGCTCTTAACTTCTTTCTGTTTTTGAGCTACTTTCTACCTGTGCAGAGGCAGGCTTTACTAAATTGAGGGGAGAAATCCAGACTAAAGAAAATTAGCATGAGAGCCAAACCATCATTCTGGCTACTGTGTGAGGCAGAAAATGATTGACAAAACTGACAAAATCCTCACAACAACTTAGAAATCTCACTATTCCACAGACTGGTCCTATCTGTTCATATGAGATAAATGTCAAAATCCATCTTGTTAGAGACTGAACTTGTCCTCTTATTATGTTGTTTACAACAGCTACATAAAAACCTGCAGTGTCAAGACAAAACCAAGATTTTTTTGTCAAGAAACTTCTTCATGAAGTTGTGGTTGTGTTACAAACAACAAAAGGTAAATTACAACTCCACATGTTCATAAACCTTCAACCCATCACACTCAATTTTTGTGATTTTCATTAAGTTTGCTGTTATGAGCTGGTAAAGAAGTGTTTCTAGGTCCAGAGACCATTTTGAGTCCAATAAAAATATTTGGATATACAAGTATTTTTAGTAAGATGTGACATAAAATAAGTCTGCTGGTGTACAGGCTAAAGAATTTTTCTTGTGAATTATAGATCACAGTTGCAATGGCACTAGCATTTGACAAAAGTTGTTGAATACCTCCATAAGGACAAAATTAAATAATGGCTAATCTGATTCATATTTAATTGATGAGAAATACTGTGTAACATTCATGTATTAACATAATGTATCATAAAAGTCTTTACCTCTCATCAAAAGGAATAGGTTTATTTATCTTAACAGGGAATTATAAAGGAAAACTATCCAGAACTCTCTGTGTGCTTCCTTTGGCTGAACTTTATGTAAGCAGAGTCTGGATGAGCCCTCCTCTGACATCTAGTCATGAGCTGTGGAAAAAGACTTCAGAAGCTGATCTCGTTTGCATGGACACATCCACCCTGCCTAGGTGTTCAGCATAATGGGCTGCTTGCCCAAATGATCATTTGCGGCTGGTGTGGGATCCCCAGTCTCCTTGTTGTTGAGGCAGAAGTAATAAAGGGTTGCTATCCTTCTTGGGTGAACCGAGGACAGCAGAACTGTACCTGGCATACTCTGATGGAGGGACTCACCCTCAACTGAACAGCACTCGCTACACAGGGGGCATGGGTTCCAAAACCCAGTGAGTTGAGAAAGGGTGGGGGCGGGTACTTGTACCTGGTGGTGTGGGCCCGGTTTAAGGGTCCTAGACACCAGTTGATCTTTTCTCTCTCTATGGTATAATAAAAGAGCTAATTTAGACTCAGTTGAGAGTGTTGTTACACACTGCAGAGCTGAAATCACTGATACCTAGGTTTATGTATTAGACCTACTTTGGGACAGTGTCTCTATTGCAAGAGATTGCCTAGTGTGCATCAGCAATGAGGCTCCCCCACTAACAGCTGAAATCACTGAGGGCTGTGTTAAGTGTGTGTGGGACCCTGAAGCCATCTTAGCGAGCGGGCAGCTGGTGGAGAAGCGTGGCAAGCGGCTAGCCAGATGGCTGCTGGAGAGGTGTAGTGAGCAGGAAGGCTGGTGGAGAGGTGTGGAAACCAGCCAGCAGAGAAGCTGGTGGAGAGGGACAGAGCAGAGCCCTGCAGAGGCGTGGCAATTGGCCATTGGGATGACAAGTGAGTGCCTGAGCAGTGCAGAGTGTGAGGTGCCTCCTTCCCCCGACCCCAAACTCTGTGGATGAACCTCTGAACTCTGGGGCTGAACTGGCCAAAGACAGCAACTGTGAGTGGGGTACAGAGAAGGGACAGGCACGTTAAAGGGACTTTTGGGTTGCTGGACTTAAGACCCCGAGGGGAAAAGGACACTGCTTACTTGGGGGTGGGTCTTTTGCTCATGGTTTGTGTTTATGGGCCCTAGCTGCAGTGTTTTCCCAAATTAATGCTGAGTTAATTGCCTCCTTAGAGGTGCCCAGGTGGTGGTGTGTAATTGTCCCAGGTCACTGGGTGGGGGCTCAAGCCAGTTTTGTGTTATATTGTTGAAAAGGAACCCCTAGATACTGAACCTGGCCCTTGTTGCTGCTGGCTTCACCTACAGAAGGGTTGCATTTATAGGACATGACTTATTGGAAACAGACATCCTTGGTTGAATTTTAAAATGCCTGGACAGCTATTTAGATGGATTTTCAAAGTGTAAGTCCTCTGAAACATCCTTCCTGGATTTTGTTTGTTTGTTTTTTTTTAGAAAAGCTTTCACTGTCTTACTGGCTATAACAAGCATGAAATATCAAAGAAATGAAGCAGATTGATTGGCTGGTGCCAATTCTGGCTAATATAAAGGCTGGAAGAGTACTAAAATGTCTTCCTGTACTTTAAGAATAGTTTTCTTAATGGTTGATAGGCTATCATGAAGATGGGGCACTTTCCTGTTTGGTTAGAGATGTCTTAGGCAGAGTACTCTTTTCATGTGCAGCAGAGACTTCTTTTGTGAAATAGAACCCACTCTGCAGGAACTACAGACTGCAGAGTTGAGACAATGAAGTGAAAAATAATTATAATAAACTTTTGAGAGCAAACTCCATTTCTTGGCAATTACAATCACCATAGGGATTACAGAATCATGCTTACTTCTGCAAGCATGAGAAGACTCCAGGCACTTTTTCCCCCAGAAATGAAGCCAAAAAGGCTTCACTGCAGGAAAGAACCAGTCTTTGGAAGTAGTTCAGGTGCTCGAGACAGCTATTTTGGCCGTGGCAAATTTCCTTTGGGCCTTGGAAGGATAAAACAAGCCAACGTACAGACCAACCAGACTAGCAAGAACTGCAGCAGAGGGAGAGGGTTACAACTGAGAATAGCCTATAATATCACTCTGATAATTCATCAGAAAATTGAAAGATCCTGAACAAGAGAAAGAGGAAAAGGGCAGATCAGTTAGCTAGTAAAGTTTACCTTTGCTAAGACATATGGGAACCTCGGAAAGTGAGTTAGGCAAGTTCAGTGAGATCAACCTGGTCATCAGAGAGAAAATTTCCATGCTGCAGAAATATAAAGTTCAGAATCTTATTTCCAGTGTTGGCATAACTCAGGAAGGTACATTAGCCCGGCATTCAATCAGCTGACAGATGGAATTAGAATATAATACAGTAACTCCTTGCTTAATGTTGTAGTTACGTTCCTGAAAAATGCTCCTTTATGCAAAATGATGTCAAGTGAACATAATTTCTCCATAAGAATTAATATAAATGGGGGGGGGGGTGAGGTTAGCTTCCAGGAAAATTTTTTTTCACTAGACAAAAGATATTACATACATATACAGTGTAAGTTTTAAATAATTTTAAACAAACTATTTAATACTGTACTCTCCAAGGATGATTGTGAAGCTTGGTTCAAGCAGAGCCCACTCTGCCTGTCTGGCACTCCTGCTGAGGAAGGAGGTCAGGGGATTGCTCACTCCTCGGCTGGAATGTTGGGCGGGCTGAGTGGGATAAGCCCCCGTGCGCTGACCCTGCTCCCTAGCTGGAACGCCAGGTGGGCGGAACAGGGAAAGCTCCCACTCCCTGACCCAACTCTCCGGCTGGAATGGGCAAGGCAAACAACCTTATAATGGAACATTGCATGACTTTACATGAGTATGTTATCTAATAGATCAACAACTTAATAACGAAACAATGTTAGCTGGGACGACTTTAAGTGAGGAGTTACTGTAATGCACCTGGAGGAAAAGGGTTAGTCACAGCTGTTAGTCAATACCAGCATTCCAGAGAACCAGCAGGAAAAAAAAAAAGACATTCAAGAGAAAGAAGGAAAAGAGCAGACCAATCCGGCGGCTCCTAGCTGTTGCAGTTTGTTCTTTTATGCTCGATATAGCACAGACTTCTGGATCCAAAACACAAACTATCCAAGTGTGAGGTGGGTAAATGTTGATAATCCCATTTTAGAGCTCAGCAGGCTAAGGCTAGGTGAATTCCCCAAGGTCATTCAGTGATATAGTAGCAGAGCCTGAAATTAGGACACACAGCCTCCCATTCTCACAGTCACCTGCTCTGAGTTCTCGACAACACGCCATCTCTTCTAAAAAGACCAGCAGAGATCCCGAAGCATTGGAAAGTGGAGCATGCTTTTAAAGAAAAAGAAATGACAAACTGGAAGTACTTTTGGCAGTTGATAAACAACAAGTTCCAAAGGCATGATCCTGCTCCCATTGAAGTCAGTGGTAAATTTCCCATTGACTTCAATAGGACAGGATCAATCACCGAGCGACCGTGCTGCACAATGTGAATCTACAGTATCTGAAATGTGCACTTATATGTTGTTTTAACAGATTGAAATTAAGAATAAACACTTTTAGAACATTGATAGAAAGGAGCAAATGCACCTGGCTTGTGGGAAAGAACAACAGGTGTGTTCACATTTCCAAACTTGATGGAGATTATTAAACGTACCCATTCCTTATTAGCACTTGAAGGGTCCACTGCCGTAAACCCTCCATGTGCAGAGTTCCATCTGAAGTCAATTTCTGCCAGTGGAAGGCTTGCAATTAGTTTCAATATTTCCAGATTTAAAAGAGCATGAATAAATTATAATTCCAGTAAAGAATCAAAGTGCCGAGTAATGTTTTATGAAGATTAAAAAAAGAGAGGTTAGATTATTTTTGATTGGTCAGTACTTATGAAATGACAGTACTCATCAGAATGACAGCCTGAGTGACCTTTCTTCATGACCAGCTTTACCACCTGCAGCAGCAAGCCTACTTCATTGACTTCATAGGTCATAGCTACAATGAAGTCCATGGCACGATGACAATTTAAATAAGATAAGGATCGTATTATTTGGTGACAGGCAAAGAATGAAAACAAGATTTGCAATTTGGGGGAACAGAGCATATTTCAACTTACCTGTATGAAATATCAGAATGTATGGGACATGAGACATCTCTTATTATTGGAAACTTTCTCTAACCAATGAAGAGGAGATCACATTCCAGTAAGTAAGAGTAACTTACAACAATTTACACCTGCTGAGGATCTGCCACAACGTGTAAAGCTAAGCACGTGTAAGACTTTGAAGTACTGGGTCCCCTGCCATGCAATTCTTGGCTTATTGAGATGGTGTTTATGTGACTTTCCCACCTCTGAGTTCTGTGTAATTTACTGAATGAATAGTATGTTCTACAATGCAATTTATTTAAAAACATTTATTTTAGGCAAAATTAAACAGACTATTGAGATTACATAGAAATACAATTTTGAACCAGATCACTAAACATTTTCATTAAAAATGCACTGTTGCATTGATTTAAGTATTTTTGTACTGACCAGTTTATATAATATTTAATCATGCCATTTGCAGAGTCAATTGCCATAAAAATCAGTAAAGAAAAAGGTTTCTTAAAATGTGCAAATATCTTAGTATTGTGTTACCATTGATCGTAAATGGCCACTAAATATATGCTTATTATGTAAAGCTTTTTAAAGTACAATAAAAATACAAATTCTATTTGTTAAAAAAAGCCATGGATATGGCTACTAAACATCCTCATTATACAAATTCCAAAATACTATAAGACAAACAAAATTATAAAGACTTTTGCTTATGAAACATATACTACTCTATTTGTTAGTGATTATATATGTGTGTGTGCACGCGCGTGTGTGTGTGTGTGCAGGTATATGAATGTTGAGCAAAGAATAAGAAAGGAAGACTTAAATAAAGTTGAACATTAAGATACCAGTTCAGCAAGTTACTTAAGCACATGCCTAACTTCAAGCAAACGAGTATCCTCCATTGATGCTAATGGAACTACCATTATCCTTAACATTACATACGTGCTTAAGTACTTTGCTGAATCAGGGCCGAAGCATATATACTTAAATGTAATATTGCATAAATGCATTTTTTTCTGTTTAAACCTTAAGACAATAAGCTCAAAAGCAACATTTCATGAGACATAATGTACCAAAAAAAGTAAGTCTTTTTGGGGAAAAAAAAAGACCCCAACGAACCCTACTAAAAATCCCCTGAAAGTTCTTTTTCTACTTATGCGTGTTGTTAATGAGGAGGGGGGAGTTAATGAGGGTTTTTATGGATGGAAGGGAAAATCCTTAACATAAAATTTGGACATGGTACACACTGAACAAAATCACAGCAAAGTATACACATTAAGGAACAACTTCATGGTTGAATGGAAACATTCACTTACTGTTTATGTTAAAGATTAGTGAAAAGTATGCATAGACAAGTCAACAATATACTAACACCCAGCAGCAATATTTTGTGTGTGTGATTATTCATCACAATGCAAGATATTTTTAATCTAGCTCTGTTATGTGACCTATTTATGGGTATTTAAGGTTTCATTATTAGTTTGCACTGAGTTGTTGCTGTAAGCTGTAGAGTTGCAGTGTGACATTTAACAGTAACACTACAGTGTTTCTCAACATTTGAATGCCCCACCCCTGCAAACACGTTAGCATGCGAGTACCTTTACACACGAGTAGTCCCAGTGAATGCAGTGGGATTACTACATGTTCCTTAGCATGAAGGTCTTAGTTTTCAGAACATTAAATATAGCTGTCATGTAATGAATTCCAAATTACAAACATCATACAATATGTGCAACTAGCTTAGCTGTAAAACATCAAACCAGAAATGCATAGCATTAAGTTTGTCCATTTTACAAAACAACGGCCACATGTATACTAGCCCTCCCTAGTGCACTTATCAAACATTAGCTAGCATATTGACAATTAATCTGATAGATTTACTTTTTAAAATGTGAATTAAAGGCCTAAATATTTCAGATGCAATGGGCTAACAATAACATTATTCATATAGTATAGTGATTGTGTACAGTTAACTGGAATTAATTACATGGCATCCAGATTTATCTGTTATGTACATACAAATTTTCAGTATGTTTTACTTCCTTAATTGGTACTTAAAGTTTTTATTGTACAATAATCATCCTATTGACCTGGAATTAAATAGTGGCTTGAGACGATTAATTTTAAAATGTCACCATTCAAATATTATGCAAAAATTATATTGTCTTCCAACAGAAAGAGGTATCTATGAGTTCATTAAAGAACTTTCCCAGCTTAAAGTGAATACTCATTAGGTATTGCAAATGTCTTTCCAAGTATGAGAGCGAGAAATACAACAGTGTAATTTAATTCATATTTCATATACAAGTGTGACTTTTTACATTTGTACAGGGAACCTAAGTTGGAGTTTTACAGAAGCAAACTTCACAAGAGTTAACATGTTTAAAAATATAATTTTTGGCACATGAATAACATCTATAATACTTGTTCTGAATTCAAAATAGAGGATTGTATATGAATTTCTAAATCTCTGGTCTTGGCATCAGCACCTGCTGTCTAGTGGGTCCAGACAAAATACTGTGCCTTCAAGAGTTAGTCCCATTTTGAACCCCTCCTGCAAAAAAAAAATCAGACATAGTTAATAAAAAGGTAGTCTTTTTCCATAGATCTAAACCCCAGTCCTGAATGCACGCTTATCTTTAGGAATATAAGTAGTGCTCGTCGGCTCCAATGGCACCATTCATGTGAATTAAGTTAAGCAATTTTGCAAGAAGAGGTCCCAAGGACGCACGATTTTTGTGCCAGAAAGTCAGAGTCTTTTGGCTTTGTGCAAAAATCCAAAATTGAATTTAAAATGAATATCACATAGTGAATCTTGCACATTTAAAAAAATTGTTCATATTCCAAGGCTGTTTTAATAAGTACAGGTGCAGAAGAAAAAAAATGTATCACAAATACACAAATGTCTGAAAATACTACATGAAACAGAGTGCAAATACACAATATGCACCTAAAAGACAAAATGAATAATATCAAGTGGTAAAAGAATGAAAGAATGGTTTGTAGATATGCTAGTGTGAAAAATTTCTGAAGATTTAATGGCATATAATGGCATTTTTAGTACTTTGCATGTGTTTACTAAACTGATACAATTTTTCAAAAAATTCACCATGTGAATCCTTACTAATATTGCTATATTTCTCCAGGGATGGTAAATCCACAATATATTAAACTCCTTATTACACTTTTTAATAGGGATATTACTGGGAGATTACCACTTTCCATTACTGCAACTTCCAGCAGTGTGTAGCTAAATTAGCTGCCTCATATCTTGAATTGAATCTAAGAAATGCCAACTACCTTGTTGTAAAACAAAACAAAAATACCCTGAACATTTCAGGACACTGGTGAAGCACTGGAAAATATTCTGTCTCAAGGAACTTACTCAAGGCAACTACCTACCTCCACATGGTCACCAACACTACAGGCTGGAGATGTATGGGGAGGTGGAGACCTCCCCAACTCAAAAGAAATAGGGATATAGCAGCCCTTTTTCTCCATTTAACAGAGAGGCTCCAAATTGTCCTAGACCATACATGGAACACACAACGGTAAAGACGGCTTCTTATGCCACCTCCTTCACTGTTTACTCATACAATTTGGCCCTACATTCTTATATTACATAGCTTATATAGAGGAAATCTTAACATATAAAAAGTCTAAGCTAATATATATGGGACAGTTATAAAACAATGTCAGTGTACGAGAATGAATAAAATATTCAAGATGTTACACCCGTGTATCTAAGTTTGTAGCAACAATACATCGTTATCACATTGTTTTTGAGAAACAGCGTATGATCATACCACTAGGTTGTAACAAAATGCATACACACAAGCAGTCAGCATTAAAGTTACAAAAGCAACTGTGGGGAGGGATAGCTCAGTGGTTTGAGCATTGGCCTGCTAAACCCAGGGTTGTGAATTCAATCCTTGAGGGGGCCACCTAGGGATCTGGGGCAAAAATCTGTCTGGGGATTGGTCCTGCTTTGAGCAGGGGTTTGGACTAGATGACCTCCTGAGGTCCCTTCCAATCCTGGTAGTCTATGAACCTTAACTTTATTGTTTCCTCACTTCTCAGTGTCGAACCCTGGAACTCTAACATTCTCTTTCACCTGGTTCTGTTACCTTTAACAAACACTATGCAGCTAAATCAACCGTGCAAGTGCTGCACAATCTACCATCACTCAAAGCATTGCTAAAAAGTGCAAAAAATCACACCAGATCCACTGTGCATGTTCAAGGTATACATTTTAAAGGTACATAATTTGGTCAAATCAAAATCAATGATTGCTATTAGAATACTCAAAGATGATTCTCAAGACTATTATCTATTTTCATGTCAAATTTCAGCTTTCTCCTTTTGTTTTCATGGTATAGGTGTTTAAAAACAAATTAAAGGCCAGATTCTGCCACTTTTCAATTGAGAAGGACTTTACACCCTCCGTAATCCCATTTACTCTAGTGGGACTACTTGTGATGTAAGATATTACTCAGTGTAAGTAAGGGCAGGAATCTGACACAACCCTTTTTGTCTTTATGATGGAGAAAGTGTTCTTCTTGTCTTTCCCCACTCGCCTCATCCTTAAAAAATGCTGAACTACTTTGGCTTGAACTTTAAAAGAAACATCACTTTTGCGCTGAGACTAAGCCTGGAAAATTTCATTCTGATAAGTGAAAATACTGCAATTATGAGCAATTGGAAGAAAGGTAGAAGGCCCTATGAAAAGGCCAAGATAATTTTAACTACAGTATCTCCTGCTGTAATGTTCATTTCAGTTTTTTCCTGAAAGTAGGATGTATTTGGGAAAAGTTGCTGATGCAGTATGAAGCAAACAGTATGTGTTTTTATAAAGCATCTAAGACAAAATAATCAAGGATGATTTAAGTCATCCGTATTGTGGATAGATATAAACTTAAACTCCAAAGAGATAGTCTCCGGTTTTTGTACACTTGTAACTCTCATTAGGTTGCCATGAATAAATAGCATGCATGTATTGTATATCAAAAAGATACCTTTTAAAGATAAAAGGCAAATCACAGATTCAGCTAGCCTCGTCTCATGCTAGAATTTAAAGTGTCAAAATATTTAATAATCTCACTTGGGATTATTAATGGCTGGAAAATAATATTAAGAGAAATAAAATAAACTTCAAGGGGTTTAATTATAATGTGGTCTGAGATTTTCCAGGAAAAAGCTTTTTCTAACAGCAGTTTCCTACCAAGATCACATTACAGGCCAGAATCACTATTATGGTCCAGCAAGACTAAGCAGTTGTAGACCTGGTTGAACCAGCCTGGGTACATGATTGTGTTGCATTGCCTGGGTGGCACAAAGCAGCCAGGGCATGTTGGTGAATTTGCCCCATTTTTTATGAATTGTACTAGAGCTGGCAACACAGAATGAAAGCACACAAGCCTTAAACACAGAAGAATTGTTCTAAGCAATCACAATATATTCAGTTAGAGGCTGTGATGTTATATGATTAAAATATGACCATGTAGATCATTGTTGCTACCCCTGTAATATAATTGCAACAACTCTTGTACAAAATGTGTCACGTAAGGCGTCTATGAAAAAATAATGGTTTGCTGAATATTATTATCTTATCTGTATGGCTGTATCATGTTTGTATCTGAAGTTATGAATATTAACTATGTATCCATATTTCAAATGTTTGCTCCTGTGGTAACACCAAAAAGTATTTAGTCAGCACATTGTGAAGGGACTATTCAAGTTGAATGCCCCATCAAAGAACACTTAACTCACAATGGACCATGGAAGATGTCTATCCACACCTGAGGGACTTTCATGTAAACAGTCTAAAGAGAGTGTAGGTAATGGCCTCTACTATGACTAAGCCCATGTGTCCTGCCCATTTGAGTCCAAACTCTGTCTTGTTACCTGTGATTTTCCACGAACTAGAACAATGGATTTCCCTCCACATGGCAGAATCTATAAAAGGCCCTGAAAACATTCCCATTTGGCCTCTTTCCTGCTCAAACTTCTGGACTATGAACTTATACTAATGGGAGCATTCTAACCAAGGGACGGAGGTCCTTCCAATGATTTGGGAGCAACCAGAGACTTAACCAGTTAACAGTTTATTCCATCACTGCTACAAGCCTGATCCAAGAACCTTGCAATTATTCTATATATTTGATTCTTTTAACCAATTTTAACTCTCACATTTCTTTCTTGCTTTTTATAAACAAACCTTTAGATATTAGATACTAAAGGATTAGCAGCAGCGTGATTTTTGGGTAAGATCGGAGTTATATATTGACCTGGGTATGTGGCTGGTTGTTTGGGATCAGAAGAACCCTTTAGTTGATGAAACTGGTTTTAAATAACCACTCATCATTAAGTCTAGTGTTGTAATCTCTAAGGAGACTGCTTTTTTGACTTCTTGATAGCCAATGTGGTGAAACAGAAGTATATTTTGTTGCTGGTCTTATGGGAGAATAGCCACCAGTTTGGGGGTATGTCTGCTCTATTTTTCAGCAGTTTGTCTTGAATTTGGTATTCTCAGTTGTGACCCACAGAGGCATGGTGACAGAGGCGAAATACAAACCTGGTGTAAGTGGGCACCTCCCAGCTAAATGCAATGGATGGAGCTGTGCCCACTTACACAGAGGCTAATGCCCTGACCTTGCACACATTACTAGTGTTGGTACAACACATACTCCTCATGACTGCAAGGGGAGCACTCTGATGAGTAAGGACTACTTACAAAAGTAAAGCTTACAGAATCAAGCCCTAAATTTGCTCTGCTAACTTTTAAAACCTGCAGTTAAAAACGTTTGAAACCTTTACTGAGCTCTTAAAACATACGAAGAACTGATTCATTCCTGATGTTGCAAGGGGAAAATCTGCATGTCCTCCAGTGCTCATTGGTGCAGGTGCACCAGCAGAGGGACTACAGGGATTCATCTGGCATGGAGGTCAGCTTTAAATTCCAGCTAGGGCCATGACAGAAATAGTACCTGAGGAGATACTCCGAAATCTGTGTATTTGCAGGGTGTCCTGTCCTTGTCACTTCACACTGTGAGCAATGGAGCACAGCACAGGGGATTAGTGCTTTCAGGTGCCTCATGCCATTGTGATCCCTGCTCTAGGTGGCATTCCATCACTGGAGGCTGCAGTGGGGAAAGAATGAGCCAGGCCCCCCATTTTTGAAAAGCACTTTGGGTAGATTTTGGAGAATCTGCTGACATTGCAGAAGCCTCCTCCTTTCAAGCTTTGTTTTTGGGCTCCAATCTCCCAACTCTTACAGGTATTCAGAAACAGAGCAGCTGTTTTAACTTATTCCTGCCTTTTTAGTCCAAACAAAAGGCTGTTTTGTTACTTATCATCTGTTGTGTGCAGTATGTTTTGCCTTTTACATATTTCTAGCCTACTTCCTGCCTGACCCATTGATTTTTTGTTCTGTTTTGTTTCTGACTGTCTCCTTTGTCTGTCTGTGACCTGCTCTACCCTTTCCATCACAAAGTTTAGGCCTCCAGTCCTTTCTAAACTTTCCCCAATATTCTAAATTTACAAAGCAAACAAAAATAGCTCAATGTTCATTGTCTGTAATATGAATGGCAAAGAGAATAGAATAAATTACACAGTCAAAGTTTGATCCATTCAAAGAATTCATGTACCATATTGTATCAGAGTTTTATTAATATGCCTTTTGTCCTTTATGATTGTAATTAGCAAACTTCAGGACTAACAGAAACTGCTGGTTTAGCTGCCAGATACTTAACTAATACCATACATAAAAACCAACTTTCTGTAATAAGAAGGATTTCCAAAAAGGGCAAGGTAAAATAATATTGTAATTCCAGGAACTACATTGTTAACACGAGTTGACTTAAAAATTATCAGACTCACTAGATTATCATAATGGCCCTTTCTGGCTTTGGAATCTATGAAAGACACGGGAAGTAACTGTCCTGCTCCATGCAGCATTGGGGAGGCCTCAGAGTACTGTGTCCAATTCTGGCACCACACTTTAGGAAAGATGTGGACAAATCGGAAGGAGCTCAGAGGAGAGCAGCAAAAAATGCAACAGGATTAGAAAACCTGACCTATAAGCAAAGGTTAAAAAGACTGGGCATGTTTAGTCTTGGAAAAAGAAAACTGAGGGGCATCTGATAACAGTCTTCAAGTATGTTAAGGGTTGTCATAAAGAAGATGGTGCTCAATTGCTCTCCATGTCCACTGAAGGTAGGATAAGAAGTAATGGGTTTAATCTCAGCAAGGGGGATATATCTGGAAAATCTTTCTAATTACAAGTGTCAGTTAAATTCTGAAATAGGCTTCCAAAGGAGGCTGTGGAATCTCCACCAGTGGAGATTTTTAAGAACAGGTTGAAACAACGCTTGTCAGGGATGGTAAGGTTTACTTGGTCCTGATTCTGCCCAGGGGGTTGGACTAAATGACCTCTCAAGGTCCCTTCCAGCCCTACATTTCTATGATTCTTACATAGGTTTCTGTAAACAGTAGTCTTTATTAAGAATGCACCATTTGGAAGATATGTTTAGATAGGACTGTTAACCCTTATCAAAAGCATTCTTACTATCAAATCCTTCTCTCCTTACTATGGCCAAACTCCCATTGAAAGCATGGAGTAAAACTTAGTAAGGACATTAGGACTTGACCTAAAATCTGGCTGACAATGGCACAAAGAAAAGTAGTTGAATGTCATAAACCTTCAATCCACTTATTTCCTGACTTAAATGAACTATAAGTTTGGGATGACGACATATTATCACATATTATCACCTTTTTCAGATTGTTTTCAAATTGTTCATTTTGATATATTTGGGCAAAAATATGTGGGTAGAGTCAATGTTTTCCTAGAAATAACAAGATGTTGATATCAATGAAAAAAGGAAAATCTAACATTTTTCCCTTTATTTAAAATGCAAAAACTATTATTTGCATGAACTAAAAATGTGCTTATGTCTGTCTAGTTTAAAGCATCTTCCCCACACAAATATTGATTATTAGCTTTATGTATTAACATATTTTTATAACTATTTTACATTTTTTTAAAGTTTACAGCAGATTTGTAAAGAAAGTACATTCCTTCCTTCTTAAATCACATCCAGCCTGCCTTGTTCACATGAGTAATCCCATTGGTGTCAAAAAAACTAATTCCTTAACGTGAACAGGATTTGATCCACTGTCACATAAATGTCAAACAGCCCATGGATTGCTTGAAATCTCCATCATTTTACTTTTGAAGAAGAGGATCCCTCAGCATATCAAAAATTTAGCCTGGCATTTTTCAGCTTCTTTCAAGAGTTCTCTTGTCTCAAAAGTGGGCTGAATTTAACCTGACAACTCTTTGTATGGTGTTTAAACATATTTTTGTAATCTGCAAATCCAATCTGTCAAGAACAGCACTAGCCTTTGGAAGTTTCCATGGGCATATCATGCTCTTGAATGTGGTCTTAGATACAAACATTTGTTTTTCTTTTTTAAACCTGCTCATAAATTTGGCCCACAGCTTTTTAAAGTTCAATAGTTCACACTGGCTTGGCTATGATATTTCTTCTGTCTAAGCATCACGGGGGAAAAGGGGGAAACAACAGGTACCCGCCTAGTTTGCTAACTCCTGTTATCCTCCGTAGAGTCTAGGTAACAGGAGAAGGGGTAGAGAACAGTGCTGTGAAGTTAGATGAACTCCCTTTTGCAAGGAAAGGGGATGATGTGGGTGACGAGAGTGCCCTTTGTGTGCATCTTTGGAGGTGAGATGATTTATAAAGCCATGGGCTACTTTTACTTCTGATTTAATAATTTCTCTTATCTGTAGCTCTCACTGTTAACTGAGAACAATCAAGGCTTTGTGCAGGCTTTCAAGCACACAATTCATATGCACAGGTTTTAAGAAATTATATCGGTTAAGGTGCTGTATATTTATTATGAAATCCAGATTGCAGTGTGTATATCTCCCTTCACCTTTCACTCCCAAAGACCAACACTTTCAGTTGTCATAATAATGATGTCAGTTGAAATGCCAGAGCTGGAGAAAAATGGATCAGCATTTATGCTTTGTTTCATTATTTTTGAAAAGCAGGACTATTTTAGAAGTCAGAATATTCTTTTAAAAATAATGATATTAAATATGTTATGGGCAGTCAATAATAGATATTTTTCATAATATTTGTTGTACATAAAATAGCATTTAATATCTGTAATACACAACATTTTTTCATTTAAAGGGAACCATGTACAAGCACAACACATTGAAATATATTATTTGTATCATTATATATATGTACTTTAGCTTCTGCAGACAGGCAGGATTTTTTACTGAAGATGCTGCTGTCCTAATAAAACAGCATGTTCTCCATGACTTTAAAAATTCAGGAAGAAATTACTAAGTGCAAGCAGTAATTTTACCATTAACCCTTGAAATCACTCTCCATTGGGTCTGAAATAACTCAAACCTGTTGATCTGCAGGGCACCCAACCATGCCCATCTCCAGTCTTTGGGGAAGGATGGGTATATTGAAGGCTGGGATCTGTGGTTGTGATCATGATAAGAAATTCTCCTTATTAAGCAAACTGCATATTCTGCACTACCTTAGATTTCCAAGTTGATTTAATGAGAGGCCCCAGTTACAACACATTTTAGTGACACAATCTAAAGTGATGAAAGCATGAATCACAATAGCAATGTCCGTATCCAAAGAAATGGTTGCAATTTCTAGGATAGAGAGAGAGAGAGGAAAAGGCACTGTACTGGCTAGGGTGGCCACATGACTGTTAAACAGCAGAAGAGGATCAAATGAGACCACCAGATTGTGAACTTTAGTAACAAAAGATGGATAAACACACTCAGTTAAAGGACAGCATATTTTCCAGTCACTTCCTTCATCCAGTCACCATCATTTCAATCTTGTTCAGACCCAGTTTCAGTCAGCTAACCATCATCCATTCCCCAATAGCTAGTACACACTGGAGAAGTCATTCAGGAGCCCTGCCACAGTCAGACGAAACAGAAACAGAGATGAGAACAAAAAGCATAATGAAAACACTGTAGGTCATGGCCCCTTGATTATGTCTCTTAAGAGCCAATTATACATACAAAAGGCAGGGAGAGAGGGCATCTTACAGAACTCCATGTGACAGATCCTTGATGCAGAAAAGTAATTGCCCCAAACAGGGGCGGCTCTATTTTTTTTGCTGCCCCAAGCACGGCAGTCAGGCAGCCTTCGGCGGCATTTCTGCAGGAGGTCCGCCAGTCACACAGATTCGGTGGCAGTTCTGCGGGTTATCTGTCGATCCCATGCCTTTGGCGTACCCGCCGCTGAATTGCCGCCGAAACTGTGGGACCAGCGGACCTCCCACAGAAACACCACTGAAGGCTCCCTGACTGCTGCCCTCACAACGACCGGCAGGCCACCTCCTACACCCAGCTTGCTGCCCCAGGCACGCTCTTGCTGCACTGGTGCCTGGAGCCGCCCCTGTCCCCAAACTACCTTCTCTAAGAGGGTGTCTCTAAGAGGTAAAAAATCAGGGCTGGTCTATACTAGAAAGTTAGATCCAGCTGTGTCGCTCAAGGGTATGAAAAACTGACACCCCTGAGTGATGCAGTTCAGCTGACCTAAGTCCCAAAGAAGCTAATGCTAGATTGATGAAAGAATTCTCTCAGGAGGTGGATTTACTACAGTGATAGTAGGGGTTCTCCTGCTGCTGTAGTAAGTGTCTACACTGAAATGCTACAATCGTGCAGCTACAGTGCTGCAGCTTTACTGCTGTAGCATTTTAAGTGTAGACATAGCTTAAGCCGCTGAAAGGCCGCCGCCTTTCGCAGCAGATCAACATCATCTCACAACAACTGGTATTGCACACAGTGGCCAGATTTACCAGTATGAGTTCAGACACCTGATCTACAACGTTGAGAGCAGAGGATAAGTTACCAAACCAACTAGGGCAGTGTTGGTGAAATACTCAGGCCTGTATCCCTCTGGAAAGCTGAGGAATCTAGATACTTGACCAGCTCTAGCGAGGACACACACTAGTGATTCCAATAGTTTTTCAGTCATTTAATGGCCAGCATGGCTGAGATGTAGCAGAGTTCTGGGCTCAGGTAAATGGTAGAACTTTCTGTTTTTTAACCTGGTTGACTTGCTTTTCATTGTTAGTCTGACTGCATCCACTGGGCTTCAAGCAGCACAGACCCAATGATCCAGTGGCAAATGTACATGTATTTGAGCAGATAATGATCTCTATCTAAATGTGATTGATTTCAGGGAAAATAAAGGCAAGCCTCTTATTGCGTTAGGAAGAGAAAGAAGAATGACCACAGCTTCTGCAAGCTGTACAAGATTAACTAAAGTGGGACTCTAGAACATATAACAGCTGCTGCTGCTATAATTTGTGAAATGGGAAAGTTTCCGTCCATGTAACATCCTCTAAAAAACTTCAAATTCAGGAGATTAAGAATATGGAAGGACTGATTTGATTTATGTGTGAAGTACAGTAAAAACACAGAGGGATGAAAATGTTTCAGCAAAACAGAAGGAATGTGTGACATTCTATATCTTGGGGGAGCATCCTGGAACCCCATATTCCTCATTTTCATATAATCGTGATCTTACATATCAAAGCATGTCTTGTAAGGTATCAGGGCAAAGGTTTGATCTGCTGAAAGTTATTTCTCTGTCCATATATGTGTACCATTAATGCATATGAGGTTATGAGAATTGTGTTGTATGGTTGTCACTAAAACATGCTGTAAACTGGGGAATCAGCCAAATATTAGCTCCCCAGAGGCAACAGCAAGGAAAGTAACCAACACCCGGGTGGGGTATCAATCAACCATCAAGAACCATTGTCCAGCAAGGGAGCTACAATGCAATGACTCACCTGCATGGAGGCCACACCAGGGGAATTGCTCAACTTTGCCTGGAGATTCAGCAATGTTCCCAGACATGCCTGGACTTGTGTTTTCCAAGCACATGGACTGAGGGTATGAAACAGAGAGAGAGGCCATGTGCTGGGCCCTTCTCCTGTCCCAAACTATGCTGCAAGCACCTAAGACACTGAGAAGAAGACAAGACTCCAACAGAGGAGATTGGCCTAGGTTTAAGGAACAAACCTGTATATTGAGGACTGCTATATCCAGTGGGGTAAGAAAAACTGCTTAATCTAGTTGCTGTCCAGTCTAATAGGGCTGAGAGTTTAGACTGCACACTTAATTTTATTTCTTTTGGTAACCAACTCTGACTTTTTGCCTATCACTTAGCATCTATAATTTATAGTCAATAAATTTGTTTAACTTTTTATCTTTACCAGTGAATTTTTATGAAGTGTCTGGCAAATCTGCTCAGGTTTGACAAAGGCTGGTGTAGCTCCACTTTCCATTGTTGAAGTAGTGAACCAATTAACAAATCTGCACTGCCCATCTTGAGCAGTGCAAGATGGTATATTCCTCAGGTAAGGTGCTGGCAGCTGGAAGTATTTGGCTTGGGTGCCTTTCTCTGGGTGATTCGTGAGTGGCTCTGGGAGGATTCATGCAATATAGCTGTGTGTGGAGCTCCATATGCTGTTGTGCTGACTGATCACAATACCTGGAGGGGTTTGCTGTTGGTTACTAGCAAGGCATTGTGAGAGACAGCTCAGGCTGGAGAGAGTTCAGCGGGCACAGCGGTCCCACAGTCCCAGGCTGCACCCCAGGAGGATCCTGTCACAGTATGTTTACCAGAGATGTGTCTGAGCTGCAAAATTCAGATTTGGGTACATGTCTGGATTTTTACCATTCCTAAAAGGTCGGATTCACAGTGACAGTAAAAAGATCATAATTGTGAAATATGGACCAAAATTAAAGTTGGATTTGGAAAGATACCCAAAAGTTCAGAGAATTTAATTTGAGTCCATCTTTATTGGCAGTGCTGACAGTAATAACAAGCAGCAGCTACTTAGTGCTTTCTTATCACCTGTTCTTTTTTTACTGACATTCTTGTTATGCCTTCACTCTATGTCCGTCTCACACAGTACCTGCTATAAAGATATACTAACTCTGTACAGTGAAAATTACTTAGAAATTCCCCACTTATATCAGTAGCTTTAAGTTCTTTTGAATGATCAGTTGTTCTAAGTTGTCATCTTGCCCTCACTGCTGAACTCTATGTAAATTGTCTTCCTGGACAACCAATAAATAACAGCATTCTATATTATTTGATCAAATATACACTTATTGAAACTCAGAAAATCTGTACTTTTACAAAGTGAATGAGTACAAACATGCTGGGTCTACATACATGCCTCCGAGGCCTTCAGTTTTGTCTCATATTCCCCATTACTGTCATATTCCTCATAACATGTGGTATTTGGCCTCACTATGTTTCTTGGAACTGCTTATGTTTTTCTCCTAATTCTTTTCACGTATTCACTGACTCCTTAGATAGGCTTGTGGGCCCAAGAAACCACCCATGACTTTTCTAAGATAGACTCATAGACTCATAGGTCAGAAGGGACCAATATGATCATCTAGTCTGACCTCCTGCACAAGGCAGGCCACAGAACCCCACCCATCCAATTTTATAACAACCCCTATCCCAGGACCGAGTTATTGAAATCCTCAAAATTGGTTTGAAGACCTCAAGCTGCAGAGAAACCACCAGCAAGCGACCCGTGCCCCACGCTGCAGGGGAAGGCGAAAAACCTCCAGGGCCCCTGCCAATCCGCCCTGGAGGAAAATTCCTTCCCGACCCCAAATATGGCGATCAGCTAAACCCTGAGCATGTGGGCAAGACTCACCAGCCAGCACCCAAGAAGGAATTCTCTGCAGTAACTCAGTTCCCATCCCATCCAACATCTCCCCGCAGACCATTGAGCAGACCTATCTGGTGGTAATCCAAGATCAATTGCCCAAATTAACGATCCTATCATAACATCCCCTCCATATACTTATCAAGCTTTGTCTTAAAGCCAGGAAAGTCTTTTGCCCCTACTACTTCCCTCGGAAGGCTGTTCCAGAACTTCACTCCCCTAATGGTTAGAAACCTTCGTCTAATTTCAAGTCTAAACTTCCTAATATCCAGTTTATACCCATTCGTCCTCGTGCCTACATTAGTACTAAACTTAAATAATTCCTCTCCCTCCCTAACGTTAACCCCCCTGATATATGTATATAGAGCAAGCATATCCCCCCGCAGCCTTCTTTTGGCCAGGCTAAACAAGCCAAGCTCTTTGAGTCTCCTTTAATAAGGCAGTTTTTCCATTCCTCTGATCATCCTTGTAGCCCGTCTCTGAACCTGTTCCAGTTTGAATTCATCCTTCTTGAACATGGGACACCAGAACTGCACACAGTATTCCAGATGGGGTCTCACCAACGCCTTATATAACGATACTAACACCTCCTTATCCTTGCATGAAATACCCCGCCTGATGCATCCCAAAATCGCATTTGCTTTTTTAACAGCCGTATCACATTGGCGACTCATAGTCATCCTGCTATCAACCAGTACCCCAAGGTCCTTCTCCTCCTCCGTCACTTCCAACTGATGCGCCCCCAACGTATATCCAAAATTCTTATTATTAATTCCTAAATGCATGACCTTGCACTTTTCACTATTGTATTTCATCCTATTTCTATTACTCCAGTTTACAAGGTGGTTCAGATCTTCCTGAATAGTATCCCTGTCCTTCTCCGTGTTAGCAATACCCCCCAGCTTCGTGTCATCCGCAAACTTTATTAGCACATTCCCACTCTTTGTGCCAAGGTCAGTAATAAAAAGGTTAAATAAGATCGGTCCCAAAACCGATCCTTGAGGGACTCCACTAGTGACCTCCTTCCAGCCTGACAGTTCACCTTTCAATACGACCCTCTGGAATCTCCCCTTTAACCAGTTCCTTATCCACCTTACAACTTTCATATTCATTCCCATCTTTTCCAATTTTACTAACAGTTCCCCGTGCGGAATCGTGTCGAATGCCTTACTGAAATCTAGGTAAATTATATCTACCGCATTTCCTTTATCTAAGTAATCCGTCACCTTCTCAAAGAAGGAGATCAGATTGGTTTGACACGATCTACCTTTAGTAAATCCGTGTTGCAATTCGTCCCAATTACCATTGACCTCTATGTCCTTAACTACTTTCTCCCTTAAAATTTTTTCCAAGACCTTACATACTACAGACGTCAAGCTAACAGGCCTATAATTACCCAGATCACTTTTATTCCTTTTCTTAAAAATAGGAACTACATTAGCAATCCTCCAGTCATACGGCACAACCCCCGAGTTTATTGATTGCTTAAAAATTCCCGCTAATGGGCTCGCAATTTCACGCACCAGTTCCTTTAATATCCTCGGATGGAGATTGTCCGGGCCCTCCGACTTCGTCCCATCGAGCTGTTCAAGTACGGCCTCTACCTCAGTTGCGGTAATATCCACTTCCATATCCACATTCCTGTTTATCATCCCTCCAACATCGCTAGGTTCCTCACTAGTCTTATTAAAAACTGAGGCAAAGTACTTGTTTAGATGTTGGGCCATGCCTAGGTTATCCTTAACCTCCATTCCATCCTCAGTGTATAGCGGCCCCACTTCTTCTGCTAAAGATGCTAAACTTGCCTATCATGCACTGTTTTATATTACTTTCCATTTAAAAATAGGCGAGCAACTGACTGATCCTAATCAAGAACTAATTTATTATATAGATCTTATAATACAAAAGCTTAATGTCAACAATTTTGCCTCTGAAGTCAAGTGTGAAATGGAAGCAAAAAAATGCCACAGGTTTTTCAACACCCCTATATTTTCATATGCCAGCATGGAAGATGCCTCATATTGTGTCAAAAGATTATGTAAGAGAAATTAACACCAACAACCAAGACGGAAACATCCTCCCCCTCTACCCCCCACACTCCGGGTTCCAGATACATTTGGGTAGAATAGATTGATAAATAATATTTGCCTGAAGAGACACTTTCACTAGCAGTGGTCTGATGATGAAAATACGAAAGTTAACTTATACAATACCCATGGAAGTGGAAAGGAAAAAGCAACCATATTTAAATAAGGAAATGAACAATTGGGAAAAAAAAGTCTATAAATTATGACTTGAAAGACAACCCCTTGCCCTAAACCAACCCAACAACCCCTTCTTAAAAATAACAAAGCCCCCAAAAAACATTTGCATAAAAATGGTCCTGAATTACAGACATAAAATATAAACCTCACAAAAGATGTCAATTATACAGCATGCTCATTTTTTAAGATTTTAATTATAACAAGTTGATTTAATATTGATATTAAAATACAATATACCAACCATCGCTGACGCTAAACACCCAGGAAAGCACAAGAAGATAAAAGAGATATTAGAAATAGTATGAAGAAATATAAATATTTGACCCAAACCATTGATTTATGCTAACATTCTTTATAGGATGATATCACATGCATTATGCAATCAAATTCAAACTCCTTTGTTGAAGAAATTATTTAAACAATGCTGTGGAAATTCCACAGTAGAACTGTTCTACTTAGGTTTTCCTGATGCCAAACCTCTGAGTGATATTTCTCATGTCCTATTAACTTTAGCTTTGATATTCAAATATTAGTACTAGTGCTGGTCAGAGACTTGAATTGCCAGTCCACAGTAAATTTCAAAATGAAAAAGTTGTTCCAAAATGGAATGATAAATGAAAGTTCAACATTTCCCATGAATCAGAATTCCAAAGTTTCATTGTGACCTTTTCTAAAGATTTCCAAGTCTCCCAGAGCTGCCCATTACTTGGGAGCCCCCAGCTGCCAAGGAAACTGGGCTGCCAAGGAGCCAGGTAGGTAAGCTGACAGAAAACTAGGCAGGGTTCTGTTGGAAACTTGTCTGGTTTTTGCTCGGAATTTTGTCAAAATCAGGATGGTCCTGCAGAGCATTTTTATTTGAACTAAACATCGTTTTCTGACAGAAAATGTCAAATGATGTCAGAAAAATTCCAACCAGCAATAATTAGTACACTTAAGTGCCAAATGCATTCTTTCTAAAGACACTGAGAATATTCAAGATTGCCTCAGGGAGTCAAATGTTCAACTCTGATTGAAGGTCAGTGGGATCCATCCACAAACATCAAAGTTCATTCTTCATTGCATAGTAAAGAACAAATTCTTAACATGCTATAACACAAAGACAGCTCTATGATGTATACTTTACCCTTATTAGGTAAGTGTTCATGCGCTAATGGAAACCATTTGTTGAAATGATAAATAAGTAATTACCTGCATCTCATCTAGTTTGGACTGAATGTCTGGAGGGAAATCTCCTGCTCCACAGCTAAAAGGGTCAAATGGTTCTGCTCCAAAAAGGTCTCTCTCTAGAATGAAAAGAAACATTAAGTCAAAGGTTAGTGACATATGGAAGGAATAGCATGGTTCGTGGTAAGCATGTCTCCCTACAAAATAACCTGAACAACATTTCCTGTAATCCATTTTATGAACAGCAATGTTTAAATATAAACTTGGAAGCTAGTCTGAGTTAGCTTCTTTTCCTCCCTTTCTAAGAATGCTACCAAGCTGATGTTTTCACTTCTTTATTTGTTTTCAGTTATCTCTCTTGCATTTTTTTAGGAATGTTCAGTAATTATCCTATCATAGCCTAGCCGAAGGAAGTTCAGGCCTTATCCCTTGTCTCTGTGAAGGAAGTCCTAATGGCACAGTCCTGCAATTATTGTGTGTGGGAGTTTCATAAATGAAAAAGGTGCAGAAGTGGGCACCAAGCATTCATCTTTTTTTTTTTTTAATTTAATCTATGGCAGAAATAGACTCTTGAAAACTATCCAGTCTTCAGGTCACCTGTTTGTTGCTTCTTGCAGTCAGGTCAGAGGGTTTGCATAAAGACAAATGGCCCTCTCTGTACACACCAAGTAAGGCCTTGACTTGCAACATAGTTCTTTTAGACACAGCCGGTATTAATGGAAACAACAATTAGCCCTCAGGTATTTTAATTTACTCTTAGATAAGAAAATAAAAGACAAATCAAAAAACAAAAAGTAGTGGACCATGAAAGATCAGTTATCATACATGTCCAAAGAACCTGGAACTGAAATGGAGCAATACATCTGTACATCTCTTTCTGTCAGTGCCTTACAGCAACTTCTCACTATTCATTTTTTCTTCCTAACTAGTCTTTGTTTTTCTTAATTGTGTCACTGCCTATTTTTAAGGTCCAGTCAAGATCCAGTATCTTCAATATCACTTTACTATATTAGCTCAGTACTATACTAATCTTATTTCATCTGATTTGTAGCCCAAGTTCATTTATTTTTTCTCTCTCATCAGGTACAGATGTTTTTTTCTGCATAAAATGAGTGCCATGTAAAAATGCTATTCCTAGACTGGTTTTGATAACCATTTTGCTAACACAGTTTAAACGTATTGGTTGCATCACTTGCAAAACTAGGTAACTACATCTGCAGAGTTGCCAGAAGGAAAGTTAAAACTATATCCTATCTTTTAGCCACCTGATCTGCTAACCATGCTATCCAATTATAAAGTGTGTTAATTTAAAAGTAAAGAGGGCTATTGATACCTGTAATACTACTAGCTTTATGTTCTAGCCCAAAATATGACCTGCAACATTAGAGTCAAGAGTTGGGAATCAACAGTCAGTTATGTTACACTGAACAAAAAACTACAAAGTATTTTCTAAATCAAGAGACTGCATGTTATAGTACTACTGTTCATGCAATCATTGCTGAAAGAAATTGCACAGGATAGATGCAGAATATAGAATATTAATATATTAATTTTGAAATCTGTTTATAGAACAGCATGTTTAGACAGCCGTGATTTCGATGGCAATTGTGTGTGGGTGTGTGCATGTGTGTATGATTCACAGAAAATCACAGGTTCAAGTCTTGGCCCCACTTAAGTCAATGGCAAAACTCCCTTGACTTCAGCAGGGCCAGGATTTCACCCACTGATGTGGTTCCCATGCCAGCCCATTGCAATAGAGCATGGGTTTTAAACTAACAATTTAGTATTATTACATGGTTTTAAGATATTCAGATTTTTTTTAAAAGGATATTAGAGTTCTCATAATGTCTCATTGCAAACAACTTAAATTATCATGTGCCACAACATATTTAACTAAAATGACTACGTTTGCATCTTTTCCATGACAGGATCATGACTTTTCCCTTTTTTTAGCCATGATTAACAACTAACCTTAAGTATGTCAAAATCCATTTGAAACAACAAATATTAAGAGGCTATTTTAATGTTTCTGTCATACTTAATATCAAAGTATTAAAGCAAGATGGAATTTGATTGGTTAACCAGAACCTCAGAAGCTGTGGTTACATTACACTCCATGTGGTTATATGATGTGGCCTCGAACCTTAGGACCATATCGTGACCCATGGCGCAGCTCCTTTATGCCAGCAGAAAGCTGTCCATTGTAGGCAAATACAGATCACCATGGTGTAGGAGAATCCTTGGCTAGTATAGAGCTGATGTAACTGGCCTCTGCACCTATGGCTTTCTGTACAACAAAGAGGATTTCTCCTGGGTGCACTAAAGAGATATGGCTAGAGTACTCTTCAGTTCTGGTGATCCCCAGATGGCAGCCAGCATATGTTGGGCAACTGAGGGATGCTCTAACTGACAATGGGCACAAAATCATCATTCTTCTGTAGTGTTCAGGAAACATATGTAGATTCATTACTATAGATATGAGTTATTCTTATTTTTATTTACTATTTCCATTTCATAATACCAAGAAGATGATACTTTTCAGTGTGACTATTGTCCTTGGCAGATAGCTGAAGGCAATCAGTTTTTGATATCATGCCTTACCAAACGGGCAGTGAAATAAAAAAACCCATGGCTTTTGCATTTCTTAGAGCTGAAATATAACTTCATATTATTATTAAAAGGAAGTTTCTGAAAATTCAACTGATATGAAATATTTTCAGTTATTTCAGAATATTTCTCATTTGGGCCCAAACCTGCAAGAAGCAGTTCTGCTCAAGTCAATGGAACTCCTCATATGTGTAAGGGTTGCAGGTTACAGAGTTTGATCAGTAATTTCTCCCTTCAGGTGAGGGAATGGTTTGTTTCTACTGTTATTTATTTTATGTAACTTTATCCTTCAAAGCTATGCACAGCAAGATTTATTCTAGATGAGCTAAACCATGCCATTCATCAGTTTAATTAATGTTCAAAATTAACTTTATGGATACCTATCCAGTGCCATATCGAGTAAACTTTCCAATGCAAATTATGCCTGAACACGTTCAGTGTCTAAATACCTATCTTAGGGTTGGGTTTGATCAAATACTGTTCTTTGGAGAGGACTGAGTATTGCCCTTGTACTTCCACACTCTCTTTGCTGTACTTAAAAATAACATTTATTTTTTCATGACAGGTTTGTGAGTGGATGTAATACTCTGAGTTATGAGAGAAATGGACAACACTGCCCTGAGCCAGACATAGTGCCAGGCAGGTGTTGTGAAAGCTCCCACACACATTTTGATTTATAAAGCCTTGTCCTGAGCAGTCACATTATTGTTGCTGTTCTCCTGAACAGAGGCTGTCAGTTGTGTGGTAACTTTGGGCTAGGTAACAACATTTAGGCACAGCTGTGTGATGGATGCAGCTGCACCCTCCAGGGGATGACCACAGGCTTGTCTCTCAGAGCCCTTCACCCGGCATAAGGAGTGAACCACTACACCCCTTTAAGGGATTCAGCATCCCTGTGTGGCCATCCCGCTCTGTGAGAAGTGCCTCTGGTCTGTAGAAGTGGAAGACAACATTTCAGTTTGAATGTGCAGTACTTGCCCTGTATGAAATGTAGCCTAATAGGAGGTTAAAAATCAGCAGATACTTAACAATGAAACTAGTTTTTTGTTACAAAAATGACAATATTACACACATGCATTACGCTTAGAGAGAGAAAAGTATAAAAGTAATTTTCAAAACAGGATTTAGAAATACTGCACCTGTCAGTTGTGTTATCTCCATGACTGAGAACAGTCCCTCAATGACAGTTCCCATTGTAATAATATAGTATTTCCCATCCTGAGTATGAAGATTAGGATAGAGGTAACACAGATTCTTTTTGACTATCTATGACATGACAAAGCAGGTGATATTCAAATTTGTTGTAAGATAACTTAAAATATGAGAATTTTTTCACCTGGCAATTCCTTTTTGCCACTATGTAAATCCATTATACGCCTACACCTCAAATACTGTGTGCAGTTCTGGTCACCCTATCTCAAAATGGATACGTTAGAATTGGGAAAAAAGTACAGGGAAGAGGAATAAAAATGATTAGGGGTATGTAACAGCTTTCATATGAGGAGAGAATTAAAAAGACAGGGACTGCTCAACCTGGGGAAGAGACAACTGAGTGTATATATGATCAAGGTCTATAAAATCATGAATAGTGTGAAGAAAAAGTTTTATTTACCCCACATAACACAAAAACCAGGGGTCACCCAATGACATTAAAAGGCTTCAGGTTTAAAACAAGCAAAAGGCAGTACTTCACACAATGCACAATCTGTGGACTTCATTGGCAGCAGTGTTCTGAAGGCCAAAAGTATAACTGAGTTCTAAAAAAATTAGATAAATTCATGAAGGACAGGTCCATCAATGACTAGTAGCCAAGATGGTCAGGGCTGTGACTCTATGCTCTGGGTGTCCCTAACCTCTGTCCCCCAGCCCGAAGTGGGGACTGGATGATGATGTGAATCACTTGATACACTTCTCTGTTCTGTTCACTCCCTCAGAAGCATCTGGTACAGGTGTCTGTCAGAGACAGGATATTCTGACCCAGTATGGCTGTTTTTATAGCTATATCAGAGACACACTATGATGATTATTTAAAGGATTCTATATTGTTTATTGGAATTTTCACAAGGAAGTACCTGAACTCAGTTCGTCATCGGTAACTAAAAGAAGAACTGAAAAACTGATTTTTCAGCCCTTGTATTTGCAATGTCTATATAGTGTGGAGGTGAACTTGAAAACTGAATTTAAAATTGAGTTAAACTGAGATTTCTGTGTTCATTAATCCCACTTACCAGACTGGTGAGACCATTCTGCATTCAAATATGTTTTAACTTTTTAAATATTCTTTTTTGGCCTCGCTCTTCCTGGTTTGCTGAAGATCTCTCATAATTTCTCAGTTTGTGACAACACTGATACCACAAATCTCAATCTAACAGTATTATGTTATTGGCCCTACAACAGACAGAAAGATTCTGGATATTTCACAAAGTGGAAAAAAAATCATTGGCTGGTGGAAGCACTCAGTAAACAATCTGGATTTAACTAGCTTTGCAATTCACCATCTTGCATCCTGAGCACTCCCTTTCATAGAAAATTTCTAATTTTTTTTGTTTGCTTTCCTAATTGAAACAAAAAAAAATTTCAAAGCATTGAAATCCTCTGTGAAACAGAATTGTCATTCTCCACATAGCTCTCTCTCATCTTCAATGGGGATGAGTAGAGCCAGCAATTGAGGCACCATGAGCCTGGAAGCCTGGGATGTTGAGGAACTCAGCTGGCATGCTGGCAGAAAACGAGTCAGGTTCTGAAAGCTATCTGTTAGGCAGGGTTCTGCTGAAATCCTGCCTAATTTCTGGGGGAGTATCATCAAAACTGAACTGTCTCTGCGAAACATTAAATTTCAACAAATCAGTAAATTCTGAGAACAAAATGCTTTCTTGGGATTTTACTGAGCAGCTCTAAAGGGAGCCATTCTTGGGTGGAATGGGGTGGTGGATGGGACATGCTATAACTTTCAACAGGAGCCTGCCCCATGAGCAGAGGAGGCAGAAAGGTGCCTTAGAGCCGCCTTTGTATCCTATCTTGAGCTATAAAATCCCAGCTTGAATATAGATTAATCTATAACACAAATTTATACAGAAAAAAGACCCAAACCTGTCCTTTCTGTGCATCTCAAACTGCAATGAGATCAATGAGATTTTGAGAACATAAAGAATATTGCAAGAATATCCCTTATAACTGAAGCATACCAGGCAGCACAAAGAGAGTTCTAGGCTATGTTTGAAAAGATTTCTACTGCCAGACTACACTAATATGATGTGATGCTTAGGATCTGATTCTGACAGTCTTTGGTGCTATCAAACTGTACCAGCTGTCCCACTGAAATCACTGGAGTAAAGTACTACTCAGTGTAAACAAGGGTGGCAACATTAGGGCTACAAGCAATTGTAAAGACACTCACAATACCTCAATCATTCAGTGTCTCCTTAAATTTCTGGTATATGCACGCTTCTTACTCACTTTTCAGAACATATGACACCCTCTGGATTGAAACTGGGTATCCAGTTTATCAGTTCAATTTAAAATTCCTTTCTTTTTCAAAATTAATTCAAAATGGTTTGTCAATAGTCAGATCAAGACAAAAATATATTTTCTCTATATTCTAGCAGAAAATAGTGTATTAATTAGAGTAATGGAATTTGTAAGCATGACTGGTGCTACTCATTGAGTAGATGTTTTCTGAGAACTATCCACAATGACTCCAAGATCTCCTTCTTGATTGATAACAGCTAATTTCTGCCCCATCATTTTGCATGTACAGTTGGGATAATGTTTTCCAATGTGCATTACTTTCTATTTATCAACACTGAATTTCATCTGCAATTTTGTTGCCCAGTCACTCAGTTTTGTGAGACCCCTTTGTAACTCTTTGCAGTCTGCTTTGGACTTTGCCACCTCACTGGTTAGCCCTTTAGCCATATCACTTATGAATATGTGGAAAAGCAGTGGTCTCAGTTCAGAACCTTGGGGGACCCTGCTGTTTACCCGTCTCCACTGTGAAAAACGACCATTTATTCCTACCCTTTCTTTCCTATCTTCTAACCAGCTACTAATCCATGAGAAGAGCTTCTCTCTTATCCCATGACCCCTTAGTCTGCATAAGAGCCTTTGTTGAGGGACCTTGTCAAAGACTTTCTGAAAGTCCAAGTACATGGTATGTGCTGATTGGTCTCTGTTGGTTTTTGGTAGCGAGCCAGATGCTGTGGCCATGAATGTGGCAGAACCAGTGGCCCAATGGTTTTAGAACACTGCAACAATTTGGCTACTAGTTCTGCCACATACATGGCCAGAGCATCTGTAGGAACTTGTTAAAAAATATGGATTTGGTATTTCCTTTATGGACATGTATTACTTAAGCAGTTAATGAAACCATTAACACCAGCAACACCTGACCTCCATGTTAGGTGTTAATGACATCAACTGTTGCAGTAGTATCATGTCATGTTCAAAACTCATGAGTCAGTCCTCAAAAATTGAGCTTGACTTTAAAATCATGAAATTTTAAAACAAAATTAATGTTTGTTCTTATTATCTACGTTCTGTTTTTTGAGCCTTTGAGGTTTATGTTTTCAAGATTTTCTTTGCAACCACGAGGGCTAGAAATATACTTAAAAAAAAAAAGAAAACTGAGATTATGTTGTAACCAGAGGACTCAAAGTATGGGGCTTTAAGAAAAACACCAAACATTATAAAGCTCCATTGCACAATTGCAACACAATTGCAACATTGCTGTTCAAAGGAAATGCAAATACTTTCATCAACTATAAACAGCCTTTCAGTTCACCGTTAAATGGCAAATTCTCTTGCAGTGTTTTTCTGTTAGGTTAAAGAAATTAAAATCAGGACTGATGTTAGTTTCATTTACACCACTTTTCTACACTGAGTTAACGCATAGCTTAATTGGAGTCACTCCTAATTTACACCAGTGTAACTGTGATCAGAATTAGGTACCATTTCTGGTACCTGGTATCTTTGAGCCTGATTCTACTTCCACTGAAATCAATGGGCTTTTGCCACTGACCTAGATGAGACCAGGAAATGGATCTTCATGTGTACACTAGGTGGAAGATGTGCAGTGACACATTCTGTAAAGTCTGCAGATCAAATTGAATCTTGATTTGAGCAGGCAAAACACTAATGACTTCAGTGGACTTGTAGTTGGGCTGAATTGGGTATTCTACTTTCTCTAGTACATTCTGGGGTCAAATTCGGAGAGCTCAGCAACTCTCAGGATATGTCTTCTAGACTGGGGTGGCCAACTTGTGCCTCAGAAGAAGCCAGAATTTACCAATGTGCATTGCCAAAGAGCCACAGTAACACATCAGCAGCCCCACGTCAGCTCCCTCCCAGCCCTCAGTGTCTCCCATCCGCCAGCAGCACTGCTGATCAGCACCTAACCCTCCATCCCTCACTTCCTGCCTGCCGCGATCAGCTGTTTTGTGATGTGCCAGAGGCTTGAAGGTGGGGAAGAGGAGGAGCAAGGGTGCAGCAGACACAGGGAAAGGGGCAGCAGCTTTGGGGGAAGGGGTGGAGTGGGAGCCAGGCCTGGGGCAGAGCCAGGGGTTGAGCAGTGAGCACCCTGTAGCACAGTGGAAAATTGGTGCCTGTAGCTCCAGCCTCAGAGTTGGCGCCTATGCAAGGAGCCACATATTAACCTCTGAAGAGCTGCATATGGCTCTGGAGCCACAGGTTGGCCACCCCTGTTCTAGACCATGCCAGGCAATAAAATGCAATATTCCTCCATCACAGTGAAATGCTGGAAACAGAAAAAACTACTTTCATACTGAGAGTCTGAGCTTTTATCTTTGTTTCTTATGGATAACATGAAAAGTTACATGAACACTATTACCCAATAAACTGAATATTCAGTTGTGGATCCAACTCTCCCTTCTATACCATCGCCATTCTTCCTGCCGCCCCCTCCCCACCAAATGGAGGTTTTCAAAAATATTAATGTTGCGAGCTGCAATAAAGAAAATGTAACTGGAAGTCAAAATACTTCCTGGGTTAACTTAAAAAATCCCAAAACATACTATAAAAAGTAAGGAAGTTTTAATTCCCAACTGTCAAATTGTGAATATGATAGTTTAATCAATTCAGTGAATGTATTCATTATTTAACTTGGCAGGAACTGCAAAGAATTTGGGTCAGATGGTATAAAAATGAAATGGCATTGTCAGACATGTGACTATCAAAAACAGTAAATGGCTTGTCACGAAAATGTCAGTAAACCATTTTAGATGCTTTATTAAAAAAACAATATATGAAAAAATTAGGTCAGTTGTTACAAAACTTACTGATCTCTGCAGATCTACTGGGTACTGGAGGAGGCTGTGTGCCATTGCGAGTAGGTGTTGATGACTGAGGGGATATGGGAGAAAAGGGAACCATATCAAAGATGTCAGTGGAGGGTGATTTAGGTGTCACACTGCCTGCCTACAATAAGGACAATAAATATTAGGGTAATATTTCACATGAAAAATCA
This sequence comes from Gopherus flavomarginatus, assembly GCF_025201925.1. Taxonomy (NCBI): domain Eukaryota; kingdom Metazoa; phylum Chordata; order Testudines; family Testudinidae; genus Gopherus; species Gopherus flavomarginatus. The sequence continues at coordinate 31,501,354 of NC_066626.1, forward strand.
CAATACTGAACTTTTCAGCATGCAGATAAGAGCTACAGTATCAAAAATAATGGCATGCAAAACCCAGCTCCCGACACCAAGCAAATGGCATTCACAACCAAGAGTTTATGGGACATGCTAAAACCTGAATAGCATTGCAAATTTCACATTTTCAGTAAATCTGAGATAGCCAGAAATAAATCAGATTTAGATCTGAAAGAGCTGGAAAGAAATAACCTTAAATTAGTAAGAATTTGAATAGAGGTATTATTCCCAAGACCCATTTAAGATAACGGGGCAACAGCAATAGGCTATACATTTGAATGTACAGAACTAGTGCCTGAAATTAAAAGATATAATTACAATATTTTTTTGTTACTGATTTATCCTTGTATAACATGAGTATTTATTTGACAACCTATGAGCGCATGCTGTCCTGCATGTATTTTGTGATAAGCAATAACCTGGACATCTAACACACTGACAACATGTAATATTAAAATCCAAAATTAAAAAAAAAATTATCCTTGAATGGGGAGCAGAAAATATTTCATTATGAAAGCCCAGGACTTTTTAGCAGACTTCAACAAAGTGGATAAGCAAATAAGTTACTGTGGTTCCAAAGTCACATTAAAATAAAAACATTAATCACAGCTCATACAGCAGTTCTACCATCACTCCCAGGACACAGAATACAGCGCTATCAGGTCAATACAGAACAGACACTAAAAACAGCTTAAAAATTCAGAAAGACAAACCAAACTAAGGCAAAATATACACCACTGATATGGGAAACACAAATGAAAGTTCAGCTTTACTCACATTATAGAAAACAAGCTTCTGGAAACTAGAAATACTATAATGTGAAATGAAAAATGTCCTATTTCCTAATTACTTGGTAAAATAATTCTCAATTTGCTCAAAATGCTGACATGAAAGAGGTTGTAAACACAGGATTAAGACAGACTGATTTAGTCAAATTATCTCAGTGCTACAACCTGTGTGATAAGCAGCCTTTACAGATGCTGGCTCATGGGCGTTCCACAGCCCTCCTAGGCCACACAGCTGTAATAGGAATGTTGGAAAGGTATTTTCCTTTCGTTAGTAGTTTCTCTGTAGCTCCAACTGTCCCTTCCCAGAGATGCAGCCACAGACAGTTCCATTCCAGAAAAGAAGGGCAGAGCTGGAGATCAGAATGCGATTCCTCAGCAGCACACTCACTCTGTGTGGGATCAAATAAAACCTTCTACTCATATAACTAGGTTACTATTATTATTTTTAACATAAAGTCCATATACAGGCCAGAACCAGCCTTCTCTGCTTCTTGAGGCTACCCAAATATTTCGCTCATCCGCAGCATTCTCTCACTCAGCATCACTCCAGGAGGTGGTGGGGAAGAAGGGGAGATAGAGCAGAGACAGGCTCTGGATAAGAACTCACTGGAGGCAGAAATCTCATTTTCAGTACTTCTTCCTCTCTCACTGAATGCTCCTCTACTCCCCAGTGGGCAGGGTTTTTTTAAAGTGTTGTTTTCTGCAAAAAACTAACCTGTTTCTTGAATGTGTTGACTCTCGGACTTCTACAGACTGTATTGCTTGGAAAGATTTTATATATATATATATCTATAGATATAATCTGTATAATATATAAAGCTTCGGCTGGAGAGAGTCCTAAAGTATTTATTACCTGTATATTCATCTATATAGTCTTTATTCAATAGCCTTTTGTGATACTGTTTTCTCAAAATCACATAAGTCCAGCTCATGAATTTGGAATTTATATTTTATATATGTATTGTAGGATCTGGACATACCCAGCCCCTCTGAGAATTGGCCCATTTTTATTTACATGTATTGACGTGCCTAATTTAAGGGTTACACATATAAAAATTTTGGCTTGTTTTTTTACTTCATTCTATTTAAAATAAACAATTCTAATGCATGTTTGTGGTTAGATTAGAGTTCAACTTCTTTTTTAAAAAATGATTAAATCATATGGGACTTTTCACACACACATGCACACACTCTTGTTGACATCAAGAGGTGTAAGCACATGCACTGCAGAGACACCCTATGGCCCAATGGTTCTTGAGAGAATATTGTTATGTGCAATAGACTCTTGTTAATCTGCTTCTGTGTGTAATTTGCAGGCTTTGTAACACAAACAACAGTAATCAAAAAGTGGGCAGATCTCACACTCCTCATGCAAATAGAACTCCCACTGACGGGAGAGGTGGTTTGTCTGCATCAGGAGCATGATATCAGGCCCTGCATGTATTTATGAGCCATAAATTACCCTAGATTCACATGCAGATTTCCCACTGATGTTCATGGAAGATCTTTGCGCGAATTGTGGCCAGTAGATTATAACTGAGAACTTAATGTTATAGATAGCTCTGCAGAAGCTAGAGAGAGACATAAACAATATTTAAGGTCAGTCTTAAATGAGTCTTTTTGGTAAAAGCTTTTCATTCATATTTTGCTGTTCAATATTCCAAATTCTTGTCATATTCATTGGGTATTTTGATACCATTAATACAACTAATTTTATTAAATTTGATCATTAGTGGTTAATTCAAAAAATAAATGTGCACTATTAAAATCTGGATGAACATGAGAAGCATTTTTATTCAGTAAACACATGCAGAAAGCCATGATAATGTTTGCCAAATACAGCCAAATGTCATTTGCAAATGGAAAAAAGGTTGTGAGTATTGACAAATTGTTATGAGAAGGCAGTCAATATGCATGTTACAGATCATTTTAGAATAAAATAATTTGCAGCCTTCATTTTGCACAGAGTTCATTTAAACTATAGTAAAAAAATATAATGGCTGATTGCTCTTCTGGCTAATCAATACTTTCTCACTTACCCAAGTTCTCTTTCTACTGAAAAAATTAAAGCCCTCCAAATCAGACTTTTGGGACACTGTCTTGAATAATGTAAATAGCTATTATTAGTATAATTACTCTACCAAAATAGCAAACTAGTCCAATAAATATAGCACATACAGGTAAACCATTAGAATGTAAAGAAAAAGGAATGTTAAAAAGTTGGGAAAATAGGGTATTATCTTAAGGATATGATGCAGGCACTATAGAACATCTCAGAAAGTCTCCATATTTTAACCGTACCCAGACAAAACCTACAATACATCTGATCTGTCCTTTAACCACTGTACAAAATGTATATTTTAATACAATCAACACACAACAGAGAACATGGGAAAATAGAAAAAAAAAGTTTTTGCACAGCAGGATTACACGAGGTCTTGGGATGCTGTATTCATTGACTGGCTTTGGAAGACCACTTTTTGAAGGTGGTGGTGTTAATAGTCCAGATGATAGTCTGGAGTCAGGAGAGCTCATAGGAGTAAGTGTAATGGAAGAGATATCTAAACAAGGAGTTGAATCCTCATTATTACACCAGAAAAAGGTGGAGGGTCTTTGAAACATATGTTGATCATTATCAGACTTTATGTGCAGCAGCTGTAAAGGAATCACAGAAAGAGAAAATATTCTAAGGAATAGAAAGTGGTAGCATAAGGGAAAGAAAAAATGCACATTTTATATTTTAAAAATTTGTTTGCAAATCGCTGTTCAACAGAAAGCTAAAGAATTTTTTTTGTAAATGAAAAAAGAACCTTAAAAACCCATAGTCATAAAAGGTATTCCAGTATTGGTGGGAACAAATAAGATTCAAATAAGATATTAAAAACTGAATCAAAATACCATGAATATATTTTCAAATATGGGCACAATGGGTTGCACCCACAAAAATCTTCATGCAACAATATATCTACAAAACCCCGTACTTGCACATGCAAAACAATAGTTAGGCACATAATTAGGGAGGAAAGTTGTTGTGGTTAAAGTACAGGCCAGAATCTGGTTCACTGTTATGTTAATATACAGTTCCATTGACCATTTCTTTTTACCCCCAAAATAAAAAAATAATTCATATAATAAAATCCTCATACAATAAAAAAGCCTGCTATGTAGGCAGTTTACGGGATTTGTTTTATTTTGAATAGAAAGATTATATTGGCTCCTTTGGATACTCAGCTATAGAATATGAAAACTATACAGTTCCTGCACAGAAATATATCTCCTTATGACATTTTTGGTACAATAGCAACTAAAGCACTTTTGACTTGAAATGAGACGCTTTTTACTAGATAATTCAAACAGTGTCTAAGATCTTCTATCACAAAGGCTCAAATCCTCTTTCCTCTAGTACAGGTAAACAGGGTTCATGACACAGTGGAACTGCTGTGGTTGTGCTGAGTGGGGAGCCTCTTGCCGTGAACAATCCAGCATTCTGGGGACTTCTGGCACAGCAGCTCTTTCCAGCTGAAGAGGGGTGAAGCATGAAGGTTCTACCAAGCCTCAAGTCCTCCACACACAACGGGATGAGGGGCGCAATGGCCAGAATAACTACTGCAGCCTTTGAGTAGCATCACTGGGACTGGTCCTTGCCTGCTCTGTGACCTGGGGAGAGGATTCCTCCCCTCCCCATGACCGCTCCCAAACACACAGTCAGCAGGGAATTATGTCTTAGATTTGGTGGCTGCTAAAATGTGTACTTATTCTCATTACTCAGAAGTCTGACAGTAAAGCCTTACTTCCCCGATTTTATTTCTTTTCATTTTTAACTTGTTACTTCCTTTTGTTTCCTGTATCTATTTGAATTTTAAGATTTAAAAGAAGCTGTTTTAAAATTTTCTTTTAAAAAAGCTGTGTTTTCATTTATAATTCTATAGGCTTCTCATTTCAAAAACAAAACACACAAACATTATTTGAAAAGCAAGTGGAAAGGTTTTGTTTGATTTTTCCCTGCCATGTGCTGAGCTGAGGTCAAGGTTCTGTGTTTCCCATGAAAGAAATGATGGCATTACAAACAACTCAACCAGACCAGGGAGTTGACTCTATCCCCTGCTTTAAGTGTTTGTGATGTCATCACTCCCTCAGTCCCACCCCGACCCCCATCCCCATTATAGACATTGAGCCTTGAACACAGGTCCTGGAAAATGAGGGCAAGGTTCACAAATATTTGGTTTGGAAATGTGTCTAACCAGGCACTCTTTGGAGCCAAATCTTGATTCTTGCCCCAAAGCCTGATAAAAACATCTTTGCACAAGTGAAATATGAAGCTGCATATAAAAACAGAATCCTCCTTCAATCCTGCAAAAAGGGATTTACTTCTTGAACAGCCAGTACTCCTTGGCAAGGCTAAGAGGAGTGGGGACTGAAGATGGTGGATCTATGCTGTGAATATTTTGTCCATCTAACTTTCTGGTTTGCCCACAATGACTCCACTCTGTGGGCCTGACAGAGAAAGTTGCAAAGTTCACCTTGCATGGCTTCTTCATACATTGATCCTGCCGTACAACTGAAATTTGGCATTATCATTGCTTTTTGAGTCTTGCCTACACACAGGTGGATCAAGATTTGCCCCTGAAATAATAAGACCTTAAACTGTTCTTTTATGGTTATTTAGGAAACATTTCACTTTCTTTTCAAGTGCCTCAATTTTTCTTGATGGTCAAAGCCATGTTAAGGACACAACTTGGCAATTTTAACAGCAAAGCGGTTTTTAAATTACAAGAGCGCTAAACATAAAATCTACACTGCAAGTGTATCCACTCAATGTTTGTAACTGAAAACAGCAAAACCTCGTTTTCTTATATTAAAACATGGAAAAACATATTTGCTGCCAGGCTGAAACTTTGTGTTCCAAGCCATACAAAACCTAAATATTAAAATAAAATAAATAAATACATAAATACTCAGGAAAAAAAGATTTAAATCATTTTGGTAGAATTTTGAAGAACAACCTCACTAGGCTATGTCTCCAGTAATGGTGCTGGTGTAGAGTTTTCCCACTGTCCAAAGATCGTAGAGTTTGTTAACGTTACATATTACCAGTTATTAAATTTATATATTATGTGATACTAGATTTGAATAGACTTAAGCAAGCAAAATACTGTCTAAAATACAAAACAATCGAGAAGGATTATTCAGTCATCAGAGTCACCATTTGGGTCCTACAAAGTAACCAAGCCGATATCCCAAAGTGTGATCAAACGTATAGTACAGGGGTAGGCAACCTATGGCATGTGTGCTGAAGGTGGCATAAGAGCTTATTTTCAGTGGCACTCACACTACCTGGGTCCTGGCCACCGGTCCGGGGGGCTCTGCATTTTAATTTAATTTTAAATGATGCTTCTTAAATATTTTTAAAATCTTATTTACTTTATATACAACAATAGTTTAGTTATATATTATAGACTTATAGGAAGAGGCCTTCTAAAAACGTTAACATGTATTACTGGCACGCGAAACCTTAAATCAGAGTGAATAAACGAAGACTCGGCACACCACTTCTGAAAGGTTGCTGACCCCTGGTACAGTAAGTACAATGTAATATGTAATTTTATGTAAAGGAAGAGATTTTCTGTGTAACTTTGGATGTGTGGTACACCCTATACCCACCCCTTTTGTTTGATTCTGGTCAACTCAGTACAGTAACTCCTCACTTAAAGTCATCTCGGTTAACGTTGTTTCATTGTTACATTGCTGATCAATTAGGGAACATGCTCGTTTAAAGTTGTGCAATGCTCCCTTATAATGTTGTTTGGCAGCAGGAAGAACAGCTAGTTGGTGGGAGCTTGGAACCAGGGTGGTCCAGCAGCCCCCCATCAGATCCCTGCTCCCCTAAGTTCCCTGTGCAGCAGCTGCCTGCAGTTCAGCTGTGTCCCGCCCCACACTGCCATGTGCTGCTCCTGCCCTCTGCCTTGCAGCAGCTCCCTGAGACTCCTGCTTGCTGTGTGAGGGGGGGTGGGGAGGTAAGGAACAGGGGGACTAATGTCAGTGTGTCCTCCTCCTCCCTGCTTCTGCACCCCGCTTACCCGATCTTCCATAGAGCAGGGGGGACACACCAGGGCTCGGGATGGAGGGAGCTTGCAGCAGCTGCAGTCTCAGCAACCTGATCTAATTAACAGTGCAGTGAACTTAAAGGGGAAATATGCGTATCTCTCTCTCACACAAATGGTGTATGTCTCGGTCTGGGTTGTCTCCCCTCCCTCCATTCCTGCTGCCTTGTAGAGTGAACCCTTGAGGGCTCAGCCAATTGCTAGTTCATCATTTAGCAGTAAGGGAAAATCCCACCCTCTGACTCTGCCACCTACACCAAGCTTCACAATCATCATCACAGTGTACCAGTATTAAATCGTTTAAAACTTATACTGTGTGTGTGTGTGTGTGTGTGTGTGTGTGTGTGTGTGTGTCTCTATATATATAGTCTTTTGTCTGGTGGAAAAAAAATTCCCTGGAACCTAACCCCCCTATTCACGTTAATTCTTATGGGGAAATTGGATTCGTTTAACATCGTTTCACTTAAAGTTGCATTTTTCAGTAACATAACTACGTTACATGAGGAGTTACTGTATAGCAGTATAGCTGTGTTCTATGCCGAATAAAAATCGTGAGTGATGAGACTGGAATCAACTTATGGATTTAATTTTGTTTTGTGAGTAATTTGCAATTGTATACCTGCACTGCGATTTGAACTAGTGTTGAGAGCTTAAACTGATGTGCTGTATAACACGGCTATTTTTCATCTTCTGGAAAGAGACAGGAAGAGTCACCCAGAGGCTTCCAAGGATTATTGTTTTGCTCATGACTAGGGCTTCCGTGACTTTCCATGACTTCTGCAGCTGCTGGTGCTGGCTCAGGGGATGCCAGAGCCAGGAAGCTCCTGGGCCACCAGCAGCAGTTTGGGTGTGTGGGAGCGGGGTCAGGGCTAGGGACAGGGATTGGGGGCATGATTACCTTGGAGTGACAGGTTCCCCAGCTCCAATGGCCCCGTAACTCCTAGGCAGTGGAGGGGCCGTGGGGAAGGGATCTCCAAGCCACCCACTGCCCGTGCCCACAGGCCACACCCTTGCAGCTCCCATGGGCTGCGGTTCCCAGCTAATGGGAGCTGTGGCAGTGGGTGCTTGTAGCTGGAGCAGTGCACTGAGCCCCCTGACCCTCCCCCTGCTGTCTAAGAGCTGCAGGGATGTGGAGCCAGGTAGGGAGCCCTGCCAGCCCCGCCAACCCTCCCCACCCCCTGCAGCAAAAGCAGGGGTCCTGGCCACCCCCACCAACAGTGGGAATCCCAGGCTGTGCTGCCTGACCCCTCCCCACCAGTGGGGTGTCCTGAGTCACCTTCCCCAGGATCCCTGGTGTCCCCAGACTGTCCCCCCAAGCACCCACAGACCCCCACCCAAGTTTTAGTCATGGCAGGTATTTTTAGTAACATCATGGACAGGTTACGGGCCATGAATTTCTGTTTACTGCCTGTGACCTGTCCATGACTGTTACTAAAAATATTTGTGATTAAAATATAGCCTTACTCATGACTCTTGCATGCTTTACCACTATGTATGATGGGAAAATGGAAAATCCTCACCAGAAGTACAGAAGAAAAGGTGTGCGACAGTCCTCATTTGGGGTTTGTTTGGGGAGCATGGTCTACTGGTCAGGACCGCAACTTCTGACTGCCAAGAGGATTGTGTGGAGGGAAGCCCTGACCCTCTCACTCTGTCAGGCTCTGACCCAGGGTTCTTTGGGCTATCAGTAGTCTGGCAGCCAAGGCTGCCCTCCCTGGGCCTCTTTCTCTTGTCGTCCCCCTGGGTCAGCGTAGTCCAAGAATCATAGAATATTAGGGTTGGAAGAGACCTCAGGAGGTCATCTAGTCCAACCCCCTGCTCGAAGCAGGACCAACACCAACTAAATTATACCAGTTGGGGATCTGTCAAGCTGGGCCTTAAAAACCTCTACGGATGGAGATTCCACCACTTTCCTAGGTAACCCATTCCAGTGCTTTACCACCCTCCAAGTGAAACAGGTTTTCCTAATATCCTAGACCTCCCCCACTGCAACTTGAGACTACTGCTCCTTGTTCTGTCATCTGCCGCCACTGAGAACAGCCGAGCTCCATCCTCTTTGGAACACTCCTTCAGGTAGTTGAAGGCTGCTATCAAATCCCCCCTCACCTTTTTCTTCTGCAGACTAAGTAAGCCTAGGTCCCTGAGCCTCTCCTCATAAGTCATGTGCTCCAGCCCCCAAATTTCTGGACTCTCTCCAATTTGCCCACATCCTTTCTGTAGTGGGGCCCCCAAAACTGGATGCAATACTCCAGATGTGGCCTCACCAGTGCTGAACAGAGGGGAATAATCATTTTCCCTCGATCTGCTGGCAACAAGGGCACACTGTTGACTCATATCCAGTTTTTCATCCACAGTAATCCACAGTTCCTTTTCTGCATAACTGCCGCTTAGCCAGTCGGTCCCCAGCCTGTAGCAGTGCATGAGATTCTTCTGTCCAAAGTGCAAGACTCTGCACTTCTCCTTGTTGAATCTCATCAGATTTCTTTTGGCCCAATCCTCCAGTTTGTCTAGGTCACTCTGGACCCTATTCCTACCGTTCAGCGTATCTACCTCTCCCTGCATCTTAGTGTCATCCACAAACTTGCTGAGCGTACAATCCATCCCATCATCCAGAACATTAAAGAAGATGTTGAACAAAACTATCTCCAGGACAGACCCCTGGGGCACTCCACTTGATACCAGCTGTCAACTAGAATCGAGCTGTTGATCATTACCCATTGAGCTCGACAATCTAGTCAGCTTTCTATCCACCTTATAGTCCATTCATCCAATACTTGCTTTTTTAACACAATAAATAAGAGAGGGTTACCAATGTCCAAGGTCCACAGGATACGTTCCTTTCTGGTTGTCTCTGGGATGGGTCTTCCCTTCCCTCAAGGAGGGCCCCTTTGGGCAGCTGTGTCAGTCCTTAGGCTTCCCTCTGCTCTGCACTGCTGGAGCTGTGGGGCTGCAAGTCTGCTCACCTCCAGCTCTGCCACCCAAATGAGCTAATTCCCTGTCTTTTAATTTCTCCAGCAGATGGAGCATTTGCTGCAGTTGTGGCGGGGCTGGCTGAGCCCAAAATAATCCCTTAACCCTACGATGCCCAGTGTGGGGTTTGTATAACCCATCACAAGGTGCTACAGATCGCTTTTAAAAAAGAGATGTGCCCAGAACATCCATGGACACTGTCTTCTCTCTTCAGCTCACTTTGAAGCTCTTAGCCAGGGCCAGTGCTATAGCAGGTGTGCATTTACAGGGGCAGATTTAAGGGTTAGAATAAGGTCAGCCAACATGCAACACGAGACATAAAAGGTCACATCACCTTAGGCTTTTTAAAGATAGAAAGTTAAAAAAAACATGAAAAAAAAAAACCACAAGCCTAAACAAAAATGGAATCTCACTCAAATTGTGTTGGCTCACGTGCTGCCAACTACTGGAATCTAGCACCACGGTAACACTTTTTCTTGGCAAATTGTTCTATAATAATGTCCAGCTCCATCCTTGCTGTCTTGTCTTCCTCATTTGCAAGGAAAGCAAGGTCACTGAGCCGTGCCCATTTTCCACTTCTGGTAAAACATCATCGAGAGAACTTGACACTATGAAACTCAAGTAGCTCTGGATTGCAAGTGACAAACTGAACACCTCTGTGTCCTCTGTAAAATAATACAGACTGAATGACACAATCTCCTGAATGAAGTCTGAAGAAAATTATGAGTATTTTCCCATGAATGTAAGAACTTCTTCTGTTGACTTGTCTAAAGTTATATTTCGAAGTCACTTGGGATGGGGGAAACCAAACAGCGTAACTACCTCTTGAAATCCTTCACATTGAGATTTTAGTTCCCTGTTTTGTCTAAAACCTCAAAATATCTCCTTCAATGGTTATCCTTTGCTTCAAAGACAGAACTGTGTGCAAATTCATCATGTGCGGCGTTCATGTCTCTTCCTGTCGCTTGGATAGTTTGCATTTTCAAAACCCATTGATTCCCACCTGTTCTGAGATTCTTTTACAATTTCCTTGTACTTTTCTTCAGATCAGAGTTTAATGAGCTCATTCACTGTGCTCTTGGCACACATTAATTTTCTTTGACTGAAGGATTCCAGAGGCTGCAGCCATGATAACCAAGACCCTATGCCACCATAACAGATTGAGGTAGAACATCCAGCCCAAGAAAGACAAGTTGTTTTTTACTCTTGATGTGTGTTCTCACTGCTCCTTCATTAAGCAACAGTTTCAGCTTATAGGTATTCAATTGTATTCTGAAAATTTACTGTCATTGCCTCATTGGTTTTCATTTGAGCTGCCCATCTAGTATTGCAGATTGTCTTTAAATCTAAAGATCTCCTTCATTCTTCAGAAGCTTGTTCAATTTTATGTGCTGCATCTATCCTGCCAACTTCTTCAGGGGTCTGAAGCACGTCATCAAGTTCCTCTTCCCTTTGCAAAACTTTACTGTTTCAAGCAAAAGTATGAAGGTAAAGATTATTTTGGACTTAATCATTAGCTTTCCCTATTGATGGTTAGAGTCTGCAAAATATTCATATATTTCCTGCAAAGTTCAGAACAAATCCTTCAGATCTGGACTGGCCTTATCTTCAGCAGCATGCACCAAAAGTAGGTTAATTTGATGTACTGAGCAATCAATGTATGATGCATACACTTTGTCTCTTCTGCCTGACAGATATTCTCTCATTTTTTTGCTTACAGTCCTCCACAATCTCTGGCCATAACACTGTCCCCATCATATCCCTGTCCAGACATGTATTTGGGGTCTAATCCATACTTGCAGAATACAATATTAGATAACTGGTCACACAAGAAGGCAGCATCTGCCTCACTTGCTGCCACAAAGCTTACAAAATGCTCTTTAACACCTACTTTTCCTTCAAAATGATCAATATTAACAAATAGAAGCAAAACAGTCATCAGATCAACATGGCTAATATTTCCAGGTAACAACTTATCTTTTTTGCAGCTATGAAGTACATCTCCACCCCGATATAATGCCACTCGATATAACATGAATTTGGCTATAACGCGGTAAAGCAGTGCTCCGAGGGGGCGGGCTGTGCGCTTCGGCAGATCAAATCAAGTTCAATATAATGCAGTTTCACCTATAACGCAGTAAGATTTTTTGGCTCCTGAGGACAGCATTATATCGAGGTAGAGGTGTATGTACCCCCGGCTTCTGATGCTAAAAGACTTACATTCAACAGTAATTGTCTTGTTCAAGTATTTGATTTCCCTTAGTGTCACTGATATGTTGGGCAAAAGTGACAGTCTGCCTTGCAAGTAGCATAATGATGCTCAATTAAATACCACCATTGTTGCTCTCCAGCACTTCACAGTGGCCATGAAGGGGAGACCTAAACTAGCTAAAGTTTTAACAGCATCAATCAATATTTTTAGTACTTCTTGCCATTTCCTATTATGTTCAGATGCTTGTTTATCAAGACATGCATTGATCCTCCGTGAACTGTAGAGCTGCCACATGTGACTACACATGTTGTTTGCTTCTGCCATGAACAGACATTGACTTTAGAGTATTCTTTCAATCACTGTTAACCAGGCCAATTTTTGAATATCTGTATCCTTGAACAACCAACAAATGTGACAGTATGTATAATCTGAAAGAGATGAGTATACTAGCCACTTGCCATGTAAATCTTCAGCGTGGTGCATTTTTCATTCTGTAAAATGAAGATGAAAAATGGTGGCCTATATGACAAAAAGGGAACTGTCCATATGGCATATCATTCTCAGTGGACTGGTAAGGACAATCAGTACAAGCATGCATAATAGCTCAGATGATAAAACAATCTTGAAAGTGACTTATTAGATGGGAATGTCAAACCTATTTCAGCAGGAAGTCTGCTTTGACCTGCTTCATTGTTGACCTGCTTGTCTACAGGGTCTTTGGGCTTTTTGGTTTTCTATCATCTATGAGATCTTTGGCTTTGTAGCTCATCTATAGGTCTTCAGCTGTGCTTGTTTCAAGCAAAGTTTATCTGGAAATAGCATCAGCTACTACTACAGGTGCAACTTCAATGGTGCTTCACAAATTGTTTCCTGATTTAAACTTTGACACAACAACAGATTTATGCTTGTTGAACTGAGATGCAGTTCTTGACTTTCTATTTCAGATTGCAGGAGTTGATCATTAAGTTTACAAAATGACAGTGCCTGCTGCTCAGTATCTTTGGAAACAGTTTATAACAAATCTCCTTTTCTTTTCATTTGCTGAAAACAGACTTTTATTTGTATTTATGGTTGTCATTGTCAGGAATCTTCCACTATGAGAATAACTACATTGGAAATACAGGCCTAAAAAAAGTGTATTTTTGTGCTGCTTAATTTGTCCTTCAGTTGTGAAGGTAACCCTTCAAAAATATTGAATTTCTGTGCCGAATCTAGCAGAGAGAGAGAGAAACAGAGCTAAAGTGGGGCTGGCTGGGGAGAGTCCTGAGCAGGCCTTTGTTTACACTAAACAAAGGTAAGGTCAGGCCAGGAATTAGCAGACACCTGTGATGCAGTGAGATCCAAAGGCGCACACATCTTTTCTGTCTGTTTTTCTCTCTCTGACACCATTTTCCACATTGGTTGGTTTCTTCCTCTACTCCTGTGTTGGTTTCGTCTTTTATTACTTCCCTTGTATTGCTCTTCTCTCACACACTGCCTTCCTTCCTGACTGTTCCCTGTTATTTATTCTCATCAAGGGGGTTCTGTGGCTGTCACGGCATTTCCTTCAGTTTCTTTTTTTCTGATTCTGGAATTCTGGTTAGTCAGATCCTGTAATGCTTGCAGATGCTCCAGGAATGTCTTGAAAAAATATCCAACATTTGAAAAAAATAATCCTTCCTGTCTCTAGATCAAGGCCTGTTTGGCTGGTTCCTTAGCAGTCAGCCAGGGCTTGGTATACAACTTCCTATGGAAAGAGAGAGAGTCAACATGGTTGTGAATGACTACACTTTCAATCAATTGTACATCCCCATGAAGGCTGGTGGGTAGAGCTGACCCCTTCTAGATTGATTCAGGCAGCAACAGTGCAAAAAGGCACACTCAGATATTATGAATAATGAAAATAGGTTTATTTAAAATAAATAGATGCACTCAGGGATTCACTGAGGTTGTGTGTGAAAGTTCTCTCAAAAGCAGTATCTAAACTCTTATTGTGATACAAACATAAGCAGCACCACCATATGAAACCAATAAAGAGAAAATCAGATTGCTCCCACATAATCAAGACCAAATGGAAGAATGACCAGTGATTAATGTACTGCCAAACCACTAAAACACAGAGGAAAAGTAAACAGCACACACACAAGAGTAATGGAAATTTTAGCTGTATACCCAAATGACTGATTGCATGAAACAGAGAAAAAAACACCAATAGCCAGCAGCAACACCCTATGCCAACAGTTCAAATGCCACACAGGAGTATAATTGTACAGAAACTCCAAGGGTCTAGTCCCAACTAAGGAAACCACATCTTTCTGACCACGTTATAGTATTACTAATACTTCTCACAGACTTATTCAGGAAGTGGTAACAAATGTATTAACCAATTTTGCATAAGACTTCTCCACTGACAGTTAAATATCATAGTGAGCAACTATTTAAGCTTTTATCATCACTATCAGCTTTGATAGACAGAATTCTAAAATAAAATTTAAAATAATATTATGCAGAAACTGATTTAATTTTTTAGAAATGTACTGACTATAAATTCAAACAGTAAAAATAATAAAGTTACAGAATCCATAATGAACGAAACATGCATGCAAAAGACTCGCTACTTGATGGTTAACTTTCTTTTTGTTCTTTTGCTGAACAATTTGACTGCATAATCAAAATACTTCTTGACTTTCTGCCTTGGTTCTCATTACTTTGAATGCCTTGGTGTATGAATGCAACTAGAGATATTTTATTTTGAAAGTTGTTTTCCCCTTTCCAATTCAAATTCACTTCAGGACATTATAGCATTATTAGAGTGTTAACTTGGATGGTATTGCAGTCGCCATAACCATGTACTGGTATAGATGTTGATTAAATAAGTGACAGCAGAATTTCACACAAGGGAATCAGAGGTCATATATTCACTGCTAAAAGCTTAGGGCCAAATTAATGCCAGGTGTAAACAGGTGAAACTCCATTACTATCAGTGTTTTCCACCCATTTACACTCAGGATGAAATTGGGCTACATATAAATTTGAAAAATTAAAATACTTAGAATTTACAGCTCTGTAAAATCCTAGGCCAAAAGAAGTAGCTTTTAAAAATATATTTTTGAAAAAATCTTTGTCATGCAACACAGGACTATATTGTTTTTTACACAGTTTTTTCTCGGTCATACTCCACTGGACTGTAGTTTATTCTCATGAAAAGCAGTATCCGAGCTGTATAACTTCAGAGCAGTTCTATTTAATTCCCTCAGACAAGCCTCTTTAAAGCCCCAATGAAGCTCCATGCTGAAATAATGGTCTAAATATGATAATGAATCTGTAAAGTAATGTTTTAAGAATTCCTTTGTAAAGGTTACATAGTAATTTAGAACCTGTAAATATGAGGTTCTCCCATTCCTAGTTACACTTTTATTTATATATTTAATACAAATTTCTTACAAATTGGTGTTCCATCTCAGATCAACATATGATCTCAGATTTCTTAATAATCTGCATTATCAAAAGGACACAATGTCTTCTGTGCCAGGAACTTCCAGTGAAATGCAATAAATGCATAACATTATTATATGGTATGCATTCTATTAGCATTTGCCATTACTGCAAGTTATGTGGCTGTCAGGTTCCATGTCGTTTCACTGGGTTACCTATATCAGCAGAGCACATGCTGTGCAATTACAATACCTAGTTCTTATATAGTGCTTTCCATCAGTAGGTCTCAAAACACTTTATAAAGGAAGTCAATCGCATTATAAATTCATCTAATCACTCACTGAAACTCACTAGATCAATGGTTCTCAACCTATTGACCATATGTGGCCCGCAATGTGTTATGTGGGATGCATCCAATACTACCTGTATGGCCCTAAGAATGTTACATAGGCTGCCTCTCTGTGCTGATTGGGTTGCAAGCGGCCTGTGGGTTGCAGGTTGAGAACCACTTCACTAGATCATAGTTTGAGTTGACTGGATTGTTTAAGAAATAACGTGCCCATATCAAACTCATTTTCTGCTGTTTTTCTACATTTCCACTCTTTTAAATAAGTCCATTTAAAATGTATATTTTACTTTCCAGTTGTTTAGTTTCCACTTGTCTCCACCTGACTTGTCTCTAACCTTACCTAAAATATTTAGGGAAGTCTTGTTTCTATTTTTTTTCCATCATCAAATAAACAATTTTGTGTTGCATTTCACATGTCCATGCCATGTGTTAAAACAGGACTTGATTACAATGGACAAATAACAGACCATTCCCACTTGTTTCAGGGGCTCTAGATAAGAGAAGAAAGCACTAGTAAGATTTTGCTCTGTGATACCATGTGAACTTTTCCAGGGTTCTCAATAGCAATTTTTTTTGGTTTCTAAATTTCAACTGCCAGGCAGTTAAGAAATAACAAATTTTAGCTTTTAGAAGTTTACATGCAGAATGTCACACAACATCACCCATGCAGAGACATACATCTGTCTTCCCTCACAGAGTAGAACTCTTGCAATAAATTCAAGCATACATAGCAGCAACCTTTATTTGAAAAGAGACAAAGTAATATATGTGAAGTTTAGTAGAGTAGTCTTTTCTCATTTTAGGCCTAAATGTAAGCCTCTGTGTGGCATAAGGACCATAATCTGCCCTCCCTCTTCGCATGGGAATTTTGTAGGATTATTATGTAAATAGCAATGTCAAGACTTAGTCCTTATAATTTAAAGACCTTTTAATGACATTAAATCAATAATAATCATGGTGTTAGAATTTGAATATCAGTAACTGTCTTCTGTTTGACTAGGAACCTTTGCTCTTGTAAAAAAACCTGCAGCTTTACATTATATTAGCACCTAAAGGGAAAACCTTTTACTTCTACTACAACATTGTGAGACTATCAGTTTTTAAAAATCTAAAAACCTTTATTACAGTGAGCATCTCATTCTCACTAGTATTCTTCATATCACTGAAAATGATCAGCATTAATTAGAAATAGCAATTATACACATAGCTGTATAGCTTTAAGATAAAATGTTTCCCTTAGATCTGTTCTATAAATCTTAGCACCAAGATTCAGTTCTTCCTACATGCATAGAACACCCACTGAAATTAATGTGAGCTCTCCATATATAAGAAGGGCAGATTATTGGAGTCACAATCTACCTTGAGAATCTGAGAGTAAAATAGTCTCAGTCACTTCCCAACATCACACTCTACAAAGAAAGGCAAGAGACTGAAGGAATTAAATTTGAGGGACTGAAAAGAACCTTTTAATATGTGATACAAAGATCACACATTCAAGTCCTGATCACTAAAATTTACCACAAAGGCCACAGTCTGCTATTTTTACTTCTGCTGAGTAGCACCTCAATCTACAAACAGTGCCAATGAAGTTAAAAGGATTATTTAACAGGACTTCATATGAGAATCTAGCCCAGAATGTTTAATATATCTCAGGTCATTCTTGAGAGCTAAATACACATATACTTACATCCTTTTACATCCTTCAGATTCACTACAGGCAAAAAGCAAATATTTTAAAAAGTGGAAGAGAACTAGTACTTTAAATCATGATAATAAGAATTAGCACATCCTTAACATTAAGTAAAACAAATGGTTTTAATGGAGCATATGTCTTTACTTTTCTTTAACTATCATGCTAATTTAATATAATGAAGACAAATCAGAAAAAAAACAAACCAAAACCAAAGTAAATGTATATGTATCCGTAAAATGCAGTTAACCTGTTAGGTTGATCTAAGAAAAATAGAACATATCTGTTTATACTTGTAGTGTCCTGTGACTAGACTTTTGAGATGCAACTTGATGGAAATTTAATCCTACATATTCCATACAAAATTACAACCCCTAAACTCAAAGACATTATTTGATTACATACTGTTTTGAGTATCCAATCACTTTTGAAGTTAACACAGCTGTGTTAATATCAGATTGTCAGCACTCCTCTCAAAAAAAAAATGTAACAATGTTCCATTTTATCTACTCTTTTACATTGTATCCTATATCAGAATGATATCCCCCATTTTACTTGATATGTGGCCCTCCAATCCATCCATGGGTAGGACTTGCTGGGCTGGGCAGGAGGAAGAGCTGACCTCATGCTACCTTGACTACCTGCTCTGACTTGACTGGAATGATGATCATACTCAGGTCAGTTATGTATCCTCTATATGGAAAGTTGTCCCGTAACAACTCAAGTTCACTTGCTGGGCCTTCAAAAAAGATGACTGGTTTTGGTCAATTCTTTTTCGTGCTGAAGAAATCCCTAAACAAAGATTTAAAAAACTGTTCCTGGGAGAATTTTCTAAGAGAATTCAGTATTCCTTAGGTAGTCTGCTTGTGTGTGTGAGAAAAATGAGTTTGCATATATACAGCAACATCTGGGCACAACAGGCTGAGTTAAGGACATAGGAATCTGGGGAGAAGGGGAAGAAATCTGGAAACCACATAGCGTATGTACTTCATAGTTAACGAAAAAATTCCTCAAGAGGTAGAGCTGAGTCAGGTCACCAGTCCAGTCAATACTTTGCCATACTGATACCTGCCAAATCCATACCTTTACTTGGGAGAGGTCAACAAGATAGAATCAGGTTAATATTTAATAATTAAAGATAGGTTTCAGAGTAGCATTCGTGTTAGTCTGTATCAGCAAAAAGAACAAGAGTACTTGTTGCACCTTAGAGACTAACGAATTTATTTGAGCATAAGCTTTCATGGGCTACCGCCCCACTTAATCGGATGCATAGAATGGAACAGACAGTAAGAAGATATTTATACATACAGAGAACATGAAAAGGTGGAAGTACCCATACCAACTGTAAGAGACTAATTAATTAAGAGAAACTATTATCAGCAGGGGAGGAAAACTTTAGAAGTGATAATCAAGATGGCCCATTTCGGACAGTTGACACGAAGGTGTGAGGATACTTTAACATGGGGAAATAGATTCAATTAGTGTAATCACTGAGCCATTCCCAGTCTCTGCTCAAACCTAAGTTAATGGTATCTAGTTTGTCTAGTGGATAGGGCACTGGCCTTTGAGTCTGTGAATGCTCCAAACCTCTTGATCAAAAGGATATTCACATAGAGCTCAATTGTAGCTTTGCCAGAAGCCCTGTACATGAGACAGTGCACAGCTGCACTGTCCCAGGAGCAGATGTGGAATTAGAACAAGTAGGAACCACTCCTCATTTCTTCCCATTCACCTGCACGTGAGAGAACTGTTGGGGAATGATGAGTAAGGCCCCAAAATTGAGATACCCCTCAAAATGCAATGCAGGGGCAATTACTAACAAGTTGGGTGTTGGGTTGGTTTTTTGGTTTTTTTTTGGTAATAATTCACAAACATAATGTTGGACTTTGAGTAAAAGGTCTCTGAAAACCCATATTTAAAGAAGATAAGAAATGCTGACATAAAGGGTCATCAGTTTTCCCATAATTCCCCATTCAAATAAAAATTAGTTATGAGGATACATACTGAACTTTGATATTGAAATGTAAAGATGAAGAATTGTTAAATTATAATTTTTGTTAGAGTTTTGTTAATTTAATAGTTTATAATTCTGTATAATACATAAGTTTGGATCAGACAATACCAGTGCCAAGGCAACAAGAGTTTAAAGGACAGGCAATGGACCCTCCTGACTACACCTCCAGCATTGTCAGGTGTGGAGAAGGGGGCGTAAAAGGAGGAGACTACCCAATTGGGGGCTAACTAGGAAAGAGGGCAGAGCTCTGCTACTGCCTCACTGAGGGTAGCCTGGTTCCAACAGTAGCACACGTGGTATTATAGCATTGCACAGTGACAAAGCATTAAGTCTCAGTCCTGCAGTCTCTTAGCATGTAAACACTAATTTACTTTAATGGGAGCTCCATGTACAAAATGATTGAAAGATAAAACTGATATATACTATGTTATGAAAAGATATAAATAGTTATATCCAAATGATGGAAAATATGAATAGATCTAATTATTTGATATTATGTCCAAACGAGGGTCAGAAACCCAGCATGACACTGGTACCTTTTAAAAAGAATTGTTTTTTAAATTATTACTTCAAAAAATGGAAAGAAAAACAAACCATAAATATGTATATTTATACAGGTCCAAGTCCTGCCCACTTAAAATTCACTTAGTAATGTTTAAGTTTATTGGATTCAGATGTTTTAATCTCCTCTAAAAATTGGGATATGTTTTAAAAATATTAATAGATCAATAATGTACTATGCCAGCTAGTTTCTTCTTCTTCTTCTTCTTTTTTTTTTTTTTGAAACAATTGACAGTCTGATGTTTGAAGTATTGCTAATTTACATGTAGGATTTTTCATAAGGATCTTTCCTACACATTTATTAGTATGTATTTAAATTATTTTATACTTAAAAATTTAAATATTATTTCACATTGTAACACAAGAGGAAATAATTATGATACATGCCGTGAATTTCTATGAAGATTAGTACTCCCAAACAACTACAAACTCTTTGTGTTATTGAGTCATATTAGGAAACCCCTAATAATACATATCATCTACCATACTTTACTTATAGCATATAAAACATAGTAATTCATCTGCTATTTTAAATGTGAATGAACAAAACTAGATTTACACTTTTCTGACTGAATATAGTAGTTCTTCTGTGTTACATCATTACAAGATTATATCCTTATAAAGTTCACTGCACAGATCTCAATGGGGAATGAGCAGAATTAACAAAAAGAAGCTGCATTTTTCACACTGATTATTAGAAGTGGTTAGCTGGCTATTGAGATGTGATAGTTTTTTGAGAAAGGTCCAGGCTTTGAAATATATTTTGCCCAGAAAGTTAAATTTTCATCAAATTGGAAAAATGTGTCTGCTCATTAAAAAGTAACACAAGAAAGGTCATATATTTAAAAAACAAAAAAACAAAAGCAAAAAAGAGGAAGCAGATTTCCCAATGGTTAGACCTATGAATTTAAAAATTCTCCTGTGAAAAAAGTGCAATAAAGTAATTTTAGCAAAATCCTGCGATTACTTTTTATTACTATTTTCAGTAACATCACCAATGTTCTGCACAGAAATGTATAGAGAATACAAGAAAAGATACATTCATTCTACTTTTACTTTTGTAAAACATAGTAATTTAGATTTCCTTGTTTGACTAAGCATAATTTAGCCTTAAACACATACCAGTCCACATCCTGCAAAGTTTTTGGTGCCTCTTCTAACTATAATATGCTCATCACAACTGAATGATGCAGGACTTTTTGGTGCCTCTTCTAACTATAATATGCTAATTCTAATTATTAGAACTTCTGTATGGTAATTCTTTCTTTTTAAATGTTCAATCTAAAGAAATAACAAATAAATTAGAGTATGCTTATATTTGAAACTCAACATTTTGGAGATGATTTTTTGAAAATATAAAATTTAAATATGTTATTCTTGTAATTAATGGGTATTAAATGTAAATGTCATATTAACATCTGTGTGTCTTATATTCACTAGCAAATAAAATAATGAAAACAATGTGCAAAAATGCTTAAATCAGTACTTTTGAGACTGTATTGCAGATTTCCTCACAGGCATTCAACCACACAAAATAACAGCTGTCCTAAGGGTCAAATTCTGTTCTCAGAACCATGTGCCAGAAGTCACATTGAAATAATACGCAGAAAGCATATATACATTGCTACCACAATGCCAATAATAAGCAGTGAAGCGCATAATTTGGCCATTATACAATTGCAATTTACAATCGCATATGTTATTTGTATTCTTTAAGTGTTAAGAGGCCTCATCAGGTACTTCGGTCCCATTGTGATCAACACTGGATGCACACATAATGAACATATGGTTCCTGGACCAAAAAGCTAAACAGGAAAATACTGTTTTTTGTTATTCTTGTTTCTTTTATACGAAGAATGTATCTATCACAGGGTTAGTATAAAAGCTGATTTTGCTATTAGAGAAATTGAATGATCAGGTTTACCAATAAAGGATCAACTTTTATAAGAAAAAATCTTGAATAAAGGTTGAGGATTTGGCCTGAGGGATTAGTACTTTTGACTGAATGCATAGTAAGTCAGAAATCATATACAATTTACAGTTTTCACTGAGGAATTCATATAAGTCCCTATGAAAGAAAGACCTTCATATATACAATCATATCCATTCCAGTCACATGTTACTATTACACTTGACGACATTATGGAGACAGACCTCCACAGAACTTCATTTCAGTATGATAATACTAATAAATTATCATTGCAATAATAAACAGACTCTGGGGGCTTTGTGGATCAAAATGTAAACATCCACTTAAGGCTGATACTAGGACTAATGGAGTTTCAGGCTGGCAACGATGAAAAAAAACCAAAACACATTTTAAAAATATGTGGTAGGGCCAAATTTCAATTTACACAAACTGTAAAAATTAAAGCAAATGCACTGTACAATGTGTGGATACTTCTGTAATTAAAAAAAATAACCCAAAAAGAAACAAAAAAACCCCTCTGACTTAAGAAAATAAAAAAATAAAAATTGGCAAATTATTTTTCTGCTTGGACAAATATATAGACTCAAGGGATGTAATTCTGTCTCAATTGACTTCAATAGGACCAGCATTTCATCAATTATATTTAGATTAAAAACTAGATACTTTTCATAAGGACTTGTATACGCACATCAACTTTTTGTTGTTGTTGTTACAGCTATGTAAATATATTTGGATACAATAAACTATAACTGCTTTAGAGCCATTAGGGTCAGTCTGCTAAACAACTGATACTTTTAATAGTTCACTAACTAGATATCTAAATCTGCCATTTAAAAATTCCATAAAAATTGACATCCACTGATTCTGAAGAAGGCAAAATATTTCCAAGGATAACTGTAGGGAATTTCAGAAGAACATAAAACTTGTTAAGACAAGAAGTCAGTTATAGACAAAACAATAGATGTAAGTAACGGTATGTTTGTGACAGAAAGTTATTAAGAAATCCTGAGTTACAAAGCGCAGGGTTGGCACACTGAACCAGATCCTCTGGACACAGGACTTTTCTCTTCATCTTTAGGTAGTCTGCTTGTGTGTCTGAGAAAAATGAGTTTGCATATATACAGCAACATCTGGGCACAACAGGCTGAGTTAAGGAAGCATCATTTATTGAATATAACTTTTAAATTTCCTACAATTCTTGGTTTGTCACAATCTTACTGTTACTTAAATATAGGATTATAGTGTGTTAATTACAATAATCAGAAATAGTGTGAATTCTGTATTTGTTATCAGAACACAAAGATGTTGTTAAATAATTTTAAGTTATACCAGTCTTGGCTGGAAAACATAGTTGTATCCATGTACTCACTGGAGATGTATGTATTTGATTTATTCTTAACTGGTTCTCCAAATCTTGTACCTTATTTTTCAGTTCTATATTTTCAGTTTCTAGTTCTTGAATCTAAAAAAACAAACAGTCATTGTAACAGCTACTGGGAGGCTCATCCTCTGATGTATCTAATTTTAGCTATAAATCATGAGTAACATTTTCATTTCTTTATTTATCTGATATCTGCTCTTCTTAACTGTATATGACAAACTAATTACCAAAAAGTTAGTAATTGTATTTAATAATTGACACAAATGCCTCATTTTATTTGATAATGTAATAAATTTCTTAGCACTTGTGAATGTTCAGGATGAGGAAAGATGCACACTGTATTATTTCATAGATGATTGTCCTCTTTTTTAGTGTTTCTGGAGTCTCTTAATAATCTTCTGTCCTTAGTACAGTATAGTACTGCAACCTATGCTCCAGCATACTTCACAGAAATCTGTATATACAATAGTATATAATTTTCATCATGAGAAGCAACAAATATATATGACTTACTCTTTTCTGTAACCCTGCAATCTGTTTTCTTGTTTCAACATCTTTTCCTCCAGATTCCAGAAATTTCCTGTAAGCCAGGTCAAATGCTTGACCAATTGTTAAAGTTATTTCTTCAGCCTTTATACAAGTAAAATATTGGAATTAGCAAGTTAAGAGTATCTTATTCAGTGTTTTTCATTTCACAGTAGCACAAAACATATTACATAATTAGGGCCCTACCAATTTCACGGCCATGAAAAATTTGTCACTGACTGTGAAATAAGCCCTTCCCTGTGAAATCTGATCTCCCCCTTGTTGCTGGGAGAACCCCAGTCAGGGGACTCCTAGCTGCAAGTCCTGGCTGGGCTGGGAGAGGACTTGTCCTTCCCCTGCACGGCCATTCTTACCTTCAGGGGGAGAGCAGACCCACCTTAGAGTTCCTCCCCTTGCTGCAGGAAGCTCCATCCCCAGAAGTTCCTGCAGCAGGAGGACTTTTGTGGAGGTGGGTCTGATATCCCCCTGCTCCTGGAAGTTCCCTACCCATGGAGCTCTTAGCTGTGAGTCCCTGCTGGGCTGAGGAGAGACAGTACTTGTCCTTCCTTTGCATGGTAGCTCTGAGGAGAGGGTGTGTGTTAGGGAGATTAGACCTACTTCCAGGTACCTCTTAGGTTGGGACTGCCATGGTTACAACACTGTGAAATTTCAGATGTAAAGAGCTGAAATCATGAAACTGACCAATTTTAAATCTCTGTCTGTTAAATTGATCAAAATGGATCCTGAATTTGGTAGGACCCTATACATAATGTTCAATATACCTAGGTATTGTTTCACTCACCACTGAAATGAAGTAGCTTTGAAAAGAAACATGGCAGCCAGGAGGATAACTGAAGAATAATTGATGCAAATAAACTACAGGGGAAACTGCTGTAGATAGAATGCAATTATCTACGGTGCAGTGTACATTATGCTACTTTAATATCTATAAACAATGTGCTTGGGTCTGTTTTTGTTGCATTTTCATCTCTTGAAAGTGGCTGATGGCTGT
Organism: Gopherus flavomarginatus; assembly: GCF_025201925.1. NCBI lineage: Eukaryota > Metazoa > Chordata > Testudines > Testudinidae > Gopherus > Gopherus flavomarginatus. The sequence goes on from NC_066626.1 coordinate 31,526,325, forward strand.
AACTTTTCTTTTGTTAAATAAATATTTTTACTGAATTCAAATTTTACTTCCACTGTTTTTAGTTAGGTTTCAAAGTCTATATTATAAAAATAGGGTATCAATTTCCATAAGGTCAATATATCTATATATCGTATATCTATGCTTAAGTATTGAAGACCACAAGTGCCAAACCAAATCTGTGCATGTCCAGGCAAATAGAATAGTTTCTCTCTTCACATCTGAGAACTCCATACATAATGTTTCAATTCCTTTTACATAGGAAGGATTTACTTTGGATAACTTTTGCAGTGTCAAAAACCCAACAATACAATACATTAAGTCATTGTTAATGTTTTTGGAAACTTATTTAATCCCAGTAATCACTATTAAATAGTCAGCATTTGCTCCGTTTTCTCCTTGTACTTAGAACAGGAAAAACTGGCATATATGTAGTGTGTTTGTTGGAAAACAGATTTTTTTTTTTGACAACCACTATAAGAACTGGATTTATGTCAACTGGATTAGACTATTGGTTTTCTTTGTCATTGAAAAGCATAGAAAAACATGGGAAAATATCAAGGCAAGACTGAGATTTTAATTTTCAAAGCAAGTAGAGACTTTCCCTTTGATAACTTTCTGTAATACAAATGACTGATACAGGTTTAATCATTTTATCTGCTGCAAATTAACACAACACAGTGACAGTTGCTCAGAATTATCATTACCAATCAGCTGCATGTTGACTATCTTAGAGAACCGACCATATTTACAACTAATTAAATAATGGTAAATTGGCATTTGGGAATATGCAATGCTGGCACTAAGGGTACTTTCCAGGAAATGTGTGTAGATTGGAAGGGAAGGCCCCAACTTGAGTGAGCTTCTTTGGAAGCTGAAGGAACTAACGGGCTGGAAAGACGGAGGGGGCAAAACTCACTTTGGGGACCATAGGGGTAGACAGACAGAAATGTTAGAGAAAGAGCAATAGTGACTGGGATGAGAAAGGTACTGTCAAGAATCAGGGCCTACAGCAGAGCCAGTCACCAGGCAACTTAACGAGCGCAGCTAGCTTGTAGCAGGCTGTCTGGTTGAGCTTCAACAAGGAGAAAAAATCAAACAGGTCTTAAAAAGCAAAACTTTTAATAAAAAGAAAGAAAATAAAAGTAAAAGTTGTCTCTGTAATTTAGATGGTAAAAGTTACAGAGTCTTTCAGCTTATAACCACTAGAAAGAAGCCTCCCCCCAGCAAAATACAATTTAAAATACTTCCAGCAAACTACACATTTGCAAATACAGAAAACAATTAAAAGACTATAACCGCCTTTCCTACTTAATATTCACTATTCTGAATATATAAGAGACTGTAGCAGGGAGATTGGCAAGAAACCTGGTTGCATGTCTAGTCCCTTCCAGGACCCAGAGAGAACAAAACAAAACCCAAAAAACACAAACAAAGGCTTCCCTCCACTGAGATTTGAAAGTATCTTGTTTCCTGATTGGTCCTCTGGTCAGGTGTTTTTGGTTCCCTGTTTGTTAACCCTTTACAGGTAAAAGAGACATTAACCCTTAACTATCTGTTTATGACAGCCTGACCGGTGGGAAGAGAGTCAGCAAATCAGCTCTTGAGCCCAGTAGCCGCAACAGTTTGGTAGCTGCTCAAAACATTCACCCATGGCTGTGATAGCTCCTGTGTTTGCTTGTTCCCAGCCTTGCTCTCACTTTGTTCCTAACCACCAGATTTGCCTCCTTCTCCAGTTGCTAGGCATGACTGCCATGTCCCAATTTATGACAGTTTTAGCAGCCCAAAAAACCAGGGAACTAGAACGGATATGGTTAGCCTGGATCCTACAAAGGCCAATACCTCTCTGATGGAAATAATCGGAGCCCGACAGATCTTGCAGGCCCGGGTTACCACTCTGAAGGCATAGAACACAATCCTGCAAGCTCAAGCTGTGCTTTCGGTTCCAACCCCCGCTCCTCATGAGCCCAAACTCTCTCTGCCTGATAAGTTCAATGAAAATCATCATGTTTCATGGGTTCCTAAATCAATGTTGGCTCCTATTTCTGCTATGCCCACAGTTGTACCCCACTGACCAAGCCCAAGTGGGACTAATTATCAGCCTGCTTACCTGGGAGGCTCTGGCGTGGGCATCTCCGCTTCTGGAAAAATCAAGCCCACTTCTGGGCCGATTTAAGGACTTTATTTGAGCTATGGTGGTGATTTTCAATGACCCAAGTCATGAGCATACAGCTGAAGCTGCACGTGAGGTTTTGCAGTAGGGGATGCTGGCCAGTTGCTAAATATGCAGCAGAGTTCCGATGCTTGGTAGGAGACATCTAGTGTTATCATTTCTGGCTTGGCCTAAATGGTAATATTAAAGATGAATTGGCACAGGCGGAATCGCCATCCTGCCTGGCTGCCTTACTCAACCTAGTTATCAAAATCGACGAATGCTACCGAGAAAAAATGATGGTCCTCTTGGCTCCTGCCAGCCCTGCTGGCTCCAGCTCCATTCCCCCACCACCATTCCCTCCTCCATTGCTTGAGCCCAAGCAAGTCAATCAGGTCCAGCCCTGCCTCTCTGACACATAGAGGAATTGACACTGGGCATTGGACCTATGTGGATCAGGGCTGGGTTTACATCTTTCCCCTCACCCCAGCAGTCCATGCCTATTCTCATCCACCGGTACTTTCACGATAGCCAATCAGCAACCAACACATCTTCAACTCCCTTTCCAGCTATGGCACCCTGTGATGCCTGACACCAACCTAGAGTAGCTGGTGGATTCAGAACCTCAGGCAAATTCATGGATCTGGAATTTGCCCAAGCACACAATATCTCCACCCAGCACAACGACTCCCCCAAGTTAGTGAAGTCCACAGAGCTGTCATTCCTTTTGTGAGGACCAGATGGTTCCCTTAGAGTTAACTACCCCTGAGGCTACTGAGAAGTCCTCCAGTTTGAGCTAATTCATTCACTGCATTCATCAATTGACACTGGCATCCCCTGGCTCATCTCCCATGACCCATGCATCTACTGGCACTCAGACATGGTGTGCTTTGATCTCTCATTTTTCCAATAGTCTTGTTTTCTGAGAGCTAACTTGAGCTCAGAAACCTTTTGTGGTTTACTTGGTCCTCCAAAGAATTCAGAGACATGAAGACAGGATGCAAAGGCGACCCAACAATCACCATGACAACACTCAAAAGCTCTGTGGATTCCTGTTAAATAGCAGTACTATGTCGATGTGTTCCGCAAAAAGAAAGCCAATGCCCTACTGCCCCCTCGGAGCTACGACTGCCCCATCAACTTCTAGCCAAGAGCAGAGGTCCTCCCTCTCTGAACCTGAAGTATAGTTATTTCGGAGCTATTTTGACTAAAACCTGCAGAAGGGGTTCATTTGCCCCACCACGTCCCCAGCAGAATCCCCGTCTTCTTTGTGGTGAAGAAAGATGGTTCTTTCCAGCCTTGTGTGGACTACTGATTACACTCTGAAACTGGTACCTCTTACCGCTTATAAATGAGCTGTTTGAAAGACTCCGCTCTTCCATGATCTTCACAAAGTTGAACCTCCATGGAGCTTATAACCTGGTGAGTTATCTAGCAAGGAGATGAATAGAAGACCATCTTCTGTACCAGGTATGGCAACTATAAATATTTGGTCATACTGTTTGGGTGCTCTGGCAATCTTCCAGCATTTCATAAATGACATATTAGGGATATGCTGGACCAGTTTGTCATCATTTACCTGGATGAGATCCTCATTCTCTCTGGGCTCCACAATCATCACGTGCGCATTGTCTTGGAGAGACTCTGCCAAAACCACCTATGCATGAAGCTTGAGAAAAGCTTGATAAGGTCACGGTGATATATCTTTTCACCTGAGGAATACACCGGGAACCCACATAAAGTGGTGGAAATATCCAACTGGGCTGCAGCCAAGAAGATATGAAGGGTGCAGCAATTCCTGCGGTTCGCTAATTTCTAAAAGCAATTAATTAAAGGATTCTCTAGCCTGGTTGCACCCATAACAGTGTTCTTGCACAAGGGAGCTCAGTTTCCCTGGTTCACATAGGCTCAGACAGCCTTTGATGAACTAAATAAAGCATTCCTCTCAGCACTCATCCTGATTCACGCAGACTACTCAAAACCATTTACAAATGTGCCCATACCATGAACCTACAATCAAAATGGCTAGGTCTTCTCCAACCTCTACCCACACATCTGCAGCCTTTGTATACTATATCAATGGATTTAATTGCAGAAATGTCATGCTCACAAGAATACACATTAATCCTGGGTGCACTGATCAGGGCCGGCGCTACCGTTTAGGCAACCTAGGCAATCGCCTAGGGAGCCAGGATTATTGGGGGGCAGCATTTTGCCGGGGGGGTGGCAGGCGGCTCCGGTTGACCTGCCGCAGTCATGCCTGCGGAGGGTCCGTTGGTCCGCGGCTCCGGCAGAGCTGCCGCAGGCATGCCTGCAGACGGTCGGCTACTCCCGCGGCTCCAGTGGACCTCCTGCAGGCATGCCTGCGGCAGCTCCATCGAAGCCACAGACCAGCGGACTCTCCACAGGAATGCCTGCAGCAGCTCCACCGGAGCCGCGGGATCAGTGCGGGGGGCGGTGAAATGGCCGTGCGCCTAGGGCGCGAGAAACCCTGGCGCCGGTCCTGGCACTGATCTGCTAACAAAGATGGCACACTTCATCCCAAACTGCACCTTTCCTACCACATTGGGACCCAGCTTCACTCTTCCTAGAAAATGTTTTCCATTACAATGGGTTACAGACAGGCATTGTATCTCACCAGGGTCCCTGTTCATTTCTTGATTCTGATGGGAATTTCTCAGATTGGCTGAGGTGAGAGACTCACTTATCACCCAAAGACCAATGGGCAAACAGAGAGAGAGAATCAAATCTTGGTGCGGTATCTTTATTGTTTTCTCAGTTACCACCAGGACGATTAGCCTTCCCTGATGTGCTATTCCAACAATGCAATCTACACCTTGACCTGTTCATAATTAAACCACACCACCATAACTGAGGACACGGTTTAGTTCTGGAGGTCACTGATTCTGTGTTTTTAATGGACTTCTATGACTTCTTTGGCTTCAGCTGTTAGTGGCTGTAGCTGGGGTTGGAGCCAGGTCTGTGCGCCCCCGCCCCACGGCTTGGGCTGGGGCTGTGCCCCCTCCCTTGGTGGTGGAGCTCAGGCTGTCAGTCTGCTCCCATGAGGCTCCAGCTGTCATTCCTCCCCCTGGTTATTTTTAGTAAAAGTTGCAGACAGGTCACGGGCTCCCATGCATTTTTGTTTATTGCCCCCCACCTATGCATAACTTTTACTAAAAATAATTGTGACAAAATCTTAACCTTAACCATGACCCACTGATTCTTTCTAGATGAGCCAAAGTCCTACTATACCTTGTGTTTATAATTACATGAAAAGAACTTCACAGTCAATAGGTCATTTTTTCTTGGTCTGTGAGCACCCATTGTATATAAAGGGGTGCCTATTATTATACATGTTTGTTGTAATGGACAAAATGACATAATTGTTAAGGGATACACATACATGCATGGTAACTGATAAAGTTAGTAACTGACAAAATGGACAAGGAGCATTTGGTATAGTGGATGTGTTCCGGAATCAATGTAACAGCAAACCATTAAGTTACGTGTTGACTAACGTCCAAGTCATTAAGAGCTAAATATGGTTACAGACGTTATTAACTTATTGATTAGTTAAGGTTAAGAATATTCAAATAAGCAAAATGTCAGCAAAACCAACTCTGGGAAAAGCATGAGGATTTTTCTGGGTTCTAAATGTATATATAAAGGGTGATTTTAAGGAATTTAAACAGAAGTGCACTGATTAACCATTAACTATCACTTCTCCATTACAGAGACTGATATGTATATTTCCTTTCTCTGCACAGCGCTGTATTAAATATTGCCTGATTGTCTTAAATAAAATGTCAACTGAGTTAGTTATTTGACAAAATGTTTTATTGACTACAAACACATACCAGACCCAATATAGCCCCTTCTTTGCAAACTATGGCTTTCTCTCCCACTTTCACACATACGTACCCATAAGTTCCCCAGCACCAGCCACTGTGGATTTAGCCCTCAACATATATTGGGTGCACCAAGAGCTCATGGAACACGTGAAGCCTGCCAAAGAAGCCTATAAAACACTACAAGGACCAAGACCACCAAGCTGTCCCCAATCTGGCCATAGGGACATGGTATGGCTCTCTGCCCAGAACCTTAAATCAAACTACTCATTTGCCAAACTAGATTTCCAATGCCTGGGCCCCTTCAAGATTATAGAATGGATAAACACAGTGACCTTCAGGCTACAGTTGCTTGAGTCCTCGAAGATCCACCTTTTCACCTCACACTTTTAAAGCCCTACACCTAGAGCCTATAACCAAATCGCTCCAACCTCTAACAGTTCTCGGACAGGAGGAGTATTTGGTCCACTGAATCCTCATCTCAGCAAGTTAGAGGAAGGCTCCAGTACCTGGCGGACTGGGAAGACTACAGTCTGGAGTGGTGGTCTTGGGACTGGGCAGAGAACATGCACATTCTGGACGTATTGCAAGAGTTCCATCAGAAGTACCTGGAGAAACTGGGCCCAGTTAGGAGGCATCCTCAAGTTGGGAGTATTGTCAGGTATTCTGCCCTGCAGAACAGTCAATCTCCAGGCAACCTAACAAGTGCAGCTGACCTGTAGTAGGCTGTTATTGCCCACAGCTGCGATAACTCCTTTGCCTATTTGTTCCCAACTTCGCTCCCACCTTGTTTCAGTCATGCTCCTGCCTTTGATGGTGGACCCAGCCTTTCCTCTGCCTTCCCCACTCTGGTTCTGACCCTCAAATCCAGTTATTGACATCTGACTCTGGCCTCTCCTCTGAGCCTGGGTGCCTTTTTCTGGCTATTGATTCCTGTATCAACCACTACGCATAACTGCTCACATCCCGGTCTCTGAAAGGTACTAGCATAAAGAGATTAGTGGGAGGGAAGAAGAAATGCACCTGAGATTGAGAAGAGATCAGTGTTTATTGCTGCCCTCCCTAAAAGAAGAGAGAAAGGAAGACAGACAAGAAGACAGAAGTGAACAGAAATGTACAGTGAGTATACACATTGTTACTGGTATTGGCACTGTATTGCAGATGAATGACAAGACCACCGAACACATTCTATAAGCAGTAAGGCAAAAGATTATATAACTGCATCTAATGCTATAGAGGAAAAAAGAGCGGTAATTTTTGTCAAGAGTTTTTTTTTATAGTTTTCTGAATGAGGCCTGATGAAACAGAGGTCCTGAGCAATTGTGAATATTAAACATCCCCTGTCATTCTTCATAAGAATAAGTGCATTAGCATCAATATCTTAGTTAAATTCCATTAGGCATTTATTTTCTGCCTATGTAAACTCCTACTGTTTCAGCTGAACACAGTATTCCTCTCTTCCTGTCCTAAACTATTCTTGAATGTAACTGTGCATTGCTGAACAGTTGTCATGTTGCATCACAGAAGTGACTGCATTCTTGTAGTGGTGTATCAGCACATGGGTGACCCAGCAGAGGGGAAGCCGCTGACTGTGCAAATCCCATAAGGATGTGTGTGTGTGTTTACTGCACAACAGTCCATGTGGCTACTTCACATAGTGTGCTGCAGTAACCTCCACATGGCAGCTTTGCAACATTCCAGAGCCTGGAGGGAAAGGGATCCTCTCCCCATCTTATGTATCAGCCTGGTGCTTGGCCCAGGTAGTGAGGCTGGGTACCGGGAAGAAGATTTGCCTCAAAAAAGAACATTGTGACCTTAGGTGAAAAAGCATTAAGAAAATGTTTAATTTAAATCTGTAATAAACACAAGTACAATTTTAAAGGCAACATCTTGACATGAAACAGTACATCAAGCTGCCCCTATATAAGGGGCTACCCAGCTGCTTGTTTTAGCCTCTTCCTAGTACTAATTTCAAAACAAGCCATTTGAGATGCCAAAATCATTGTAAAACATCTGACATACTTACACACTTTTCACTGTCAAATACATAGCACAAGTGTTTATTTGACTCAGAATCTTTGCATATGAAGGTAAATATCCTCTTGTCAGTTTTATCATCAGCACAAAATGATATCCTATGAAGCTGGCAATTGTGCTGGACTTCCTGCAAATGACAATAGAATGATCACATTTGATGAGTTAATTTTTTAGTATTTTATTCAGAAAATGAATACTCTACATACCTTGATATAAAGGAACAAGTTATAGTAATATGATGTTTACTTTATTGTGACAAATTTATTGTAACCTTTTTCTCTTTTTAGGAAATGATATTGCATCATTCAATGTGCATGTAGTTACAAGGGATGGTCCCCGCCCTGCAAAGAGCTTTGTGCAGATGGACCTGTGCACCTGTGTGGAACTCATTGCAGGACAGCTACCTAATTTTATCAATTAAACCTTTACTGCAGTTTGAAAAATTCAAAATTTGTTTAAACTGTTAGTGATCATTCTAGCTAATACTGACTGCATCTGAGGGCTGGTCTTCATTATAGGGAGATAGACGCTGCCACAATCGATGCAGCAGGGTTTGATTAAGCAGGTCTAGTGAAGACCTGCTAAATCGACGGCAGAGTGCTCTCCAGTTGATCCTGATACAATAACTCCCCACTTAATGTCCTCTTGCTTAACGTTGTTTCGATATTACATCCCTGGTCAATTACAGAACACGCTCCATTTAAAGTTGTGCAATGCTTCACTATAACATTGTTTGGCTGCCTGCGTTGTCCAGAGTTGGCAGCCCCCCATCAGCTCCCCTATGCCCCCCTCCTGGTGTTCAGGAAGGAGGGGAAGGAGTGAGGACTCTGCGCGCAGGCTCCCCCTCTCTCCCCTGCCTCCCGAATGCCACAAACCAGCTGATTGTTGCGGGCAGGAGGCAGGGGAGGGAGGCGGGAGGCTGTGTGTCGAGTCCTCGCTCCTTCCCCCTCCTTCCTGCCCCCTGAACGTTGCATGCCAGTTGATTGCCAAGGGCAGGAGGGAGGGAGAAGGAACGAGGATGTGGCACGCTTGCCCCCTCCCTCCCCTGCCTCCTGCCCGCGATAATCAGCTGGCTTGTGGTGTTCATGAGGCAGGGGAGGGAGGGGGAGCCTGCGTGCCGTGTCCGCGCTCCTCCTCTCTCCCTCCTGAATGCTGAAAGCCAGCTGATTGCCATGGGCAGGAGGCAGGGGAGGGAGGGGGGAGGAGCGAGGACATGGTGGGTGGAGTAAAGGGGGAGGAGGGGATGAAGAAGAGATGGGTGAAGAGTGGGGGTTTGGGGGAAGGGGTGGAGTGGGTGGGCTGAGGGTTGAGCCCCCCTGCCCCTGGTGCTTGCAGAGTAGGGGAAGCTGCTGATGCTGCTGAGCAACCTGCTTCTCCTAGCCTACAACACCTTCAGCCTCCTTGCCTGCCTCATTGTCTCCAGTGCCAGTGGGCTGTGCCTGTGTGGAGCAAGGCGGGAGCACCTCCCAACTATAGTACTGTACAGTACCTTATGGCAAAAAAAAATTTCCCTGGAACCTAACCCCCTCCATTTATATTCATTCTTATGGGAAAATTGGATTCGCTTAACATCATTTTACTTAAAGTTGCATTTTTCAGGAACATAACTACAACGTTAAGTGAGGAGTTTCTGTACTCCAGCTCTCTGAGAAGAGTAAGGGAAGTCGACCAGAGAGCGTCTCCTGTTGCTGCAGTGCAGTGAAGACACTGGGGTAAGTCTACATAAGCTACATCGACTCCAGCTACGTTATTCACGCAGCTGGAGTGGCGTAACTTAAGTCGACTTACCCCCTGGTGAGGACATGCCCTCAGTCTCCTAAGAAGCAAACCTTAAAAAGCAGAATCTGCAAGACAAAAAAGGCTTACAAATGAGAACGGATAAAGACAGCTTGAATTATTTAGCCCTGACAGAAGTAACTAAGCATTTAGATTAGGTAAAGGTTATTGTAAAATTGGGTATTGGAAAACAGCAATAACATTCATTAATAGTCTAGATGGTTACTAATTTTTAATTCTAGTGTAAAAGTGGTGAATCAAAACCATCATCTTAAACCTATAACTGCAGAGCGGAAAATAAAACATACGAGTAACTATCAGAAGAGACAAGACAAAAGAACAAGACTGTACACATGTGCCTAAGAAATATCAGAGTAGAATTTTTAGGTTTGTAACAAATATGATAAATCATGTGCCTATGAGAGTTGTGATTTTGAATGTTAGACCAGACCATAATAACCCAAGGAGTTAATATGTTTGGGAGAAGAATTAAAACACACAAAACACAGGGCATTTGGGACACTTTTTGTGAGAACTTGAACACAGAGCTTTTTGCTGGAGTTCTGATGTCCTATGCCTGAGAGTTGTAAGTTGTGTTTTGCTTTTTCAGTTTAATATTTCTGCTCAGGAGTGCATCTTCTGTAATTATGCTTTGAAATGACATTTAATATCTCACCCAGCAAAGAAGTAATCTGATTATGGAGTCCAGACCTTCTTGACACCTAAAAGCCAGGAGAGATTTAATTTGGAGTAGTACCCAGAGGAAACTCCCTACATGCTTGTAGTATGTGTGTGTCATGGCAGAACCATGCTAATTCACTAATCTATTGTTAATATCATAGAAAACAATTTCTACAGAAACTATGGCTTTTCTTATAGAATGCATTAAGTAATTCTAAATGTTTCTGTTGACAACAAATGGGGTGTTTTTCAAATTCCTTCATGTGGTTTCTATGAAAAAAGGCACAAATCCAAATCCTTCCTATATACACAAGTACACTCACATCCTGTCAACTTAAGATATATATTTTAAAGTACACACAAGTTATACTGTGACAAGGGCATGGCTTCACTTCTGTCTTCTTTCTTGCAGAAACTGAGCAGACTCCACCAGGTGTACACTCAGTGACCTTTCATTTTAAGTTCTCTCCATCAAAATTATTACAGTCCCTGTGGGACAGTCGGTTTACAACATTCACAGTGCCTTTGGCCCTCTCCTCAGGACCTGAGGGGAACAGAGGTCTCACATCTCTTAAGATCTCTGCGTGGCTGAGCTCAGCTAGCCCCGTTCCTCTCTCTCACTCCCTCTTGGCACTTCCTTCCTGTGCCTCTTCATCAGACCTGGGCTAATTGAATCTTTATCCCACCCAGCCCACCAGCCTGGTTAGATAATTACCCCAACCAGTTTTCCCTGGGAAAGTAATTAGCATCTAAGTGAGCAGAGTACATGCTCTCCTGTGCTCTTCCCACCTTCCCTCCCTGTACTCTGTGACACACACTTAAAATACACAGTCTTGGAATTAGAAGTGTGACCAGTAAATCACTGTTTCTGATGAATGGAACTAAAAAAACCCAAAACTACTCCCCAATATTTTCTTATGGCCTAACTGCTTAAACAGTGGCAATGAGAGTGTTCTTAATTTTCAGGAGCCTGGCAAAATTACAGAAATAGAAAGAATATTTGAGATTCTAGTATTTTATTTTTCTCAATAACCCTCTTGGTGTTTTATTTCATTTGGCCAGTAGCATGGGAAAGCACCTTGTCCCTCAATAAAATGTTTCACACACACTGAACCTCTGTCTCTCCTGCAGGTTGTCAAAAACCCACACGTTAAAACAATTTTTCTCATTTACCTCCTGGCCAAAAATCTTAGTCACATTCTTTTCCATCCATGCTGCTTGCGCAATCTTCACCATATCCCCTAGGTTCTCCCTCTCCTTCCAAACTGGTCTCATTCCCTTCTGTTCCCCCCGCCCAACAAAAGGCTCTCTCCTCTTCCTATCTCCCGCATCTTCCATATGCTCTCTCCTCCCTTTCCCATGCTCTCAGTTCTCTTCCTCTCCCCTACATTCCAAGACATTCTTCCCACCCCTACCCTTTTGGCTTTCTCTCCTACTTCACCCTCTCCACAAAGCTTGGAGCTCTCCGAACTTTACCTTATACTCTCTCCATCCACCCATTTAACAACAGATTGTGTTTCTTCATGTTCCCAGTGCCACATCAGTGGGCAGCACAGGAGCCTTCTAGGGAAAGAGGCAATTCTTTGCAGCGACTGCCAGCTGCCCTCTCAACCCCATTTAGGAAAGGAGGAAGCAATTTTTCCTCGTGTTTAGAGAGATGGGCTACAGTGGGAAGAAGAAAAGCTCTTTTATGTTTCCTCCTCAACCTTTGAGTCAGTAAATTAGACGGGGACAGCACTAGGGGAAGAAAATGTTGAGGGGACTAAGCCAGGCAGTATCATATTCTAAACATGGTTCTGTCACTGATTTCCCTAGGCAAGTTATTCTCAGCCTGACAGCAACTGGGAGCGAGGAAGTCCTGTGTTATAATCTTGGTTCTGTTGTTGCTGTGTGGTCTGAGCAAGTATTTGGGGCTTGATTCTATGAGATGCTGAGGGTCTCCTTCCTCATGGGCTTGGCATCTTCACCCTTCATTGACCTTAGTGGGAGTTAAATCACCTCACTGAACTGGGCCCCAACCTCTCTGTTTCTTAACTTTTAAAGTCCAGGTCTGTTCAACACTGTGTAACTCCTACACTATTTGGGCCAGGGGACATCTTTTGTGTTTGCACAGAACCCCCCAAAATGGAGATCTGATCTATGATTAGCGCTCCCAGGTGCTACCACAATTAAAATTAATAATAATATTAACAACACGCAAAACAGTTCAGGGGAAAAAAGACTCCTTCAGCTACCATGACTCACTGTGGTCAGTAAGCTAATTAAAATGAATTATTCTCAACAAAAACAAAACAAGAAAAAAGCGATTGTTATAACATCTGAAAAAGATATCCATAAACATCTATAAAAAAATCCCTCCACACTGATTAAAAGTGAGTTCAACTATTTGTACATGTAATACAAAGGAATAATGTGTTTGTGTTGGAATAAGCTATTTATCCTCTGTTTACAGAAAACACAATAAATGTGTTCCTTTTGATATTGTCATAATACTGTGTGTATTTTAAATCTGCTTTTGCTGAATTGCAAATGAGGGCTTCATTCATGTGTAATTTTGTAGTGTTAAGAAAACAAAGAAAAAAGAGGTACAAAAACTGCTCCTAGTTGATTTCTACTAATGCTTGTTATAACATTTTCAAGAGTTTAAAATGTCTTGTTCTCTTAGTAATTTGCATCCCACAATTTTCTGTAAAGCTCCTTATATTTCATTCTGCAAGGGATTAACTTTTTTGGCATTTGTTATTTTTAAAATGGCTGTAGTTAGGACAAGGATTTGAAACCACTTTTCATCCCACAATGCCACAAGGAGGATACAGAACTACAATGAAGTCAACTTAGTGTTGCTAGGTTTTTTCTGCTTACCAACTTTTCACCCACTGTCACTTAAAGGGTCTCAAGCAGAAAGGTTTGCAAGTAGAAATGTCCTTGAATTAAATTTGGCTTATCTCCAACTACAGTGTTATACTGAATTGCAATATTTATCATAAAAATAATAATACAAAATGCAGCAACAAGAGTTTTGTAATTATAAAATGTTGAAAATTATTGAATAACTAGACCTACAATACTTTTAAGATCTGTTTATGGGCCTTTAAGTCAGTATTCCTCTTTGAATTCAAGGGAAGATTTTTTGTTTAGTTTTTTTTTTTTCTGTAAGTCAAATTACATTTTCAACCACAATAGGGAGACAATGAACTACAATCCTGTAGAAATGACCATGGGTCAGGCCATATTTCACCAAATCAGTTGCTGCCATTGTTATGAAGCCATACGTATAGCACAGCTGGAATTTCAAAGCCTTCTGAGGGGAGAAAAACACCCAGAAAAACAAGTAGCCCTTGCAAAATAGTGAAAGAGAAGTCTCACAGCAAATATAAATGGATCATAAAGTCAGCTACAAAAGTTGATATACAACACTAGTACATATTTAGTTATCCCCATTAAATAGTCAACATCTGCCAGCGCACAACTCATAGTTGCCACAGCTATTTCTTATTCCACATGCTCTCAAACCAGAGGACACAGGAGGGTTGGAAACAATGTCAGAGGGTCATGGCCACTTTGCCCTTCTTGTATGGCTATATGGAATGTCAGTCCCAGTGTAGTTCTGTTACAGAAATGTGAGCATCCCTGTGTATTCTATATTTAGAAAACCTGTGTTATCTCATATACTTGTGTGGTAAATGTTGACAAAAATGATTACAGTAACTAGCAAAGGCATTTTTACAGTTGTTCCATAAGTAGGGAGTTTTTCGCTACAAGAAATTGTTAGAAGAGTGGTTTATAAACTAGAATTTCTAAATCAATGTTGAATTAACTACTGGTGTAACAAACAATTATGAAGTTAAGTTTCTTACCTTTGTTTTTGGATCTAGAATTTTTACACCATAAATTGAGATTTGTAATTCAACTTTTGGGGTTTTCTGGCCTTCAGATTTCTTGATATGTCTTGCAAACTGTAAGAAGGGAAGCAGAGATGAAATCACTATACCATGTTACCAGTTGTCCAGTTTAAAATGGCACTGGGTCATTAATTACTGATCAGTCCATCATCACATCAGTTGGTAAGTGCCATACTAATACAATTTTAGTTTAAAAAATACTCATAGACGTAGATGTCCTCTTTTCAATTGCAGCAGCTAGGACTGTGATAATCTTTGGCAAGACCTTTTTTAAGCTGGCTTGTAAAAGGATGGCCACAGCAAACTCACTGAGAAAAGCCTATCTACTTAGCTTCCTGCCAATTGTCTAAAAAAACAGATAACTTAAATAACTTCCTTTTGCCTCCTATGTGTGTCCTGCACACAGTTCTTGAAGTATAGGCATGCTTATTCCTATTTTCCAAGTCCCCACTGCTGTATTTTACATCTAGCATGTAACTCTGAGGCCTTTCACGTTGTGCAGTCTCCACCTGTACAAAGTGGGTATAAAATGCTGTCATTGCAATGTGGTAGCAACTTGCACTCACATTGCAGGTTTAATGCAGTGCAGAACCACCACGTCATTAAACTTCCTATGTCCTGATTCATTATCCAGGTAACATATTTCACAAATCTCTTGTTAAGCACAGCTTGATGAAGATCGCTACCATTTACTCTAAACTAGAGCTGCTCAGAAAATGTTTTTTTTTCTCCCAAGGAAATTTTTGCCAAAAAAAAAAAAAAAAAAAAATGTTTTCATTGAAAAATAAAAACCTGAAAAGCAAAAGATTTTCATGTTTTGGCCCAAACCTTTTTGGATTTTCAATGAAAATTCAAAAATTTCCACAGAAAATTTCCTCCAAAAACTGTCAGTTTTCCATAAAAAAAATTGTCATTACATTTTTCATGCAGCCAGACTCCCAGTTCTTTACAGAGCCTGCAGGCTATCACTGTCCTTGTTAAAACAGGGATTTCATTAATATAGATTTTTTTTCTAAGCCTGTATTAAACCTTATGATATTTTCTATTTCATTCTCATATTTTCTTATTTATCCTCTTTCCTCCCTTTCACCGCCTTTTTTCTTATGTTCAGTTTAACGTCTTTTTATATGGTAAACCTTCAGGAGCAGACGTTGTCTTGTATGATACATTTGTATAATACATAGCACAATGGGTCCCTGGTCCCAGCTGGCTCATCCTATGGCAATACAAATACAACAATATTATAATAAACTAGCTTAGCTGACCTGCTGGGCAATTGCCACGGCACCTTCATGTGGCATAAGGCTCACATAGCCAGTATCGGTCCACCACTCATTGCAGCCTCCCAGAACTGGGATTGTGGATTGAGGATATTTGCACTGCCATCATTCCTGGCTCCTGGAATGGCACTTTGGAGGCCATTGCAAGTGGTGTAACTTAGAGCACTTCTCCCATCTTTGTGTCCCATCCTTACACATCCCAAAAGCATCACAGGGTTCCAAAGAATTGCTCCTGGAGTAAATATTATTTTCCACATATCTACCCCTTTATTTTTCTTGCCTCTATCTCTCTCCATTACTTCCACTATATCCTTTAACAGACAGTGCCTGGAAAAGGCCTTGTAGCTCAAATGTCCTTAAAAACTCTATTTTTCTACGTTCAGCATGTATTCAACATCCCCCCACCCCCATCTGCAGCCTACACACTAATAAAATTCTTTAAGAGGGTAAACATGTGCAGCCTCAGATTAGCATCAAAACAGAAAGTGGGAAGAAATACTGGGAACTTGGAGAAGAACATGTCGACAGACTGATCTTTGGAGCTGAGATTGGCACGGATCATAGGTTTAGAACATAAAGTTAAATTGAATCACAACATGGCTTGATAATGAACACAGTGGGCTAACTTCACAGGCTCTTGTTTAGTTTTTACCTAATCCTCACTTGAGCAAAACAGATTTTAGCTCAATTTCATGAACAGAAGCCCACTGAGTAGAATAAGATAGATCTTAACTAACTGTAAAGGGGTGAATGAAATTTAAATTAAATAAGTGAAAATTTTTAACATTCCTTTTAAGTAGTTTTTGGAATGGACAGTTATGATGTCCTTAACTGTATGTGACTTTTTAAGGGGAAAACACAACTCATATATTTATACTGATTTTCTCCAGTTTCATTTAACTCAAAGCCTCCCCCGCACCTCACCCCCCAACACTGTATATATGCATGTATTTCACTAATTTCACAACAGTGTTTGGGAAAATTGCCTTCTTGTTTGGGATTATTAAGTTACATTTGAAATGGCTATGCATTAAGTAATAGCAAACCACAATCAGAGGGTTAATCAGGAACAGAACTGTATGAGGACAAAAACACACATCTTAAAATCTACACAGATGATCTATTGAGACAAGTACCAGATTATACAATGATTAAAGAAAATCAAATGCCAAATCAAAGTGATATAATTTTACTTAACATTTATATTTCATTTTATGCATTTAATTGTATTCCCTGTAGCCTCATTTTTTAAAGGGAAGATGGTTCAGTTGTTAGCCTGGGACCCAGGAGACTGGAGTTCAGTCCTCTGCTATCACACCAACTTCCTGCGTGAACTTGGGCAAGTGTCTTAGACTCTTTCATTAGGGCCATGAATTAAAAACAAATCCTGTGATCACTTTAATTTTAGCTCATCTGGGGACCGCCATCCATGTCTCACCTTTTTTACCGAAATGTGGGAAAATGCGTCTCCCAATCCCGCCATGACAATATCAGCTGGAGGTAGAAGAAGAGTTTAGCCAGACTGCAGCTGCTTCTTCATTATATGTATCATCCTTTATCAGGGCCCAACTGTGCTAGGTGCAATAAATGCATATAAGGAAAGAGGGTCCTTGGAATTTAGCCTTCAAACAGCAAGAACAAAGAAGAGTACTCAAAAAGAAGAAAATTTCAGTCCCTTAAGATACAGGTAGAAGGGGTAAGTTTCTCAGAAATGTACCAGCTAGGATGAGTAGAAAAGAGAGTTACACAAGGCCTATCAAAATATATGCCAGGATGGGAAGAAGCCTAAAAAATCTGCCAGCTTTGGTAAGAAAGCTCTACCACTGAGTGTGCCTGGTAAAGTGCTGCAGGGGACTCAGTCCCATTTCCTCTCCTCTCCCCTCCAAGTATACAAGACCCACGGGATGGCAGCCCAGTAGGCATGAGGAGCTAGGGGCAGGATGGTAATGGAAGGCAAGGAAAGAGATTAGGCAGTTTTCTATGTTGCTGCGTCCCTTGCCTTCCCATTTGAGGGTCTCTTAAGGGCTGCCAGGTATATGCGCGCAAGTAATCTCCTTAGACTCCCAGCAGATGAATCTCTTTCAGGTGGACGGGAAGGTTATATCTCCATGCCCCACAGTCTGGCAGGCACTGTAGTGGGCCGTAAGTCTGTGTTCCTACCCATGTAGAGTTGTTGGATGGGTCAAGGATGCTTCTTTCAGGCTGACTTTTGGAGGTGTACTGTGGAGCTTTTTTGCACTCCACATAGTCTTTTCACTGCCCCTCCTCCCACCAGCTCTCATCTTCAGATCTCATGTGCCCCATTTTTCTCCTGTGATTACAACACGGTGGGTAAAAGGACTCAAAGTGTCCCCTGGAAATCCACCAATGTAGTGAAAACGAGGAATGGGTGGGAGCTCAGCTATTGACAGGGCAACACTGCAGCTTTTGAAGCACAGAATAGAAACGGTGCCTTTGATCATCACTCTGGTTCATTAATAACTGCAAGAGGTGGCTGCTTCTCCTGGGTAGTATGTGCAGAGAACACACACTGGGTAGTATGTACAGGAAACACCTTACTTTTTACACCCTATCAAGAAACAGAGGAGAAATCGAGGAATAAGCTTGCTGAAGCCAGGCTTCAAAGTGACTGGTGCCTCTTATGACCTCCCTCCTAATCTCCATCTAAGGGAGCTAGGAAAGTGGACTTCAAAGCAGCTTGATGATGGAGTTGTCAGACACTGTTGCTGGACAACAACCAAGCTGGGTTAAGGAGAACAGAGACCAGTCATGATTCCTGGCCATCAAGATCCCTTCATGCAGGCCTTCTTCCTTTAGAGGCTGCAAAGGAAAGAGGCTCTGAGCCTAGGAATGAATTATTCATTTGCAGTTCCTCTCCATTCCCTCCAGGTGGTTCCCCTGCTGCAGCAGCAGCAGCCTGGCCACCCTGAATCTCACTTCTTAGCAAGGCAGAGGACTGTGAGGACTGTAAGCAACCTGAGTCATTTTGAAACCCCATATTAGCATGGTTCTTCTCCAGTCAATCCCTGACTAGAATGAGTATAGTAGACGAGGGTAGCTTCCTTCTGCTGCCCTTGGAAGGAGATGCCCTGGGTCAGCCTGACTGAAATGCTCCCTCCTTCCTTGCCTGCTATTTTTCCTGTCCAGATGCCAAAGCCCTACCCTTTCAATGGCTGACCACCCCTTCCTTTCTTATTTCTGTCACTCCTGCACTCACTGTTGTATTGAAGGCTGCTCCCTACCTGATGCCATTGAAGAAAGGCAGAGAGAAGGGACACTTAATCGGAGATGTATATCCTTAGTTTCCACATACATCGAGTAACAAGTGCAAGTACTATAGATGGGCTTGAACCAGAAAATTGCAGCTGAACTCCTTCAAACTTTGGGCAAGTCAGATCTTATTGCAAAATTCTTGGACTTATCTCTACTATGCCAAGTTTCTCTCCTAGATGTTCATTTGACTAGAATTCTGGAAAATCCAGCTCAGAAATGTTAGAGGCAAGTGTTCCCATTATCCATCTTAGAAGTGTTTATAAACACATGCTGTAAAACGTTACAGTGCCAAATTTTCTCTATTTCCTGCATAATTATGATTCTCATCATCCATCCCTTGTGCCCTAAAATAATCTGAAAACAAGGCAAAGTTTAATAACATTCTGGATAAAGAAAATTGAGTAGATCTGATCAAGAAAGGAGAGAAAGTGAGAAAGTGGCTTGCTGTCTTCTAACAACCATGTCATGGTTAAAACTGCAAATGACCCAGTAAAATAACCGAGCATTTAAAAACATGAAAGTAGTATATGAAATAAAAGTGTGTGGGGAAGTATTAAGAAAAAAATACATCAATTATTGTTTTGCTGTAGAACATCAGCGCCACCTACTGGTAAAAATCAAATTCTAAATAGTGGTATACTATGATTTTATACAATGTTGTTTGGTTTTTATTTTTTGGCAGGAAAGTATTGAACTCTTCAAGCTATGTGAGTTGGGAGCTCCTAATTCCTAAAATCAAGGAAGTAAGAAATCATAAATGATCACTAAACACTTCATTCTGACACAGACTGCTGTGACGCTGGCTCAATAATGAAAACATGACACACCAACATGGTTTATACCAGTCTAAACACACTAATGTTTCAAAATGAACTAATGTGGCCTGTC
The DNA here is from genome assembly GCF_025201925.1 of Gopherus flavomarginatus. NCBI lineage: Eukaryota > Metazoa > Chordata > Testudines > Testudinidae > Gopherus > Gopherus flavomarginatus. The sequence continues at coordinate 31,546,159 of NC_066626.1, forward strand.
ATGGAAAGTCCTCAACATGTCTCAGGGAGAGCTTAGTATCTTACTGGATCCGATCTTTTGTGCAAGACATTAGTTTAATTTTGATTAAAACCAGAACTACATGACCAAAAAATACAATACCACAAGCTTATCATAAATCATTTCATTAACAACAACTCCTCTTTCATATGGGTCAAAAAATTCTTTAAGCATGTTTTTGTCTTCTCTATGGATAATGGAATCTTTTTTGAAGCTATGATTTTACTGTAATCTTATTAAACTCTAACTGATATTCCTATTTTTAAAAGCAAACTAAAAGCTATTTTTTTGAATAAGAACTAAACTCAGTATCTCTATTTTTTTTGTCTTCATGGAATTCAAATTCAGAACACAGGCAATGCTACGTATTGGAAGTGATGTTGAGAGGGAGGTTTTAACCTACTGAAGATTGTTTCTACACAGAGCCTTTCATTAATCTATGCCTTCTTTCTTTCTTTCTTTTTTTTTGCGGTGGAGGGGAGGAGTTCTAAAAATTTTCAATTGTATCCATACGTTTTCTCATCTGGATCCTATGCCCTCAAACAAATTAAAATAGAGGTTGTTCATGAAGAACAATTATAGGATTGGGCCTTTGAAAGCTATATAAAATTATACATATTAGATAGCCTTCAAAACAGTTTGAAGATCCTTGTGTAACTGACAATGGCTGTGATTCAGGAGCTTATGCACATGGAAGAACTGGTTGAAATTTTGAAAATGGAAGGCAGCTTGGGTGAAAGTGATCATGAAATGGTAGGGTTCATGATTTTAAGGAATGGTAGGAGGGAGAACAGCAAAATAAAGACAATGGATTTCAAGAAGACAGACTTTAGCAAACTCAGGGAGTTGGTAGGTAAGATCGCATGGGAAGCAAGTCTAGAGGAAAAACAATTGAAGACAGTTGGCAGTTTTTCAGAGAGAGACATTATTAAGGGCACAAGAGCAAACTATCCCACTGCATAGGAAAGACAGGAAATATGGCAAGAGACAAATTACAAAGGATGAATATAAACAACTAACACAAGTATGTCGGGACAAAATTAGAAAGTCCAAGGCACAAAACAAGATCAGACTAGCTAGAGACAAAAAAGGTAACAAGAAAATATTCTACAAATACGTTAGAAGCAAGAGGAAGACCAAGGACAGGGTAGGCCCATTACTCAATGAGGGGAAAAAAACAATAACAGAAAATGTGGAAATGGCAGAGGTGCTTAAAGACTTCTTTATTTTGGTTTTCACCAAGAAGGTTGGTGGCAACTGGATGTCTAACATAGTGAATGCCAGTGAAAATGAGGTAGGATCGCAGGCTAAAATAGGCAAAGAACAAGTTAAAAATTACTTAGATGTCTTCAGGTCACCAGGGCCTGATGAAATGCATCTTAGAATACTCAAGGAGCTGACTGAAGAGATATCAGAGCCATTAGCAATTATCTCTGAGAAGTCATGGAAGATGGGAGAGATTCTAGAAGACTTGAAAAGGGAAAATATAATGCCAATCTAGAAAAAGGGAAATAACGACAACCCGGGGATATTACAGACCAGTCAGCTTAATTTCTGTACCCGGAGAGATAATAAATGGAGCAAATAATAAAGGAATCAATTTGCAAACATTGAGAAGATAATGAGGTGATAAGTAACAGTCAGCATGGCTTTGTCAAGAACAAATCATGTCAAACCAACCTGATAGCTTTCTTTGACAGGGTAACAAGCCTTGTGGGTAGGGAGAAACAGTCAACGTGGTACACCTTGACTTTAGTAAAACTTTTATTACTGTTTCACATGACCGTCTCATTAACAAACTAGGGCAATGCAACCTAGATGGAGCTACTATAAAATGGGTGCAAAACTGGTTGGAAAACCATTCCCAGAGAGTAGTTATCAGCAGTTCACAGTCATGCTGGAAGGGTATAATGAGTGGGATCCCACAGGGATCAGTTCTGGGTCTGGTTCTGTTCAGTATCTTCCTCAGTGATTTAGATAATGGCTTACAGAGTACACTTATAAAGTTTGCAGATGATACCAAGCAGGGAGGCGTTGCAAGTGCTTTGGAGGATAGGATTAAAATTCAAAATGATCTGGACAAACTGGAGAAATGGTCTGAAGTGAATAGGATGAAATTCATTAAGGATAAAAACAAAGTACTCCATTTAGGAAGGAACAATCAGTTGCACACATACAAAATGGGGAATGACTGCCTAAGAAGGAGTACTGTGGAAAGGGATCTGAGGGGCATAATGGACCATAAGCTAAACATGAGTCAACAGTGTAACACTGTTGAAAAAAAAAAAAAGAAACATCATTCTGTGATGTATTAGCAGGAGTGTTGTAAGCAAGACATGAGAAGTAATTCTTCTGCTCTACTCTGCACTGGTCAGGTTCTGGGCGCCACATTTCAGGAAAGATGTGGACAAACTGGAGAAAGTCCAGAGAAGAGCAACAAAAATGATTAAAGGTCCAGAAAACATGACCTATGAGGGACGACTGAACAAATTCGGTTTGTTTAGTCTGGAAAAGAGAAGACAGAGAGAGGATATAACAATTTTCAAGTACATAAAAGGTTGTTATAAGGAGGGAGAAAAATGTTCTTCTTAACCTTTGAGGATAGGACAAGAAGCAATGGGCTTAAATTGCAGCAAGGGAGGTTTAGGTTGAAAGCTAGGAAAAATTTCATGTCAAGAGTGGTTAGGCACTGAAATAAATTGCCTAGGGAGGTTGTGGAATCTCCATCACTGGAGATTTTTAAGAGCAGGTTAGACAAACACCTGTCAGGGATGTTCTAGATAATACTTAGTCCTGCAATGAGTGCAGGGGACTGGACTAGATGACCTCTCAAGGTCCCTCAGAATCACAAAGTCATAGAATATCAGGGTTGGAAGGAACCTCAGGAGGTCATCTAGTCCAACCCCCGGCTCAAAGCAGGACAAATCCTCAACTAAATCATCCCAGCCAGGGCTTTGTCAAGCCTGACCCTAAAAACCTCTAAGGAAGGAGATTCCACCACCTCCCTAGGTGGCCCATTTCAGTGCTTCACCACCCTCCTAGTGAAAAAGTTTTTCCTAATATCCAACCTAAACCTCCCTGTAGTAGAGCGGTGCCGGGGCTCGACCCTCCTTGAGGGGGAAGGGGAGCCACACCGGGTCGCCTCACTCCTTCTGCCTCGGGCCCATCCCTTGCTGCAGGGTTGAGCACGAGAGAACAGTATATAAGTACGCCCTGGCCCTTGGGCGGGGCGGGGCAACACACACTGTCTAGGCTCAGGCCTTTCAGCAGGGGCTGAGCGACAAGGTAACAGTATATATATATAAGACCAGGCCCTTAGGCAGGGCGGGGCAGCACACAGTCTATGCTCAGGCCTTTCAGCAGGGGCTGAGCAACAAGATAACAGTATATATATATATAAGACCAGGCCCTTAGGCAGGGCGGGGCAGCACACAGTCTATGATCAGGCCTTTCAGCAGGGCTGAGCAACAAGAGAGCGGAGATGGCAGCCTCAGGTCAGGGGAGGGGGAGTCTGCCACCCTTGCAGGGGTGGCAGGGGGAACGCAGGCCCTCCCACTCCACTGCGTTCCAGCCCGGGGCCCTAGCAGCGGTTAACGCTGCTGACGGTCAGTGGGGGATCCTGACCGAAACACATTGACATTGGCTCAGGCGAGCCTGCAGCCTGACTGGGGTCGGCTGCCCTCGGGCCACTTCCAATCTCCCCCTCGCTGGGTACCTGCCCTCTGCCAGCGTCGTCTGGGGCGTCCCAGACCATGGGTTCCTCAGGGTGTCCGGCGTCGGGAGGTCCAGTCCGCTCCTCGGGGTACCGGGCGTCAGGAGGTCCAGGCAGCTCCTCCACAGGCCGAGCGTCGGACTGCTCAGTCGGTTCCTCTGAGTGCTGGCCCCAGGGGAGGTCAGGCCAGTACCCCTCTGGGTACTGGGCACGGGGTAGGCCGGGCCCAGCGGGAGCTCGGGCCCTAGCGTCTTCTCTCTCCGGCTGCCTCCCTCTGACTGAGCCCTGGGGCCGGCCTTTTGTACTTCCTGTCCCGCCCCTTGACTTCCGGGGGGCGGGGACAGGCGGCGGTGGCCTTGGACTTCCTGTCCCGCCCCTTGACTTCTGCGGGGCGGGGACAGGTGGCGGGGGCTTCGCCCATGGCCGCGCCCTTTCTGCCCTGTTCTCCTCAGGAGCGCGGGGGAGTGGGGCCCCCTCGCTACTCTCCCCCACTTCTAGTTCTATGATTCTATGATATCAGGTAGTTGCTTATCAATGCACCAGTTAATCATGGACTGCATTTTACTGAAATCATGCACAGAAATCTTACTTTAAATATACATTTGTAAGATTTAGTGTTTGATCTTGAACAAGTATTTGCCTAGGACAAGGATGCATCCAGACTGATCCATTTGGAGATTTAAGCCCTTTGCTGGTACATTCCCCTAGACTGTAAGAAACATCATTTTTCCATCTGATTTCTCCCTTGACATAAACATAAAGGGCCTGATCTTGCAGTCCAATATACAAAATTCCCATTGAATGCACTGAAGGTTACATGATAAACTAGCTGAGGCCTAACAGTGAGCAAGCTTGATTATGGAGTGGATCACTTGATGGTGTTTTAAGGATGGAGAGAATTAGAAACTCTAAAATGTCTTTTAAAAAAAATCAACTTTTCTGTGCCAGGGCATTGTCTCGAGAGACTTCTGCACTGAGTATATTTTTCTGGCTGCATCTTTCTGTGCATTTATAATAGTATGTCTAATAACACACAGTTTATCACAGCATTATCTGAAAAATGTGTGAATTGGGTACAAAACTGTACATTTCATACATCATTCCTGATTTTAAAAGGGTCACACTTGTGTTAACATAATAAATTCAAAAGTAGCCATGCTGTAATGTTTCTGTTTGGGAACATGAATTGATACAATAACAGCAGAGGTGATCTCCCTACAATTGCCTAAGTCAAAACCTAGTAGCACCTGCATTATTTGGGCAGAGTGAAAACGATTGTTAAGAATTTCATTCCAATACAATGGTGAGGCTACTAATTGCTCTTAAAAATGCTTTTCCAAGGAAAACCTACATGTCAAATGTTGATATTCAATTATTCTTGCTCTCTCTCTTTCTTTATTTTTTTTTTTAAGGCACCACCTCTTCAATCTTTACTCTGGAAAATTCCGATTTACTTAAATGTGTATTTTGTCTTAGGGCAGGAGTAGTCAATAATTTTTTGTCAAGATCCAAATTTCTAGGGCAAGTCTTCTAGTAAAGACCCAGACTCCAGAGAAAACAATACAAAAAATAACAATAATGACAATAATAAGTAAATAAAAAGATTTCAGGCTCTATTGGCTACCCCTGCTTAAGGCTTCTCTTTACATACACGAGTGCAGTTGTGCTGCTAAAGCACTTTAGGCCAGCTCTACACTACAAACTTATATCAGTATAATTATGTCGCTCAAGGGTGTGAAAAATCCACCTCTCCAGTCAGTATAGGAGTGTCTTCATTTAAGTGCTGCAGCTGGGCTGATGCAGCATTTCAAGTGTGCCTGCCCACTGAGAAGTTTCCACTATGCCAATGGGGAGTTTCTCACATTGGCATAGTTAATCCACCTCTCTTGTTGCCATAGCACTGTCTACACCAGAGGTTAGGGCAATATATCCTCATCACTCAGGGGCGTGGATTTTTCACACCCAACTGACATAGTTATAACAATATAAGTCCATAGTGTAGACCGGGTCTTAATAAAGATTGTAGGATTTGTTAGTTTCGTTCATTCATCCTGAAGCGCTGCACACAATGAAAATGACTGGAATTCAGCCAAGTGCTAAGCTGAGCACACTGATCACCCATTTCTTTGATAGTTCGGCAGCACTTACAGGAAAACTGGTACAGCAGGGCACCTTCACCTTCAACCTCAGGTTAGATGTGATTCTTAGTAATGAGTCATAAGTCTAAACAAGTTTTAGTTGTCTTGCACTGACAGGGAACAGGATTTTTATAACCTGATTAGAGGTTATCAATCACCACATATGGGGTAGCTGAAACTAAATTAAACTGTTGATAAATAATTTAGAATGAATAAGGTCCAAACAATTTGCCAAATGAAGGTATTATACATGAAGGCACTGAACTTTATGCTACTATTGGTAGTTATCTTTCCTAGCAAGACAGTCTTCAAAACATTTGGGCAGAAGAGTAGAAGATCTGGTAGTATATACGCAATACAGAAGTATTTATATATTAGTGAGGTTAGTAAAAGTCACAGCTTTTGACATGTTGTAAATGTCCACAGTCATTTATTGAGCTATATATAATATAACATGATACACATTGGTTTTATCTATATTTATAAATGCTTCCCTACCTTTAGTTTTCTAACAGCATCTCTCACAACTTCTGTACCTTTGGGCTGCTCCACTTCTGTACTGCCAAGAAACTGAAAATATTGTAATTTGTGAGAAAAATGTTATATGCTGAAAGGCACAATTTATTAATTAACTTTGTAAATAATATTTTGGAAATACAATTCTTTCAGCACTTGATTTAGTAGTCTAATGATGGATCTTAATATACTTATTTTTAATCAAAGGAAATGAAGGCAACAGAAATTAAACTCCTAATCAGAGTGGAAACATCAAAGTTCTTTGAAGCAGTCTTTGAAACCCATTTTACTTGGTTTGGATTCACAGAAGTCCTTAGATTTCTGGTCAAGGTACTTTCCCTCTGTAGAACATAATTTGACTATTTTCCCCTGGCATTGCCATAAGGGAAATGTCATGCCTTTTGGGAAAGAATGGAACAGTGCAAGTATTTTAGAAGCTCCAGTGAATAAGATGTTTCCAAGATATATATTCAGCACGTGCTCCAGTTTGAACTGGTTACTTCACAAGCATGGTGAAGGATAATTAAAGGACTGATTCCACTCTCACTGTGGAATACATTGACTTCATTGGAATAGATTCTGACTTACACTGGCAAAAGTAACACTCAAACAATTTACATAATAATCGAATATTACTAATTTAGCTCTATATTTTGACAAGATCCTGTTTTAACAAAAAACAAGTATGCACATCAAAATGTGCAGTGAGGCTCAATTATTTAAAGACACCTCTCCTATCTTCGAGATTTGAACGCCAAAAGCACCTTTCTTAAGATATTTGCATGCTTATTGCTTGGCTTCCAAAACTTTGCATGTGCAAGGTGCAGTGGAGATGCTCAAATTGTGTTTGTGGGCTTAAATCAAGCAATTATATGCCTAGCTACCTGATTTCTACATTAAATTACAGGGTTTTTGCACCCACGTCTGAGGGTTTGCCTATGCACAATTCTGTTGGAAAAGAAGAACACAAAAATTTAAGATGATGATTTAGACATGTAAGTTTTGGGGACTCTGGAAAATTTAAGAATAGTAATCAGTGAAATACACACATACTCTAAATATGAATAAAAAGCAGGTTTCTTTGTGCAATATTTGATTTTCATTCAGCTGCACCAACATACATAATGCACAGAGAGGTGCATGAATTGTAAATTTAAAGTGACTTCAAAGCAATTCACAAGTTGCTCATGTTACAGCAGTTTTCTAATATTCTTCTAATTCCCTAAGGAATAAGATAAGAATTTCATTAAATTTCTTGCTACAGTACAGCATGTGGGTGGTATTGAGTGTAATACTCTCAATGTGGGGGGTATTGAGTGATGTGTGTGTGGAGGTGGCATGAATAAATGGCTGTGCAGGTGTGAGCACATGGGAATTTCTCCCATGGGTGCCTCTTAATACTTTTATGTGGTTACCCAACATGTCCAAAAGAGTTATCAGCTTAAGGAGCCCACCACCTCTCAATACAAGTTTAAAGCCAAACAAAATCACTATCAAATTTGTCTCTCGTTGTGTATCGACACATACACATGTACACATACGTTGGAGCAGTATGGATCTGGAAATCCTCGCTACAGCAGTAAAAAATCCATGTTATAGGTACTGTTGATTTACATGGATTTCAAATGACAGTTCATACTTGGACACCCACAGTGAACAGTCCCCAAAGTAGAAATAAACTTTTTTTAATTTTAATATTTCTCAGGTTTATTCTGACCGCGTACTTGGGCGTGGGGAGCAAAGGGAGGGGGCCAGACATCTAAAATAGAAAGATAAAGTACTGCAAGCATAGGCTTACATGATTACAGGACAAACCCATTCAAAAAATATGTAAATACAGATTATGCAAAATCTTCCAAAAACAAATAAACAACGAAGACGATGCATTTCCCATAAATTATATGGATATATTTTGTCAGTTACATCAACATTTATGGAAGATAAATTAACTAATCAGAATTCTTCCTATCATTTGTAATGCAGTGGCTCATGGATTAATATTAGTTTTGACATCTAGCATCACTACAACAGGTTTTATTTTATTCAACAATTTTATACTGCATGTGGAATCCAAGATTACACATAATAAAGTATGCAGCATAGGAAAAGATAATGGGATACATTTCATTCTAAAAACGTAATGGAAGTTTGTAGCATAAATGTCAATATTATTCATACAATATCTGAGTTCATGGGCTAATGTCATTATTTAAGTTGTCTGTATCTGTATCCACTGACTGCAGCTGTTTCATTCAGGTATGTTCTTATTTTTGTAATAATGTTAGTAATTGACTATTACGTGTTCGTCATGTCTCACTCATGACCTCTGTAAATTAACTGTCTCCTTTGGTCTTTGGGTAAAACATAAGTGTAAAGCTACAAACTTTGCACAGTTTAACAATGAACAAAAACATATTTTATGTTTTGGAGTATTTATATTATAATTAGAGCTGGTCAACCCGCAAAGAATTATATATTTTTGATTTTTTTCCTCATTAAAACTGAATTTTCAACCGAAAACCACGTCAAAAACTCAAAATTCAGAAATTTTTGATCAGTTCTAATCCTAATTGAAAAAAGTCTGACTCTATAACCATTTAGAGGTGCATATAGCTTGTCTATGTAACTACATATTTCCTATCACTGTTGCCCTCATCCTCTCTTTTCAATTGCTTCCTTCTGTTTATTTTGCCCAATTATTGAGCTTTGTCAAATATTAGGTGCCAATCCTGCAAACACGTACATTCGTGTTTAATTTCAAGACCATCAGGACTCCTTTTGGTTTCAATGGTTCTATTCATGATAGTAAAGTACATGTAACCAGGGGTGGCTCTAAGAACCAGCAAAACAAGCACCTGCTTGGGGCAGCCCATTTGCAGGGGCAGTAGGGCAGCGGAGAACCAACAGGGGCTCTGGGAGCTGTAGTTCCTTGGTTGGCTCCCTGCCTATAGAGCCAGCCCTGGCCCAGGGAAAGAACTACATTTCCCAGCATTCCCTTGGCCACTACCAACTGGAAAGGAAGGCGTGGGACCTCATGTGTCAGGGTGGAGAGTGGTAGGGAGACCATACTTTAACATTCAAAAAACAGGACACTCCAGGGGGAGGGAAGCCTCACCCTGCCACCATCCAGTCCCTCTGACTGCCCCCCACAGAAACCCCAACCCATCCAACTCCCCCCCTGCTCCCTGATCACCCCCTCCCGGGACCCCTGCCCCTAAGCGCTGCTGGTCCTTGTCCCCTGATTGCCCCCTCCCGGGACCCTTGCCCCTAACTGCCCCCGAGGACCCCACCCCCTATCTATGCCTCCCTTCTCCTTGTCCCCAACTGCCCCCTCTGGAGATCCTCCTCCAACTTCCCCCTAGGACCCCACCCCCTACCTGTCTACTGACAAACCCCTGGGACTCCCATGCCTATCCAACCGCTGCCTGTTCCCTGACTGCCCCCCCGAGCCCCTAACCCATCCAATCCCCCCTGCTCCCTGTCCCTTGTCTGCCCCCCTGGAACCTTCTACCCCTTCTCCAACTGCCCAGCCCCCTTACCGTGCCACTCAGACCAGTGTGTCTGGCTCCGCGCAGCTCCAGACACGCTGCTGCATACATGCTGCTGTGCTCCCCCGTGGAGCCACAGCTCCCCCCCTCCACACACCCAGCACCTGTCTTCCAGATTTGAACACCTCAAAATTCAGGAGTACTCAAGCTCAGTTTGGGCAGCTGTTACTTCATTTCTCCCAATCAAATATACTGATCCACTGTAACTTGCTGTAGAAAAAGTAGAATAAAATTGAGCAAGAAATGCTTCCCAGTGGTTATTAGGACTGGAATTGCTATTTTCAACAGCCATTGCCTTTTTTGTTTGTTTGTTTAAAAGGAAGACAGTGATATTGCATTGGCAAATTCCCCATAGAAAGAAAGAGTGGAACAAAAGAATAATAAAGGCACCTCAACTTTTCCTCATTTATGGAGGACAGTCTTATAATATGCATCCAGGTATCCTCCAATCACACAAGCTGAAAATTGTTCCACTTTACTGCAGCTCTGTAACCATATTGGAACCAATCCTATTTGTGTTTTGTGCACATCCAAAATTTCTGCTGAATGACCCGTCCTGGGAGCGAGTTACCAGTGACCCAGGGCTTCGGTGGAAGGAGGGTGCAGGTGTGTGTGGGAGGAGAGCCCAGGGCTGGGGCGGCAGGAGGTGTGTGTGTGTGGGGCACTTGTGGGGGGGTTGGGAGGAGCCCAGGCTGGGCGGCAGCGGGGTGGGGGGAGGGCACTGGTGGGGGGGGGGGAAGGGGGAAGCCCAGCGCTGGGGCAGCAGGGGGTGTGGGTGGGGGGGGGGGAGAACCCAGGGCTGGGGCAGCAGGGGAGTGTGGGGGGAGCCCAGGGGTGGGATGAGGGACAGCCAAAATTTTTTTTTGCTTGGGGCGGCAAAAAACCTAGAGCCGGCCCTGATGTAAGTGTTTGCAGGTTTAGGGTTTTCAATTGTAACCTCTTTGGCACAGAGATTAGTGTTTGTGTTGCCCTAGCACAATGGGTCCCCAGTCATGGTTAGCACCTCTGGGCACCATTGAAATAAACAAATGAGATTGTTCACTTACTCACTTTACAGCATGGATTGACTTTGGAGAAAATACAGTTATTTATTTGATCACATTTCCTAATGATATTTTATATTTGCAACTGATAAAATAGTTATTCATGTAACAGATTTGTCCTTCTGTTTTTTTAAAAACATTCCAAACAAAAAGGCACACAGTATAACAGTTATGTGACTATATTTCTCTTTGTCAAATATTTCAAGTGCAAGTCTAGAGCTAAAGTGAACATTCAGTAATGCTGTGTAAAGTTTTCATGTGTATATTTTAAGAAGCTGGACTTTCAAAATTGATGAATTTTAACACTTTGTACAAACTATTATAAAGTTGATTTATTTTTATACAAAATATTATATATTTGAATTGTTTTTTGCCTTTCTTCCAAACATTTATTTTCTCCACAGATGAATCAAAAGCTGTGCTTTTAACCATGGGACTCATTCTGAGCTGACTTGCACCTATATCTATCAGGAATCCAGTCAATGAATCCTTAGTGAGTGAGACAGGTCAAATCAGACTCCATAATAAAGACTTGTATATTTAAAACATATTGGACACGGTCTTACTCTCTTTGACATTTTATAATATTGTTTATTATTTTGCTACTGTTAGTTACTAATGTATTTTATAAGCACTATTGACCCATTATTACATCACAGATACTGCACTTTATTGATATACAACTATGTATTGAACTCATCAGAGATTACCCTTCCTGATATTATTTGTATTGTGGAAGCACCTCGGTGTCTCAATTAGGGACCAGGGCCCCATTTGTGCCAGACATTGTATAAACAAACAGCACAAAGACAGTCCCTGCCCCAAAGAGTTTACAATCAAAGGTTATTAGAAGAAGCAAATTTACCTGCCCTGCCCTCAGCAAGGTAACAAACTTGGCCCAGCTTGGAAGAATTAATGCATGCCAATTAGTACACTACAGGCCTGATCCCATACCACACAAGTCAATGGAAGTTTTATCACTGACTTCAATAGGAGGAAGATCAAGCCCAACAAGAGAAACTTGGCCCAGAGGGCTGTGTCAGGCAAGGAGCTAGAAAACAGCTCCCTCCCCTCAGGGTGGGAAACATTTGTCCTCCAGAACTTGATTGGAAACAGTTACATTTGAGACTTTTGTTTTCGATTCAGCTTAAGCAAGGTGCATTTAGGGCCAACCCAAGTCCCATTGAAGCTAATGGGAGCCTTTGTAACTGCACTTTGGCTGAAGCCCAGTTGCATTTTTATTTATTTCCATAAAAAGAGGCCTCTTAACATTTGCTTTTATTGTTGTTTAAATGAAACACAACCAAGTATGTTTAAACTCTGTCTAAATTTGGAATCCTTTTTACCTGACCAGCTTATCACATGCTAGCATGTTAAGTAGATACATATTAATAAAGAAATAATAATGTCTAGGGCTCCTGCAATATTTTGCCTATTGTCCATAACGGCTAACTTCACCAATCTTTTCTTTTACTGAGGTAATACTTCCCCTCCCAACACTATATTTTAGATTTAATTATACACTCTACTTCTTTAAAACATTTTTACACTAAAAAACTATCTTTCAGAATGAAAAAAAGGATTTCAAAATATAAGATCCTGAAAAACAATTTTCAGTAATTAACTACTGATCACTTAAAAAAAGATGATGGTACATTAACGATAAATCTGACTGGTAAACTAGTTTTAGATGCATTTTAAGACATTAAAACTTTAAATTCCACTCTCCCAGTAGAGAGCAGTGCAGGATATTTTACTGATGTAATAAGATGATCTGTTTTCTTTTGTTACCACATTCCTAGTTTAAAAAAACCCAAGTTTTAATCTTTCTCAACGAGAATTTCCTTGTGACTTTGAAATCACTGAATGCTAAAAGTTCTCATTTATCTGAATTTGAAGGTAGAAATAGAAAAAATAAAGTACCCATCAAATTAACAAAGAAAGGAAGAAAGCAATGTAAATTTCACTAGAAACCCGCTGCCAAAATCTGATAAATTAGCTCTTTAAAATAGCAGAACTTGGAAAGATGTTGATTTACTGCTTAAAGTAAGACTAAATATACCCATATCTCACAACACTACAGTAATGAAGGTATGTTATGAAAAACAAAACAGTAACAGGGGGATAGAAATGGAGTGTTTCATAAGGGTAAGAACTGCAAATGAAACCAAATAGGTCTTCTGAATTCATGCTGAAAATAGTTAGATGAATATATTTCTAACTTGCTAATCATTATTCAACCTTGTGCAACATTAGTTTAGACTTGGGGGGTGGGGTGTCTTGTCTCCTAGGATGAGATATGGATGCATTTTTTTAAAATACTTTTGGCTCTTGTGCCGTTCCCTTATGATTCTACTACAATCAGTTCCAGAGCTGAGATAGTCTGCCTGATCTCCCTCTTAGCTAAAACCTTTGTTAGAGTGTGCATGTGCATAGGGGAGTCCTAGGAGGGCCACACCTTGGAAAAGAATTAACAGGCAAGACTTTTCTCTAAGTGCAGCTGCCATTATTATGAGGGCTGTTAATGTGGACACAGGGCCTGTATAGCAGTGTCCTTCCCAGGAAGTGAATGAATATTGGAAAAAAATAGTCTGAATACATATTAATTCCCCAGAAAGGAACCTAACTGGGGCCAGGAGCTCTCTGATCGGAAGCACATTTAAGAAACTGCTCAATACTTCGTGGCACTACTGGATTCCCTGAAAGACACTGAGAGCAGCAGCTTGCAGTCTCTGGCCACTGCCTGAAAACCCTCTGAGTCCATTTTCTAAGACTGTTGGAATAGGGAGCTTCTCTGTTGTTCTATGAGATTTGCATCATAAATCAAATACAGTCCAGACTCAGTAATAGGCTGTGACAGTGATCTTTTTTAGTAAATGGAAAGGATGGTAAACATCTTATTCTGGTTAGGAGAACCAAGACTGCAGAATGATTTTGAGGAGATGATGAAGCCACCAATCTTTGCATGCCTCCTCTTGCCTGATTGACAGGTGAGGAAGGATATTAGGGGAGGTGCGTATGCCTTGGGAAAGAGCATTTTGTGCTGAGTGATTTTTCAGGAACTATTTGTAAAGAAGAAAGGAAAGCATGGTTATTGTTACAAAAGATAAACAGAAATGAAAAACAGCTAGGTGATAAATCAGTAAAACGAAGCCAGAGTTGAAGGCATTTAAGAGAAAATATTTAGGATAAGTGAAAAACAGGGAAAGGAAACTGTATTTGGTGAACTACTAAAATGGTGAAAAAAGTTAGAAGAAATAGGGCTATAAATCAGATTTTTAGTTACTTAACAAGAAAAGGAATTGTCTTGTTCACTGAGAATGCTGAAGATATTGTGGCAAATTCTAAATTAATCCAAGGGAATATAAACTAGTTTAATTTGCACTTTTTCCTTGGGGTCTAAAGGTGCTGTAATGATTTAGGTATATCTGCCTATATCATTGAAATCGCTCTTCCAATTGCAGTACAGAGATTCCCTGAGCCAGCTTGCTTGAGTACTGGTAACAGCACAGCTGTGACAGCATGGACTTCAGTGCAGACTAGCCGAGGAAGTACCGATACTGGTATAGCCTATGCTGAAGCTTGTGCTGCTGCAACTTCACTACTATTTATACTCAAGCTAGCTCTCATCGAACTACTGCAACTATGTGTCTACAAGCTGGGAATCACACTCTTAGCTTGTAGTGTAGATGTAGCCTAAGGAAGTCTAAACTGGTGTAACTTACATATCAATGGGCCAGAAGGTATAGGAGGGAAACGAACCAAAGAGAAGGCATAGGTTAAAATAGGCCACCTCAGCACAATAGAATAGGAATGTGGTAAATAGACCAGCTTCTGCTTTAATTTATGCCTTCTTACCCCCTTCAGCTCATAGTTTTTCTTGCTACACCTCTCTTCTGACCTCTCCCGCCTGGCCAAATTCAGAGGTTATGGGAAAAGAAGTGTAGGTTACAAATTTGCATATTGCTAAGTGGATATGGAAGTAAGAGAGGCTGAGTATAACTGAATCTAATTTGGTGTAGTTTAAAAGCCAAGGAGACCAGAAGAATGTGTGAATTATACCATCTTAGATTCCCTTTGATTTACCACTGAGTTTGACCCACTGTTGCTGGGCACACCTCTAGGCTTGAAAGAGAGAAAAAGGGCAAGAATCTAGATTCTAGAGTATAAATTTGTATTAGATGACTCAGCTCATTTGTAAGCAAAATTTGTCTCCAAAATTCCCCTAAACTTTGTAAGTAATCAAAACTCATGTTATCATGTTTATCAGTGAAAGAACACTGCAGGGATCTGTAAGAAAAGCAGTTAACATGATATATTTTTTAAAAAATCAGATAATGGTGTAGCCATCAGACTGTAAATAGGAGTAAGAATAACAAATCCCAAAGAAATTATAACATTAAAAGATACTGCCCACATCTCTGCAAGGAAGATAAGAGCAGATTAGACCAAACAGAGGGAAGCATTACTTCCTGCAAAGGACGAAGCTTATCTTGACAGAACTCTCACCACAGAAGATGTTGGTAATTAAAAACAAAACAAAACAAAACATACACTACAGTGCTATAGATCTGAACAGCATTTTACAGACACTTTTTAAAAAAAGTTGAGATTTAAGGTCACATAGTCTGCAACCCCCACACCAACAATCAGAATTAGATCGAAGTATTACAGCTCTCAGGAGACTAAACTATCATGTGCCACAAGCACAAAATAAGAGGGACAGAAGTGCACCAATGTCCAAGGCCCCTCCAATGGCAGTGACATGGAATTAATTTAGTAAGATGTAACCAGATGATCATGCCCTGAAGATCTTACACTCCAAACCTGAATCCTGAAAACCTATAAAGTCAGATTGTGACTCAGACCATGAGTCTGTGAGAGGCAGAAAAAACAGTACCCCTTTCAACTTTTGAGGGCTACCTGGATCTTAGCTACATACATGAAAGAATATGCAGGGCTACATGCAAACTTACTTTCTCCCCAAAACAAGAGAATGGGGAATGGGTGGATTGTTCCTGTTGTCCTTCTGGCTAAGGGTAGCGACGTACTGCTGGCATAGGCAACCAATACAATACTACTCCCCAGGAGCAAGAAGAGGAGAAAAGTGGCTTGGAATGTTTCTCCTGGGCACAGTCTAAGCCTACATCAATCCCTTGGTATCGTCAGGCAATAGGGCTCATAGGCTCTATGGCAGGGGTTCCCAAACTTGGTTCATGGCTTGTTCAGGGTAAGCCCCTGGCGGACCGCAAGACACTTTGTTTACCTGAGTGTCTGCAGGTATGGCTGCTCGCAGCTCCCAGTGGCCACGGTTCGCTGTTCCTGGCCAATGGGAGCTGTGAGCAGCAGTACCTGTGGCCACTTGCAGCTTCCAGTAGCCACGGTTTGCCGTTCCCAGCCAATCGGAGCTGCGAAAAGTGGTGGCCCGGCCTGCACCGCTTCCTGCAGTTCCCATTGGCCGAGAACGTCAAACCATGGCCACTGAGAGCTGCAAGCAGCTGTACCTGTGGATGTTCAGGTAAACAAAGCATCTCGTGGCCTGTCAGGGGCTTACCCTGAACAAGCCAAGAACAAAGTTGGGGAAACCCTGTTCTATGGTAATACGAATAATAATGGGGAGGGAAGTATGAGAAAGATATACGTTTCCACAGTACAAGATGACAGATACTGCTCTGACATGCTCATCAAGTTGTTGGCTGTTTGTTTCTGAATTATTGACGTGTAAACTGACCAGAGCAGATATGTAAACATGATAGCTTCAGAGTTGGTGACAGGCATGAAAGGGAAAAATGATTAGGAGGGAGAGAGAATTCTCTCCTTATGGTATCAATTTATTTCTTGAAAATAATGCCTTCCTTTACATTCCCTGTTCTAGATGGTGTCGTAAGCATTGAATGTCCAAAGTTCTGAGTTAAGACTCTCTCTGCACATGATTCATTCATTACTCCTCACAGTCAAGAAAACTTTGCTTTTGGATGTGGGAAAAACAGAAACCATAACAAAAAAACTATCAATGTCAAAAAAGACAACGCTCCCAAGCGCAATCCTTTGTATTTTTATTTGGACATATTTTTTTTTCATTACTGGCTGTTACACAAGGGAGCAAACTTTTTCCTTGCATGAGTGCATACCATTTCCCATGCACTTCAGTGGGGGCTCCGTGTGTACGTTTAGGGCATTGGCCTCAAGAGACTACAGTTCCTATATTCCCTATTCCAAAACTATCAAGTTAACTACTAACCTTACAGCCATCTAATTGCCTTAGGACAGATGGCACCAAGCTAACCTGTTCTGTTTTTATATTATTATTTATCCTCCCTATAGAGCCCCTTGCAGTATTTCAGTGATGACTCAATAAGATTTAGGATAACTAACGAGTAATAATTTACAAAATAAACACAATATTGATGCTACTGTAATGTGGCCTGATGGTATTCCCAGGGCTTGTCTACATGGAGACTCAGGCTATGAGTATGTGTGCCAGCACAGATGAGTATGAGACCGCATACATGCTTCCTGTTGCCCTTCGAAGTGCCCACATTACACTGTGCTGGACATAGGTGTAATGTGGTGTATATACATATATTCGTGTGCCCACTGCTGCTGTTATTTCACAGTGTTAGCACTACCATTTTGGGCATTATTCCAGGGCTCTGTGAGGACAGGGAGACACTCTAGGAATCACTTTGCTGTGTATTATTGTTACTCTCATGGAATCAGAGAACTGGAAAGGATTTTGAAAGGTCATCTAGTCAAGTCCCCTGCACTCATGGCAGGACTAATTATCTAGACCATTCCTGAAAGGTGTTTGTCTAACCTGGTCTTAAAAGTCGCCAATGATGGAGATTCCACAGCCTTTCTATGCAATTTATTCCAGTGCTTAACCACTCTGACAGAAAATTTTTCCTAATGTCCATTTTTTCAATTTAAACTCATTCGTTCTTGTCCTATCCTCAGAGGTTAAGAAGAACTTTTTCTTCCTCCTCCTTGTAACAAACTTCTATATGCTTGAAAACTGTTATGTCCCCTCTCAGTCTTCTCTTTTCCAGACTAAACAAACCCATTTTTTTCAATCTTCCCCCATAGGTCATGTATTCTAGACCTTTAATCATTTTTTGTTTCATTTCTCTGGACTCTCTCCAATTTGTCCACATCCTTCTTGAAATGTGGCACCCAGAACTGGACAGAATACTCCAGTTTAGGCCTAATCAGAGCAGAAGAATTACTTATCGTGTCTCACTTACAACACTCCTGCTAATATATCTCAGAACGATGTTCGCTTTTCTTGCAACGGCATTACACTGTTGACTCATATTTAGCTTGTGATCCGCTATGACCCCAAAGATCCCTTTCTGCAGTATTCCTTCCTAGGAAGTCATTTCCCATTTTGTATGTGTACAACTGATTGTTCCTTCCTAAAAGGAGTACTTTGCAATTGTCCTTAATGAATTTCATCCTATTTACTTTAGACTATTTCTCCAGTTTGTCCAGATCGTTTTGAATTTTAAGCCTATCCTCCAAAGCACTTGCAACCCCTCCCAGCTTGGTATCCTCCGCAAACTTTATAAGCGTATTCTGTATGAGTTATCTAAATCTCCGAGGAAGATACTGAACAGAACTGGACCCAGAACTGATCCCTGCAGCATCCCACTTGTTATGCCCTTCCAGCATGACCGTGAACCACTGATAACTCTGGGAACGTTTTTTCAACCAGTTTTTCATCCACCTCCCTCTAGGTTGCATTTCCCTAGTTTATTTATGAGAAGGTCACGTGAAACAGTATCAAAAGCTTTACTAAAGTCAAGATATACCATGTCTACCACTTTCCCCCACATCCACAAGGCGTGTTACCCTGTGAAAGACAGCTATCAGGTTGGTTTCACACAATTTGTTTTTGACAAATCCATGCTGACTGTTACTTATCACCTTATTATCTTCTAGATGTTTGCAAATTGATTGCTTAAGTATTTGCTCTATTATATTTCCAGGTACAGAAGTTAAGCTGACTGGTCTGTAATTCCCCGGATTGTCCTTATTTTCAGATAATGGCTAATGGCTCAGATGTCTCCTCAGTCAGCTCCTCGAGTATTCTAGGATGCATTTCATCAGTGACTTGAAGATATCTAATTTGTCCAAGTAATTTTTAACTTGTTCTTTCCCTATTTTAGCCTCTTCTGATCCAATCTTATTTTCACTGGCATTCACTACTTTAGACATCCAATCACCATCAGACTTCTTGGTCTCTTGCCATACTTCCTATCTTTCCTATGCAGTAGGATGGTTTGCTCTTGTGCTCTTAATAATATCTCTTTGAAAAACTGCCAACTGTTTTCTATTGGTTTTCCTCTTAAACTTGCTTCCCATGGGAACTTACCTACCTGCTCCCTGAGTCTGCATCAGCCTGCCTTCTTAAAATTCATCATCTTTATTTTGCTGTTCTCCCTCCTACCATTCCTTAGAATCATGAACTCTATCAACAACTCTTTCACCCAAGCTGCCTTCCAAATTCTCAACCAGTTCCTCTCTATTTGTCAAAATTAAATCTAGAACAGTCTCTCCCCTGGTAGTTGTCTCCACCTTCTGAAATAAAAAAAAATGGTGTCTAATACATTCCAAGAACTTGTTGGAAAACCTATGCCCTGCTGTGTTATTTTCCCAACAGGTATCTGGGTAGCTGAAGTCCCCTAGCACCACCAAGTCCTGTGCTTTGGATGATTTTGTTAGCTGTTTAAAAAAAGCCTCATACAGCTCTTCTTATTGGCTAGGTGGTCTGTAGTAGACCTCTACTATGACATCACTCTTGTTTTTTTACCCTTTTATCCTTACCCAGAGACTTTCAACAAGTCTGTCTCCTATTTCAATCTCAATCTCAGTCCAAATGTATACATTTTTAATATATAAGGCAACACTTCCTCCCTTTTTTCCTTGCCGGTCCTTCCTGCCCCGCACCTTCACATATTTGCTAATATTTGTGAGGATAAAAAATAGTTCTTCCATCCTGAGTGGGCTCAGGACAAACCTGGTTTGTAAACTGTACAGGCAGCTGGATCCCACCCATGTGCATGCTGGTCGTGGTTCCCATGGGGCAAGGGAAATCAGGGATACCATATGTGCACACATGTAGGCACAACAGGAAGGCAGAGAATGACATCTGCCTGGGCTTATGGACACCTTCACATCCTGTACAGCTGCTGGAAGAGACACGTGAGGAAACACTGTCACAAAACGTATGGGCTACATAGCTTTGCGAGGGTTTTGTTCCCTGCAACTGAAGACCATTCATCATTCATTCCTGTGAAATTGAACATATTACGGACAATTAGAACAGGACATCTCTACTCAGTTATCACCTGAGGGGTGGGTTTGTGTTGTGAGGGGGTGGCCAGGTTGTTATGCAGTCATCTTGCAATGTTTTTGTCTTCACTATTCATACTTGTTTAGAAACCTCTGTCATTGGAGCTCTCAATCTTTCTTAATGACCTATGAGGATTTGCTTGTGGTGGGGAGAGGGGTTACACTGCCAGTCACCATTCATTGTCAGCAGTGCTAATTGTATTTAAGAGCTGTATACAGCACTAATCCCTACTACAATTGCCTGGCAAGTTGGGGTGTAACTCTACAGTGCATTAGCCTGCCATGCACTAAGTTGCCACGTGCACCCTGCTGTGCAGAAAGTCAAAGCCCACTATGGAGCTTTTAGCATGTGATAGCAGGGTCCACACAGAAACTTAGTATGCAGCAGGCTGGTGCGCTGTACATTCACACTCTGGCTTGCCACACACTAAGTCTCAACGTGAACAATCCCTTAGTCTCTGCATCTGGTTCCTATCTCTCTGAGGAAGTGCAAGAGAGCCATCAGGAAGGATCGTACTGCATTGTGTCTTGTAGGAATACGTGCAGTGTTACCAACTCTTGTAATTTTATCATAAGTGTCATGGTATTTGTGGTTTTCTAAAAGCCCTCACCTTCTGGGGTCATACACAGCTTTCATAAAAAAGAAAAAGCTTCTAGGCTTCATAGCTGTGGGAAAAAACTAGAAAATGGCAACCCTAAGTGCTGAAAAAACAAATGAAGAAAACTAAAAAATGCATATTTTAAAATTATCATTATTTTAAGCCAATCTTGTAATATTTTGAGCCTTAAGTTATTACTTTTGAACACCTGGGTTTGACAATACTTTACACGTACTGCTGAAATATAACCCTTTCTAGCACATCCCTACCTATATGATTTGGTGAGCAGGTCCAGGAACTCAAAGCCTTCAGTGATATTTCTCAAGCAAATAGCTCTATACTCATGACACATGTTGTGTACAGTAGCACCTCAGAGTTACAAACACCAGAGTTATGAACTGTCCAGTCAACCACACACCTCATTTGGAACCAGAGGTACGCAATCAGGCAGCAGCAGAGACCCCCCCAAAAAGGCAAATATAGTACATACTGTGTTAAATTATTAAAAAGAATAAATAGGAAGTTAAAAAAGATTCAACAAGCTAAGGAAATTGTTTCTGTGCTTGTTTCATTTAAATTAAGTTGGTTAAAAGCAACATTTTTCTTCTGCATAGTAAAATTTCAAAGCTGTATTTAGTCAATGTTCAATTGTAAACTTCTGAAAGAACAACCATAACATTTTGTTCAGAGTTACGAACATTTCAGAGTTATGAACAACCTCCATTCTTGAGGTACTAAATACTCTGAGGTTCTACTGTAGTATGAGTAAATATGAACTATTCTATGTATGCATAAGTAATGTGGTCTAATTTTCAAACTTGGGCACCTACTTTAGGAAGACAAATTCCACATATGGATGCTCAAGTTGACATTTAAGCATCCACTCATTTTAGACCCACAAAATATGCTTTGAATGCCTAAATTCAGAAAAATTGATTCCATATCTAGATTGTTTCTTGTCCACAAAACTTCCTAAGCTAAGTGTTACCAGTTTAAGTTATTTTAATCTTTTGGCTCAAAGAATTTGTGTTCACTTAAAAAAATAGAAGAATTATTGAACTTCAGTAAATATATTTATTTTTAGTGTATCATGATTCAGGAATCTCTTGTCCAGTTCTCCACTTTGGCCATATATATAGACTTCATATATCAGTTTTGAATGTAGTCCTTTGTCTATTGATCTGAGAAGTAATTTCACCTACAATGGAAACTCAGCAACAGCCTTAATCATGGACCATCAAGCACAACACATAATTAGATAATAGACAAAGTATTCCATTATGCTTAATTTCTTACAGCGGGAATTAGATTCTTCTCAGGTAATATCAATTGCTAGGTACAAATGAGATCACCAGACCCATGTAATCAGTACTCACCAAACCACTATTTTCTACCAGGATGCTCTCTCATATTCAGATATTTCAAATATGAGTAAGTTGTCATGTTGTTTGACATTCCGTTTTGGAAAGTAAATGCCAATAAATTCTGTGCTCTAGTAAGTTAATCATATGACATAACTTCAATAATTATAACTCTCAGAATTCTTACATGCCACCCAAATGACCTGAGCAAGGTAATTTAAAGGCAAACAGACTCAGCAGCTAAGGAGAATGATTTGCATCTGACATACCTACAAACCTGTGAAATTCAACTTGCAGAAACTGAACAAATGGGTGGTGAGATTAGCTTTTCCTCTACCTCCGTCTCATCAGATTCTCTTTGGATACATTTGTAAATCCACTGAGAATAGAGTTATCAGTAAAGTTTCCACTTCACCACTAAACTGTGAGAAAAAATGTTTTCATTGTTACTTACTGCATGAGGCCACTAGACTACACAAGTTTACATTATGGCTCATTTCCTATAGTTTTCCGGCAATGCTAATATAAAATATAAACATGAGCCAGCATAATGCTGCAGTTAACTGAACAGCAGCATTATGATATCAAATATTTTCAAGGTAAATTTCCTCAGGTTATTGTGGCACACTGTAAGTAAACCTGAGTACATGCTTTCACTGAAAAATTGATTTCAGAGCTGCTCAGCATTGCTGAGACTGAAACCATCAGTTTTTAGGATGTTACAGCTTGAGCTTGATAGCTGGCTATTAAGATTCCTATATGCCATATTATTTGAATGTCTCATGCAAGCTATCCACGTTCCTCCTAAGAGACATGAGACCACACTTCTGTGTCGTCAGACCCATCAAAGAATCTGCTCCATTGTATATAAATGCTAACACTCTTGGATAATGTGTGTAAAAATGCTTAATCACAATTTAGGCCATGTTGAAGAGGCCCTTTCATACTGAGAAATGTTAAAAATCTATCCTATAAAAGCACACTCAAAAGTATATTTAACAATAGTTTTTTAATGGTGCTAATTAATAAATGAATAAAGCAAGATTTCTTTCCCCCTTTAATGTCAGTTTTCCGCTCCCTTTATTCTTCACTGAAGCTGTAATGTTGAACTTGCAATGGACAAGTCTTTGCCATAGCAATATACAACAACTAAATAAACACAGAAATATGAATTCCCTGTGACATCAAGTAGAAGCACAAGTCATGTTTAGGAAGAAAATTCTCATTCAAACACAAATATCTTCAGTAATAGGAACATAGAAATCTACTGTCCTATGCTTTTTGGTTTAAATGGCTCATTTTTTTCCCCAAATTTGCTCAAGTCCCTGCTTTAAGAATGCCTTGTCTGCTCTAAAACAGAGTTTATAAAAGTTTTGGCTACTATTGTGAGTTCAGGTTTTATCCGTGTACCACAGATTTAAAAATATATTCTGGTTTTAATTTTGGTGTCATAGAAATATGTGATTTTCAATCTGAGACAAAAACATACTTCAGCAAACTGAATGAACATTGTGGAGAAAAAGAATTTGATAAGATGAAAAGAAACATAAGAGTGTTCATAGCAGTTAATTTAATCTACTCATGTTCAGAAGTTTAGTAGAGCTTTTTTATAAGTTTCAAATTTAGGACACTATCTGAACATTAGTGTTGGACCCCCAATTTGGGCCCTAGGGCCAGGCAGCTGGTGCTCCGGCCTCCACCCCCAACGGATTTTTCCCCCAGCCCCCATAGCTGCCACTGATCACGTAGCTGCTCGGAAAGCAGAACTTGTAACAGGAAAAGCAGCCTTGTGGTCAGCCGGCCTGAAGGGACGAAGTTCCCCTCACAACGGTTGCTTCCTGGGTAAGGATGTAGGGGCCCGACTACCTCCCTTGTATGGGTATAAGCCACTCGCGACCCCGCAATTGGCTTATCACAAATTATGACGAAAAATTCGCTATATATTCCTGACCCCCTCCCGGGGACGGGGGGAGAGAGAACTCGAATTCCCGTCGAACCGTATCCAGGATTGATCAACCTGGCTCTCTCCTGGCTCACGCATTCCCCAGAGCCTGACTGCTTGCCGGCCGTAATGAAACTTTTGTGGTTTGTATGTGTAAGTATAATTAGTTGTTAAGGATATCTGTATATCTGTGTTGCTAGATAAGAGGCAGAGACTGGTTCCAGCCGCCCCAAGGCTCCTGCTAGGGGAAACCCGTTGACCAGGAAACCTTGAACGCAAGGGGGACCAGTTGAGCCTAGCAATTTGTGTCTACTAAGATTAGTTGCTGCATTTATGAGTACTAACAGCACCAATATCACTTTTATTAACCCCTGGGACGACCTGAATAATTACTGGGACTTAGAAAAATACCAGGGCCAACTTCTATTTGTAATTGTAGTGTTTGTGTTATTTGTTCTAGTATTATATTGTAAGCCCAAGCTGTAACTAATTGTGTTATCCCTTATCCTTATCTGTGACTCATTTAATAAATCCTTAATCTTTAACACTACGACTGATTGCTTGCGTTATCCCCGTCACTATTTTTGGGCACTTGTCACCCCCCCCAGGGCATCCAGTGATCGAACCTCCGCCCTATCCCAGCGCTCATTACCCGGTAGATAACGGGCACCTGGTGGCCATATCGGTGGAGCGAGGGGCGAGAGCAATCTGTAATCAACAATTAGTTGTTAAACAATTTGTACAATCATTGTGGCATATCATATGGTCTTTAAATTATATTACTACTACTATGGAATGTATATTGACTGTTATTTATATGCAAATCTTATGCAAAATGTGATGGATATGACAAACAAGACATACCACAGA
Source organism: Gopherus flavomarginatus (assembly GCF_025201925.1). Classification (NCBI taxonomy): domain Eukaryota; kingdom Metazoa; phylum Chordata; order Testudines; family Testudinidae; genus Gopherus; species Gopherus flavomarginatus. The sequence goes on from NC_066626.1 coordinate 31,571,260, forward strand.
ATGTTTTCTTCTTTTACTGTAGTTCCTATAATCAAAGTAACTGTGTGGACTGAAACAAATTCTTTTCAGTTACATAGGTACAACTTAAATGACATCAGTAGGGTAAAGAGTAGAATTTGGACCCCCCCTTGTATGGATTTGATCCTGCAAACCCTTACTCACATAAATAGTCCACAGGAATGTAATTGAATAAATATACTACATTCGCACCACATGGTGATAACATTCTATTAGCGCTTGTAGGGAATTTTTCAAAGTTTCTTGATGAAAAATGTAAATATTTCTTTGTTTTCTTATTAGTTCTAATTCCTAAACTCCACTTGTTGTCCTTGTTAATGAAAGGCCGCAAGAGGGCAAATTATACCTGTTTAACCTCACTGATATCACAGTGAAACAGTCCAGCAGTACATCTATTGCAATATCCTCTCCCTGTCATTTGTCAGTAAAAGATCTAGAGAAGGTTCAAGAAATCACCCATAGAACATTTATGAAGTATCCTGCCCACAGGAGAAATTTCTTCCTATACATCATCAATTAGTGGTTAGTTTATGACCTGAAACGTGAGGGTTTTTAGACATATCTATTTTATCTACATTAATGCTGGATGTTCACTTTATCTGCACAAATATATAATCCTATCCTGAATCTTTCAAGCTTTTGGATTCAATTATATGGTTTGGAAATGAGTTCCACCTGATAATATGCATTGTGAAGAGAAGCATTTCCTTTGTTGACTTTTAATTCTTCTGGATACTCCCTTTTTCTTGTAGATGGAAAAGAATAAACAAACATGCCTGAGTTACCTTTTCTGGACCATTCATTATTTTATATGCAGCAAACGGGAATTTCAGAATCTTGCTTTCCAGGTACAGTTGTATGCTCAATATTGTGATGGCATGCTATGGAACAGTGGCTGTGATCTGCAACAGATGTGTGCATGAAGTCAGAAGGGGCTTCCTATGTATGAAGGGCAAGTTGATGACTGTCCTGGAAGAAAAAATTCTTTTATTAGAAAGGCAAGCACAGATGCTATGGAGTATCAGAGAAGCTGAGGCATTTGGGAAACAACAGATTCAAGGAAGAAAGGAGCTAGCTATCAAGTAAACAGGGAGTAAACATCAGAGAGGAGGTCCTGCAGATCATAACCACCAGAGACAAGAGGACAAGGCAGCATTCCACAAGGCTGTGGCAGATGATGAGGGGCAGGGTTTGAGCACCAGAAAAAAAGAGGGTCAGGAGGAATTTCACAGAGCTAGAAGTTTTCAATCTTTACCATGGCCTCTGCATGGAAATTATGGAAGATATCTCTGAGGATCCAGGTGGTCAAATGGAATGCAGAGGTGTATAGAGCACACCTCACAAGAGGCCAACCCATAAGAAAATCAAGCTCACCCACGAAGAGATTTGCAAACACCCAAGAAAGACGGGAGATCCTTTTGAACACTCTATACTAAGAAGAATGGAAAGAACATTCTACAATGGACAGGATACTAAAAGATGGTGGCAACCTCCGAGATGTGAGTCTAAGATTTGATAGACTTCTGAATTTGGTGGGCAAAGATACAATGGTGATGGTGCATATCAGCACCAATGACTTGGGAATTCAGAAGAGTGCTGAAGGAGAAGAATGTCCATGTGATCTTCCTGGAGATCCTTCCTGATCCAGATAACTTGCATTCAAGAGCTTTTAAAGAGCTGGCTGTGGAGCTCTCAGGACCATTAATACTGATTTTCAGGAAGTCTTGGAACACTGAGGAAGTTCCCAAGAACTGGAAGAAAGTGAATGTTGTACCACTATTTTTGAAGGGTAAATGGGATGACTCCAGTAATTATAGGTCTATCAGCCTGACATTGATCCAGGACAAAATAATGGAATGGCTGGTATAGGATTTGATTAATAAAGATTGAAAGGAAGGTAATATGATTAATGCAAATCAATATGGTTTTATAGAAAATACATCTTGTTAAATAATCTGATATCAGATTTGGTTGATAAAGTTGACAGTGCTGATGTAATATTTTATAAAAGTGATTCTGCTTGTATATAGATGGTTTATTTTCAGATATTAGAGAGGTAAAATTAATTTAGTCTGAGTCATTACAGTGGGGACTCACATTTTTAATTAAATGTGAAATAAGGCAGAGGCTTACTATTGTAAAATGCTTTATATAATAAATTCTGTCTTTCAAATGAAATAATTCTAGAAAATATATAGAGAGAGGATTGGTCTTCTGCTGAATACACTGGACTGGGGCTCTGGAGAGCAGGGTTAAATTGTGAGTCTGCAACCAACTTTCTGTATGACCTTTGGAAAGTTATTCAAGGTCTTTGCCTGAATTCATCACCTGTAAAATTGAGGACAATAATACTTTCCTGTCTCTACACTTTGTCTTGTTAGTTAGATAGTGAGTTCTTGAAGGCAATGACTGAGTCTCATGATGTTTATTATTAGGTCTATTATTTATATTACATTAGCACCTACAGTCTCAGTCCAATTGTGGTAGGCACCATACAAACACAAAAGAGAAAGATGGTCCCTACCCCAAACAGCTTACAATCTAAGTAAACTTTTATAATTGCAATGAATTATTTATCGTGCCCAACACAATGAGGCTTTGATCTCATCTAATGGCTGGTGCTAAAATACAAACAACAACATCGGGCCACATTCCTGGCGCATGTGTGGCCCACCTGGCTGTTCCAACAGCAGTGCTAGCAAGTGCAAGTACCATAACTGATAGATCCAAACTAGTACTACACGGACTAGCATGCACTGCCTCTCATCCTTCTTTCTGCAAAGGCTCCAAACTGAAAGAAATAGGAAAAAGGCATTAAAAAGGGGAATCCCCAGTAACTTAAAAGAAAAAAATGCAAGAGCATGAGAGCCAAAATGGCTTAGAGATAGTGGAAAAGGTGTCAAGAGCTGGGAGATTCAACTGAGCACATCCTGAAACCAAGACCACTCACAGAATCATAGAAACGTAGAGCTGAAAGAGATCTTGAGAGGTCATCTAGTCCATCTTACTGCTGTGAGGCAGAATTAATACATAATGACCTAAGCAAAATGCTAGTAAGTTTGACCCTCAAAGCTTAAATAAATAGCAGATGGGAAAACATGGTAGCACAGAGATCATTCCCAAATGTAGATGGTTTCCTAGCAGAGAAGATTGGACCACACACAACTCCTGGAGTGGAGATAATTGCATGAAGGAGAAAAGAAAGCTATTTAATAAGCTTCATCAAGTGATGAGGTACTGCATTGAAATGTGATCCTCAGTGAAGTATAGGTGTTTTGAAGCTTAAATGTAAATCAGGTTGTCTACTTTTAAAAGAGGGATTATGTCTCATGTTTAAAATTTGATTCACCAGTTTTTAATTCTTGATTGTGAGCTAAGAGTACATCTACACTGCTAAAATAAAATAAAACCCATAGTAGCAAGTATCAGAGCTCAGGTCAATTGACTTGGGCTCTTGCTATAGGGCTAAAAATAGCAGAATAGACATCCAAGCTTTGGCTAGAGCCCAGGATCTGAAACTCATTGAGGAGGAAGAGTCTCGGAGTCTGGGCTTTCATCCTGAGCCCAAACTTCTACACTGGTATTTTTAGCCCTGTAGTGTGAGCGTGCTCAGACTGAGAAGGGTGACCACCTTTTAAAAGGCAAAAGTGGGATACATGCAGGCATCCTGCCCTCTATGTGGTCCGGACCCTGGTCCTCAAGCCTGGGACTGGAACTTGAACTCTGCATTTCCAGACTATCCTGCCCAATTTGGTCATCCTAAGCCCGAGTCAGCAGACCCGGACTCTGAGACTAGCTGCTGAGGGTCTGTCTTTGCAGTGTGGACATATTGGGAGGGAAGAACTCAAGTGTGGAGAGCGTGTAGTACACTGGGGATGTCATCATTATACAAATAAATAATAATAGTTGCAATCGCCGATCACTCTTTTCAGAATGATTATCACTCTGGTGTCTTAATCAGCCTTAATTTTATTTGCTTTTACTGTGGCTTTGAACACAATTAGTGACAGCAGAGTCATGAGTTGTTATTGGAGATGCTTTTGTGTTTGCCCTTTGAAAGTTGTAATTCTGTCATTAAGATACCTCTGCAAAAAATGTAGATGTTCAACTGTTATATACCAAATAGTTACAGTAATTCCTCAAGACCCTATCCTAGTGCATGTTGGGTATGCAGTTCTGTCTTAAGGAAAGCCATCCATTCTGTAGTATCAGTGAAATTCCAGCCATAATACTGTAATTGATTGTTGACAAGATTTGTGTTCCCTCCTACAGTGTCTTAACTGAAATTGTAACTAGCTTAGCTACTTATCTCTTTTCTACCTCAGATTTCAGATACTCTGAATGTGCATATATTAGAGTTATAATCAGATCTATGCCACAGGGATGTTTCTATGCAGTGCCTCAAATTGTCTGTCTATAATAGTGCAACATTCATTCACACATTTATCATCTCACTAAATAATCATATTCTACTACCAGTTATCCTATCTTTAGTGATATTAAAGAAACAGTAACTAACTGAAAAGTAATGCTGTTAGAATGCAGCAATGAACTTGACTTGGTTTCCTTCAAGATTTTGTGTAGGGTAAATATTAGATACTTCAGATGAAGGTGCAAAACTGATGCAGTAGGTATTTATACAATACTGTGCCTATGGAGATAGTTTCTTAGTGGCCTGCTTATGGCTTGAAACACAAATAGTGAGATCTCTTTTAAATCCGAACCCCAGATCCCAGATACAAAGTGCAAACTGCAGCTTGGAATGTGGGGCAAGGGCTGTAAGCCACCTTTGTGCTCTCCAGCCTTGAGTCACTCAAGAAGATGCTCCTGACAGCAGCAGCAAAATAGGTGATTCAGCATCTGTGACTGGTTAGTGGATGTCATTCTTATGGTAAAGATGGTTTTCACTGGTCATTGAGAAGAGCTAATGCTCTGTCCAACAGTTTCCTTCTGAGGAGATAGTTTACATGAGGACAGACAGTTTAGTAAATGTGAAATGGATTTTTCCAAAATGTCTGACTATATTTTTCATGTTGTTTTGACTGGTGGCTAGTTGGATTCCAGTTGTTTTGGTTTTGTTGGTAAACAGATTAGGTGTTTTTGGTTGTTGCTCAGCAGTTGCTGCTGCTCCTGTTCAAGAAGTGGTTTTATTTTTTTATGTAGAAACATTCTATATATATTTTTCTACCTTTTATAGGAGAGAAGGAGAGGATAGTTTGCTAATTTTACAGAGTGAAGAAAAATAGTAAATAAGAAAAAGGGAGTGGTAGTTCCTGTTGCCTGAGAAATTATGGAAAGGTTTTGACAAGGTGGAAATACTGTATCCATATAACATCTGTGGGCCCAATTCTCATTTAAACAAAAGCCACTTACATCACCTGGCAGAGTACAGTGTCTAAACATAGATTAGTTTAGAGTTGAGTTGAGTTTAAATGAGAATCAGGCCATGTATGTTTACAGAACACTGAGCTAATCTGAAATGTTAGTTGAAATAACTGCCATATAACTATCTGAGGCCTGGCAGCCAGGAGATTAAAGCCTTGTTTAAAGCAGCCTCACACTGCTGCAGCTGCTGCTTGTGATTTCAGAGGGAACAGCAACCTGAGGTTTGAGGGGCCTACAGTTCAGCAAACAATCTAATTGTGCAGCAAGAATTCCTGGAGGGGAATGTCAATGAGCCTAATTGGTTGCTTAGAGCTAGTTCGGGAGCAATGGAGGAATATATCAGCAAGGGGGAAGGAACAGAAAGGGACACTAGGAGCACAATACAAATCTGGGCTTCAGGGAACAACCTCCTTTTCATGTAGACTTCTCTTTATTTTGTTTGTCTCTACCTGCAACAGGTTTAGTTTTCTTTGATCTGGAACAAATAGCCACATCTCTGAGTAGCCCATCAGAGATCTTGTAGACTTCTCTTTATTTTGTTTGTCTCTATCTGCGACAGGCCTTATTATCTGTGTGAACAAATCCCTGTGGTTTAGTTTTCTTTGATCTGGAAAAAATAGCCACATCTCTGAGTAGCCCATCAGAGATCTTGTAGACTTCTCTTTATTTTGTTTGTCTCTATCTGCGACAGGCCTTATTATCTGTGTGAACAAATCCCTGTGGTTTAGTTTTCTTTGATCTGGAAAAAATAGCCACATCTCTGAGTAGCCATCAAACATCTTATTCCAAATAAGTAATTTGGGATCCAGTCCTCTCAAGTGCTGAGGATTTCCCGGGGGATGCAGAGTACCCTCAACCCCCACTGAAATGAATGGAAGTTGAAGATACTCATCACCTCAGAAGATTGCTCTACTGCATCTATCAGACGTAATGTACACATTTAAATTACTTCTAATGAGGAAGAAAATGTGATTTTTAAAAGCTTTAACCAAGTTGCTACTGATTTTCCTTTTTAACGTGAGCCTTCCCAGTTAGATTCATTTTCTCATGCATAAGCACTACACTTAGTGCTCACGTCTGTTTAATGTAATAAACTCTAGGGCCACCGAATTGAATAGTATCATACTTAAGTCCCTGTTGGAGTGCTAGTGACAACCACAATACATATCAGGAGGAGCATAGCAAGCAACCCTACTTTAACGGTTTGAAAATTCCATTTTAATTTTTTAAAAACTTGTATGCTTCAGTAAAAAGTCACTTTCCTGACAATATGATTTCCCACTGCAAGCAACATACATTTGGAATATAGAAATTAAATAAAAATGATTGTGGCTAGGAACACTGTGACCTCATGCATGTGGCATATCCAATACCCACGTGATAAAGTGCAGGGACATGTGATTGCAGCACGACATAACAAACAGAATGCAAAACATGGCAGTACAATTTATGTAGCAACTTCGTAATTTCTTATTCTGTCCGCCCAAAAACTGAGGCTCCACTCCCCCAAGTGTATGAGCCTCCCAGTAGCTTCAAACACAGCATGCTCCCCCATTTTATTCAGAAAAGTGAAAAAGCTTTCTTAAGCAGTATTATATTCTGATATGTTGTTCTGTAGCTTGAAGACTAAAGGCACGATTCTCTAACTGCCTTGCACTCTGTGTAGTCATTTGCATCTGTGTAGAAAGAACATAAAATGCTTGAGGACACCTTCTCTTCATTCACTTTTATACAGTTAGTAACAACTACATAAGGTACAAGGCAGTTGGAGAATCAGACCCAAAGTGTTCATATGCTGTGTCTTCTGCCATGTGTGTATCAATCCTTTGCTTTATGTACTTGTCGTAATATAGCACAGGCATTTGCATTGTATCAGTTATTCAGACTGGGCTGATTCCTAACTCCCTTCACAAAGCCATATTGAACTTAGCTTTGCACAAGGGTTCTGTGTGGTGGAAGAGCTGGTTGTGGAGCACCAGATATCCACATAAGAAGTTTCACCAGTGGAGTCACATCTTTGCTAATCTATTGGTCCCCACCCCAGCTCTATGGCACGCAGTGGATATATTAACCACCTTGAATACATTCCAGCTTGGCCTATTTGTGCGAGAAAACTATCCTGTTCTGCTGTCTTTTGGGCCTTACACATTTATCCAACGATTGGAAAGGATCTGGCACATTGTGTAGAATAGAATGCTGCTACACTGGAGTATCTGGTATTGGTATTTGCATTTTCCCCAAAGCTTTTTGGCCTCCACAAGTCATTTATAGAGCTGAAATAAGGCAAAATGAGGTCTTCTCCTAGTCTTTCCACCATTCATGAATTGAATGCGAATGAAAAGAACAGATGTCTCATTATTTTGAGTCATAAATAGCTTCCTGAGTGAAAAACAAACAAAAACACAAGAAATGCAAACATTAGAACCTGTGCCTGCCCCTAGAGTAAATCTGAACTTTGGGGTAAAAGCAGATAACAGGACAGACAGTTTATGAAGAATTTGGCATCCATAAATATAACAGCTGAACTGAAAAAAAAAAAAGCAGATTAGAGCCTACCCAGCATTTACTGTGCATCTAAATAATAAAAGAAACACCATGAAAATATTTTTCAGTTGACAAATATGGTGTCATTACAATCTAATTAAACACAGATGATTCCTATAAGATATTACTAAAAAGAGAGAAATGTAAAGATAATGCAAGTTATAGACAAAAATTATTTAATATACCTTGTTTCATTCTGGGGAAAGAACATTGTTTTAAATAGGAGATTGGCTAACAATTCCAATATTGATATGCAGCATAGCTATTTTGTTCCTTATAAAGTTCCTTTCCTGCCCCTCCAGGCTTTTAGCAACATTCCTTCATCTTTCTACCATCTTCCATTTCTAATCCTGATCACTGCCACCTAAAGGGTTTTCCCATCTTCCTACTCTTGCTATGTTTATGCCAGTCAAAACTGTATTAGGATATAAAAACATCTGTGTGATATGCATAAAGCCCCATTCCGTCCCAGCAACTATATATATATTTTTTTATTCAGCTGCTGAAGACTCAGTCACAAATGATATTCAAATGAACCAGTTTCACGGATCTTTAGAAAAAAAAGCTTCCTGCTTAACAGCAGGAAAGACATTTTCAGCAATCTGTTTCTTTGTTCGTCTTGTAACATGAAGTACATACATAAGATTCAATTCCTATTATGCCACCACTTATTTCTGCTTCCCAAACTTTTAGTTGTTCAAAGCTCTACCACATACAGCTCCTTGCTCAGGTTTGTAACTCTGACCACATCATCCCCAACCTTTGAGGACTCTGTTGACTCAGATACATCATTTTCAATTCCACCTTTAAAAATCCCTTACCTAAAATTATTCATGGACCTTACTTTTTTGTAGCATCTTATACCTCCAGCTCGCTTGTATCTTATTTGATTCTTCATTCTGCAGACAAAGGTCATCTTATTGATCCTACTTCCAACTCAATTACTATGACTGGCAAATCTTTTAGTTATCTAACTACTGTACTCTTATATGGAACAACATTAAGTCGTTAACTTATTGATTTTTCCTATAAACCCAAGTGATGAAAATCATTTATTTTACATTAGCTTAATATATTAAGTACTATCTTCATTCCTCCCTCAAATTTACTTACGCTATAGTCAATTTTTCTCATGAAGTATTTTCAGATAATCCTGGAGAAGATTAAACAATTGTGTTTCACTAGTTTAATGCAACAAATAAATAAGGGCAGAATAAACAGAGTGAAGACTCACAGGCTGGAGAAGTGCCACAGGTTGGAAGAATCCAAAGGGCAGTTAGTATACCATTAACCCAGTAGAAGCATGTTCCAGCTCCCAGAGAAGTCAGTGGGAGTTTTGTCACTAACTACGAGACAAGATCTGACACAAAGGCCCTGCAAAATTGCTATATAAAGATTCAACAAGTGCCTATTTTTAAACTTCAAGTTATATTTCTGGAAATATCCCCTTTGATGTAGGGTACAAAACTAAATGTCAAAGTATGGTAATATAAACTTGCTGCAGGAAGAGGGATATTGCCACAATGGGAAAATTTCCACTTGTCTTCTCTGCAAGTAATTTTTATTACACTGACTTTGTTATTGCACAAAACATGTTGGATTATCATCTCAATGTCTGGTTGCCCTATATAATCATTTTCTCAAAACAAATGGGGCTAACTGCTTGAGTCAAGGACAACGAGATACACAAACATGGAAGACCTATGTACGTATATACAGCTGCTCTCACTGGTTTCTGGCAGCTTATGTATACTATGCTATATTCTGTTTGCTGTCTGTCTATCTGTCTCTCTCTATATCTATATATACACACACACGATACAGTAATATACATATAAATACTATACTATATTATGTTTTTATCTATCTATCTATCTATATATAGAGAGAAATTGATACAGTCAAGTCCTCCTCTGGAATGTATAGCTTATACCTTTTATTTGCATTTCAGATCTCTGTTTTATATTCTGTACCTGATCCCTACACAATATCCTATTCATTGGTATTGTGAAGGGACCAAGTACTGAATATGAAAGAGAGATACGTAGCAAATGAGAGATTTGTTGGGTGGATTGAATATCAGAATTTGCCTTTTAAGTGTTATTTCTAATGTGTATTAATTACAGTTCATGTAGCCAATATTCTGATTATGTCACTTACACACACACATATATATATATGGCTTAATTCCAATAAGGCAATAATTCACTAATGTAACTGAGATCAGAATCAGGACAAAGATATTTGATCAATGTCTCTTTATTTTGTCATCTATTTTTTTTTTTTAACCAAGGGACAGGAATGTACATTTGGATAAATGAGCAAATTATATGCCATAACATTTCATTCAAACCAGCACTGAACAAACTTTAGAACAAATTAATTAAATACTGTTGAAAGTCAGAGTTGTGGCTATGCCTTGATGGCACATTGGCCACCTATTTATTAAAACTACAGTTGGCTGATGACACATTGGCTAGTTACCGATCAAGTTCCAGTTATAGGAGTATTTGCTCCAAGTTTAGGTTTCAGAAATTAAAAGAAGCTAAGTGTTTTCTCTTTGTTTCAATTATTTATCACATATGAATTCTTTTATGAAAGTATCTCTTTGCCTCATCCTTTTGCACATATTTCCCTGGATGCCTGTAACTAGTACAACAGTAGCACTCTGATGTTATAAACTTAGCCCGCAGATATCTTAAAAAGGAAGGAAGAATACAAAATCTTTGAAGATTAATCTCCATAGCTGCATATATGAAATATGGTCCAAATTATCCAATGATTGTGGGTGAGCTGAAACTAATGCATGCGTAAGGCAAACATATGCACACACACACAAGTCAGTAGCCACATACTTATTAAAGTATGCAAGTACCCTGCACATTCATTGGACATTTGTGTGTATGCTTGACTGGGACACACAGTGTGCCTGTGTTTTTGGATTTGGGAGCCTCCATTGCATAGGTGCTATACTCTGTACATACTATTTACATTGCTGCACCATAATCTCTTAATTATTGACAGGACAGTTAATCAGCAGAGAGGATCAGTTTTGTAGATAAAAGAATGGACTGACACTCAGGAGATCTGGGTTCAATTCTTGGCTCTGCTGCAGATTTCCTGGGTAATGCAGGACAAGTCATTGAGGGTCAGCTTTTCAAAAGAGCATGGTATCCTAAAGCTCCCATGTAAGGACCTAATAAGTGGCTAGATTTTCAAAAGTGCTCAGCATCCACCATGAGAGAAATGGGAATTGTTGGGATCTGAGAACTTTAGAAAATCTGGCCACTTCAATTAGGTGCCTCCATGACAGGTAAGTTCCTTTGAAAATCTAAATATATGTAGAGATATACCTATCTTATAGAACTGGAAGGGACCCTAAAAGGTCATTGAGTCCAGCCCCCTGCCTTCACTAGCAGGACCAAGTACTGATTTTTGCCCCAGCTCCCTAAGTAGCCCCCTCAAGGGCTGAACTCACAATACTGGGTTTAGTAGGCCAATGCTCAAACCACTGAGCTATCCCTCCCCACTAAAAAAATTTGGCTACATAATCCCTCTTCAGTTCCCCTCCTTTCTCCCACACTCTGTTTTCTTGTTTTTCAAACGTTTGCTCCCTCAAACACAACTGCCTATCTGAAGTCACAGAAAGTTTTTTCAAGCAGATCTCTGAAGATCAAAAGTTCAAGATTCTCTGAGGGAAGGGAATGTCTCTTACTATGTGTCTGTTCTCTGCCTGGCACAATGGAACCCAAAGCTAGGGATCCTAATATAATATAATAATTAATAACTATGGATCTGCATTTTCTTGCACTAATTATTTCATTTTTCTTTCAGTACTGAGTTTCTCATTTGTTTAAACCTTTGCTATATTAATATAGACTCAAAGAGTCATAGACTCCAGGACTGGAAGGGACCTCGAGAGGTCATCGAGTCCAGTCCCCTGCCCTCATGGCAGGACCAAATATTGTCTAGACCATCCCTAATAGACATTTATCTAACCTACTCTTAAATATCTCCAGAGATGGAGATTCCACAACTTCCCTAGGCAATCTATTCCAGTGTTTAACTACCCTGACAGTTAGGAACTTTTTCCTAATGACCAACCTAAATCTCCCTTGCTGCAGTTTAAGCCCATTGCTTCTTGTTCTATCATTGGAGGCTAAGGTGAACAAGTTTTCTCCCTCCTCCTGATGACACCCTTTTAGATACCTGAAAACTGCTATCATGTCCCCTCTCAGTCTTCTCTTTTCCAAACTAAACAAACCCAATTGTTTCAGCCTTCCTTCATAGGTCATGTTCTCAAGACCTTTAATCATTCTTGTTGCTCTTCTCTGGACCCTCTCCAATTTCTCCACATCTTTCTTGAAATGCGGTGCCCAGAACTGGACACAATACTCCAGTTGAGGCCTGACCAGCGCAGAGTAAAGCGGAAGAATGACTTCTCGTGTCTTGTTTACAACACATCTGTTAATGCATCCCAGAATCACGTTTGCTTTTTTTGCAACAGTATCACACTGTTGACTCATATTAAGCTTGTGGTCTACTATGACCCCTAGATCTCTTTCTGCCATACTCCTTTCTAGACAGTCTCTTCCCATTCTGTATGTGTGAAACTGATTGTCCCTTCCTAAATGGAGCACTTTGCATCTATCTTTATTGAACTTCATCCTGTTTACCTCAGACCATTTCTCCAATTTGTCCAGATCATTTTGAATTTTGACCCTGTCCTCCAAAGCAGTTGCAATCCCTCCCAGTTTGGTATCGTCCGCAAACTTAATAAGCGTACTTTCTATGCCAACATCTAAATCGTTGATGAAGATATTGAACAGAACCGGTCCCAAAACAGACCTCTGCGGAACCCCACTTGTTATACTTTTCCAGCAGGATTGGGAGCCATTAACAACTACTCTCTGAGTATGGTTATCCAGCCAGTTATGCACCCACCTTATAGTAGCCCCATCTAAATTGTACTTTCCTAGTTAATCTATAAGAATATCATGCGAGACCGTATCAAATGCCTTACTAAAGTCTAGGTATATCACATCCACCGCTTCTCCCTTATCCACAAGGCTCGTTATCCTATCAAAGAACGCTATCAGATTAGTTTGACATGATTTGTTCTTTACAAATCCATGCTGGCTATTCCCTATCACCTTACCACCTTCCAAGTGTTTGCAGATGATTTCCTTAATTACCTGCTCCATTATCTCCATTATGAAGATTATATCTAGAATATTTTGATATTATTTAATGAAAATTATTTGAAACAATGTTAATATAATTATTTTGATATTATTATTATCGTCTACTTTTCCTATGTCTCATTATATGCCCTGTTATGTTCTCCCTTTCTCTTTCATTAGTTTCTCACTTCTGACATTTTGGAGCTTTCTTCAGAATGTCTCACTATACCTAACATTTACCTTCTAATCTTTGTTTTTTTTATTTTACCGTGTCTTATCATTTCCAGCATTTTTTACATTTAATTTTCTTTAAAATGGTATACAATTTCCCTTTGCATAGTCTCATTTATTTTTATTGGCCCAAGACCATAGTCATTCCAGACTCTGCCATTTGGCTCCTTTGTTTGTGATATATTTATTACAATTTTAGAATTATTTGTCATCCTAATAACAATCATCACGGGGCTACCCTCATCCAATGGCAACCTAATTTATAATAGGCACAAATAGGAATTCCTAAGGAAAGCGTCAGTAACAGGAAGAGGAACTGAGATAAATGTATTGGGTTAAAAGGAAAATCATGACGGAAAAAAGGAAATAAATCAAGTATGTTCAGAATCTGACAGACCTATAAGGCAGAAGGCTATATGAGAATAAGGCCTTGACACTAGACACTACCTAGGCACAGCTATACTAGCAAATCCTCCTAATGGAGATGCAGCTTATTTGGGCAAGAGTATTTGCAGGTACAGTTTCTCCAGGTGTACTGAGTGAAATAAACTATACCAGCAAAAGCACTTTTTTGCCAATATAACTGTGTCTATACCAGGACTTTTCCCAGCATTGCTATATCGGTTAGGGGTGTGATTTTTTTCACCATGCTAACCAACATAGTCCTTCTGGCAAAACTTCTGAGCTTAGTCCAGGCCTAACGGATGATAGAGAAAGTGTTATCAGATAAAAATGAATCAGTTTAGACTGCAGTGAACAAAGTTTGTGTGTTATGGCAGGATTGATACCACATAACTTTCTCAGGCAGTATTTTGTTGCAGGATATTTAATTGTAATGCATTTAGTGCTTGTTACATATCTAGCTTGTATTATAGATTTCTAATTTCAAACTGCACATTTAGTAATGGGGATAAAATATCCCTGATGGCATGTTCCATAGAGATATGTGTACTGTTTTGAATAATTTTCAAATGATTAATTGTCAAAGGTAAGGTAGCACAGAAAATTTTTCTGAAAGGTTATTATTATTTTAAATGACAAGTTTGAACTTGGGTGAGAATGAACAAATTCATCCATAGCTCTAACTTGAAGTTTTAAATTGTGAAAAGAAAATAAGCCTAAAACTGACTTGAAGAAATAGTTGTCTCATACATCACCAAGCCATTGTCGGTATTTGGGCAGTACATTCCCATGAGTTTAGCATGTCAATGTATAGTAAAGCACGGCAGTAATAGTCCCCAGCCTCAGTTTAATCTCCAAACCATCTTCTTACCATGATGCCAGACACTAGCACAAATATTGGTCCCATGTGGCAGATCCAATAAAAAGCATACATGTGTGTGTGCGTGCGCGCGCACGTGTGCTGCCATGGAAATATGAAATGAGTCAGGGAATAGCCAAATGACTACATATGAAACATGGAAAAACAATATAACATATTACAGAAGTGACTTCGTAGAGTTATTGCTGCAGGGGTGGGTATAGCCTCTCAATTCAGTAGGTGTGAATAGGTGTGCGGATGAAGGACCAGGGAGGGTCAGCGAGTGCCCAGGCTTGTGGTGTTGCTCCCATCCTGCTTGGGATGGAGAAGGGATGACAGGAGTGAGAAGGAAGAGGGGAGGATCAGAGACGACCCAGCCCTCTGGGATTGCTGCACAATCTGCAGGGAATAAAGGCAGGGCAGTGCTGCTGGGGGGCTGCTCCCCATTCCAAATCTTGCTGAACTTCAGCCCTACAGGTCACTTTGGGCCTGATGCAATGATGCCAGTGGCAGCAACAACTGGATCTGGGCCTGGCTGGGGCAGGATAGTCACTTCCCACACCATCAATGGCAGGCACAAAACATGAGTAGCACTGTAACCTCGCGTACACTGCCCTTTAAAAAAAACCAGGAATTTCCAGTTATGTATTACTAATTTCTTTTCTTCTCCATCATCTCAGAAATAAACATTAACTTTTTGAAAAAAAAATCAGGAAAAAATTCTTCGTATACTCCTTTTTTTATTTGGGAGAATTTATTTTAGTTTAGATGTTTTAAACTCAGTTATGTACTTGCATGTGATTCTATGGTATTATTTTCCATAATAAAGTTTTATTCTATTTGACTTTTTAAGCAGTTCATCTTTATTTCTTTTCATGAAACTAATTACCCTATCAAATCATTCCCATGAGAAATAGTGTCATGGTATTTTTCTTTGTTAATGTTCAAATGCAGGAGGAGATAGGAGATGTAATACTGTAGAATTCTCAATGGGACACTATTTATGTGGCCAATAAGCATTTTCTAAAAACTAATGAGCCCAGTCTTGGGAACTTCATAAATGCTTCCTAAGCTTGCACCATTATTTCACACAATATATTACTTTGGTTGGATACACTTTTTAGTGTTATAGAGTTACAAAATTGGAGTGCTACAAAAAATGATGGACTTTTGTATGTCTGTATGTTCTTAACCTTAAAAGCAAAGATAAATATTGGAAGCGAAGAAAAAGTAATGAAAATGACACTTTAAAGTTGGGATTGAAAAGACAGATCCTTAACAGGTGTAAATTGACACAGCTCATTGGCCTCAGTGGATCTATGCCAATTTACACCAGCTGAGGATCTGGATCTTGGTGTCTCTGTTGTAAGTAGCCAGGAAAATTATTGACATTGGTGGGGAGCCAGGTGTTTCAAATATTGGAGCTGTATATTGGGTTTTATATTTATATTGTAAATGAATAACAGCCTGTTTTTGTAATCTATATAAAAAGCTCATACGCATACTGAGTAAAATAATTCTTCTTTACCATATAGAAATCATACTACTGCTATACTATAGCATCGTAAATTTATATTTAATATAGTTAATTTAATTCTGAGGCTGTTATTTTGAAATATAGGCTTATAAATAGAGGAATCAATATAGTAGTTTCAAACTCAGGCACTCTCACTGACTGATCTGTTACAAGTGGTGTTCCATCTTTATATACTTTTTGGTCCCTAAATCTTACAATATTGTTTTCAAAATGCAAGATAAAAGCATGACTGGCACCTGAATTGATACCAATGACTGAATATCATAGTTGTTCACACCAGAATGTGAAAGCTCTTTAAGAGTTTCACTTGTGATATACTAACCTATGGTTAAAATGCTGCTTGCTGAGAAAAAATTGGTCTTTGCAGGACTAAGGCAAAATTCTGCAAGATTATATTTAATGAGCTTGCGATTATTGCTGTGGTTCTTCTCGCAAATCACGTGCAGAGCCTTGTTTATGATTAAGGCCACGTTTTAGTCACGGGTATTTTTAGTAAAAGTTATGGACAGGTTAGACTGTAAACAAAAATTCACGGGCCTGTGACCTGTCCATGACTTTTACTAAAAATACCGTCTGTGACTAAAACTTCTAGAAAGGGGGGCATGGGTGCTCTGGGGGGGGGTGGTCCAGGGGCACTACTGGTGCTGGGGTGGGGAGGCTGGCCATGGCGCAGCGCATAGTCAGCGACCCCAGCTGGTGCTGGCCGGCAGGCGGGGGGAATGAGGGAGTGGCCACGACACAGCAGGGTTTTTGACCTGGCTCCGCGTCCCTGCACTCCTAGGCAGCACAGGCAGGGGCCAGGACAGGGGCTTCACTGCTCTCACCACAAGCACCAGCTGCCACAACTCCCATTTGCTGGGAACTGCAGCCAATGGCCAATGACAGCTGGAGGCGTGAGGCCTGTGGGCGCAGATACCCTCCCTGACCCCTCAGCCACCTAGGAGCTGCAGGGGGGCCATGCCAGTGGGAGCCGGGAAGCTCCCCACCCCAGGTAAGTGCCTCCCCCTGTACCACCCAATCCCTCTGCCCCTAGCCTCCTCCCACACACTCAAACTGCTGTTGCTGGCCCAGGAGCTGCCCGGCTTGGGCAGAAGTTACAAAGATATCCTCGTGAGTATGCTGTACAATCTGCCAATGCTCAAGCTAAGTAATAGAGAGACCCAATACAACTTAGATGTTGTGAACATATACTAAATGGCAGACATATAGAGAATGCATTCAGCCAAATAGGCCTCTGCTTGGAATGACTGACCTTCATAATAAGCCTGAAGATAGTCTTCCACTGAATATTATTTCCATCAACAATTGTTGATGCTGGACTGTTATTTTTTTGGGGATTAATGTGGCATCCACTGTTTCTTTGTTTCCTTCTGCATTTTGAAATACTTTCTAAAATACCTGTACCAACACCTATCTATGAGATTCCTCTGCCTCTATACAGATTCAAGAAATAAATCAGAACTAAAGAAAAATGAAGATGGAGGAGGTAACTTGGTCACGGACATTTATTTTATGAGATTAAAGTCCAGTTACAGTTTTGCTCTTGACACATGGATGAAACAATGATCCCACCAAATATCTATGACAGGGAGGACTCAGATTCATAGACTTTAAGATCAGAAGGGACCATCATGATCTTCTAGTCTGACCTCCTGCAAATTGTAGGCTACAGAACCTCACCCCCACTTTTGTAATGGGCCCCTAACCTCTGGCTGAGTTACTGAAGTCCTCAAATCATGGATTAAAGATGCAATTTTAAAAGAATTCACCATTTACACTGGTTTAAACCTGCAAATGACCAATGACCCATGCAGCAGAGGCAGGTGAAAAACCACCAGGTCTCTGCCAATCTGATCCAGGGAAAAAAATTCCTTCCCAACCTCAAATATGGTGATCAGTTAGACCCTGAGCATGTGGGCAAGACGCACCAAGCAGATACTTGGGAAAGAATTCTCTGTAATAACTCAGAGCCCTCCTCATCTAGTGCCCCATCCCCTGCCATTGGGATTTTTGCTACTGCAGGAGCTGATGGGCCACATGCCATTGTAGGCAGCCCCATCATACCATACTCTCCATAAACTTACCAAGCTCAGTCTTGACGCCAGTTGGGTTTTATGTCCCCACTATTCCCCTTGGAAGGCTGTCCCTCTGAAGGTTAGAAATCTTCACCTAATTTCTAGCCTAAACTTGTTGACGGACAGTTTATATCTATTTGTTCTTGTGTCCACATTGGTGCTTAACTTAAATAACTCTTCCTCCTTTATCCCTCTGATGTATTTATAGAGAACACTTGTATCTCCCCTCAGTCTTCTTTTGTTTAGACCAGCGGTTCTCAAACTGTGGGTCGTGACCCTATTTTAATGGTGTCTCCAGGGCCAGTATTAAAGTTGCTGGGACACAGGGCTGAAGCTGAAGCATAAGCGCCACCCCCACCTGGGGCAACGGAGTTTGGGCTGTGGTTCCCTCTCTTCGCACCCAAGGCAGTGGGGCCTGGTCTCCAGGGCCGCCCAGAGGGGGGGGCAAGAGGGGCAATTTGCCTCAGGCCTCGGGCTCCGCAGGGGCCCCCACAAGAGTTTTTCGAGGCCCCTGGAGCGGGGTCCTTCACTCGCTCGGAGGCCCCAGAAAACTCTTGCGGGGCCGGGCCCCGGAGCATCTTCCGCTCCAGATCTTCGCTGGCGGGGGAGTCCTTCCGCTCTGGGGTGGAAGGACCCACCACCATCGCATTACCGCCGAAGCGGGACGTGCCGCCGAAGTGCAACCCGGTCTTCGGCGGTAATTCGGCGGTGGGGGGCCCTTCCATTCAGGGACCCGCCGCTGAAGTGCCCCGAAGACCCACGGCGGGGGCCCCCCGCCACCGAATTACCGTCAAAGAGCGGGCTGCACTTCGGCGGCGGGTCCCGCTTCGGCGGTAATTCACCGGCGGGGGGCCCCTGCCGCGGGTCTTCGGGGCACTTTGGCGGTGGGTCCCAGAATGGAAGGGCCCCCCACCGCCGAACAGGGCCGGCTCTAGACATTTTGCCGCGTGGGGGGCCCCCTGCCGCTTGCCGGTCCCACGGCTCCGGTGGACCTCCCGCAGGCATGGCTGGGGAGGGTCTGCTGGTCCCGCGGCTCTGGTGGACCTCCCGCAGGCATGCCTGCGGATGCTCCACTGGAGCCGCGGGACCAGCGGACCCTCCGCAGGCACACCTGTGGGAGGTCCACCGGAGCCGCCTGCCGCCGATGGCCCCAGGCCCCCGGAATCCTCTGGGCGGCCCTGCTGGTCTCTGCTCCCCTTCTCGGGTCATGTAGTAACTCTGTTGTCAGAAGAGTGATGCAGCGCGATGAAGTTTGAGAACCCCTGGTTTAGACTAAACAAGCCAGACTCTTTGAATCTCCTCTCCAAAGGTAGGTTTTCCATTCATAGTAGTCGTTCTCTGCATCAGTGCCATGTGTAATGGTACTAACACTTCCTGTCTCTACTGGAAATACCTTGCCTGATGCATCATAGATTTGCATTAGCCTTTTTCACGGTGTTTTACATTGATGGTTCATAGTCATCCTGTGATCAATCAGTACACTCAGGTCTTTGTACTCCTCTGTTGCTTCCAAATGATAAGTCCCCAGCTTATAGCGAAAATTCTTGTAATCAGTCTGATGTGACAACCTTCAAAATTTGAAATATTTTTAACTGTTTCTCATCAACTGCCTCTAGAGGACAAATCAGAGGCCCAGCACACAATCAGAACAAGTGGTGGTCAGATGCATAGGGGATGAGGAACCTCTCTGATTAGGTGAAGTAGCTTGATACATTGGCAGCACCCCATGCCGGGAAAGGAAGAGAATCCATGCAGCAGTGGATCCATCAAACAGAACTGGGTGAAATTTTGCACCTGAAAGCTTTCCCAGTAAACAAACAAAACTAAAAAGCAGATTTGGGAACACTAACATAGTTCAAGAATTGGGGTTGATTTCGCTAAATTATTTCAGTAACAAAAAAAATCTAAAAAATTGAAGCATTTTGACATTTTCACAATTTTTCTATTCAAAATGACTTATTTCAAAATTTCCTTTCATTTTATTTTTAAAAATTGTGTCAAAGTTCCTCCTCTACCTTAGTGGGTCCTGCGCTTATTGGCAGATTTGCTCACCTCAGTGATCTTCCCCACAGTCTGGGTCAACTTCTCCTGTGTCTGATCAGGAGTTGGGAGGTTTGGGGGGAACCCGGGCCTGCCCTCTACTATGGATTACAGCCCAGGGCCCTGTGGATTGCAGCTGTCTATAGTGCCTCCTGTAACAGCTGCATGACAGCTACAACTCCCTGGGCTACTTCCCCATGGCCTCCTCCAAACACCTTCTTTATCCTCACCACAGGTCCTTCCTCCTGGTGTCTGATAACGCTTGTACTCCTTAGTCCTCCAGCAGCACAGCACACCCTCACTCTCACTCTCACTCTCACTCTCACGCTCACGCTCAGCTCCTTGCGCCTCTTGCTCCCAGCTCCTCACACACATTTCCTCTCCTCTGGCTCCCCCCTCGCCTGACTGGAGTGAGCTCCTTTTTAAACCCAGGTGCCCTGATTAGCCTGCCTTGATTGGCTGCAAGTGTTCTAATCAGCCTGTCTGCCTTAATTGGTTCTAGCAGGTTCCTGATTACTCTAGTGCAGCCCCTGCTCTGGTCACTCAGGGAACAGAAACCTGCTTCTCCTGTGGCCAGTAGATCTCCCTTCTATTCCTCTGCTGTAGAGGGGAGGAGGAAGAGGGCTGCTGCTGCTGCTCCTTCTCCCTTGGCTAGGCCAGACACCACCACTTCCATCCCCACCACCCCCATTCTCTGCTACTCTCTAGTTGGCTGGCTGCTGATCCCCTCACCTCCCCCCCACCCTCAATTGCTGCTGTTACTCCACCTACAGCCCTGGGGGGGGGGGAGAGGAGAAGGCTGCTGAAGGCCTGCTTTCCAGAGAAGGAGGGGAGTGAGGGACCCCAGCTCTTGTTGCTGAGGACACGACCAACTGAGCGGGGTCCCTCCTGCCTGGACACCAGACCACAACCACCTGGAGCTGCTGGGACTACTGTGGCTGTTGCTGAGAAGCTGTTGGAGCCCCAAGGAGGAGAAATAGAAGAGGACCACCCGCTGCTGGAAGACCACGTGAGGACCGTTGTGGAGGGGGCTTACTGGACTAAGTCTTTTTCAAACTGTGCTTTGTGGTGAGGGTTTGGACTGTATCTGTTGGGACACCGGGGGTGTGGCGTGGAGCCTGCCCCCGGTCCATCCGTGTCCCCCTTCGCCCCCACCACCATTGCTGCCCCCTCCACCAACCCTGCCAGCTGCTTTCCTTCTACTTTGATCTCCTGCCTTTGGGACTGAGCTGCTCGCCTGGCTCACCACGCCCGCTTCCACCATTTGAGCCTGCAGCAACAGCAGCCAAGCATTGACTTTTTTGCATAAGTGCCCATGGGCGCACCCTCCTCCACCCCCTGGGCTGACCCCCTTTCCTATGCCATATTTGTCTGCCCCACCTGTTTCCTTCTGCGGCCCTCATTGTCCTGCCCCAGCCCTGCAACTAGCCCCGTGGTCCCTCCATCCCATTCCCAGCTCGCCCTTCCCCCCTGCACCCTGTGATCACCCAGCCCTGACTGGTCCCTCCCCTTGTGCGCCTAGGCCCCCTCCCATGCGCTTGTGCCCTTCCCCCGTTTGAGTTTGCCCTTGTTCACTGCATCCCCCTATGCTGTTATCCCCCCGATCCCCTAGTGCAGCTGGAGGAGCCGGAATTCCCCTCTGAGTCGGTGACCTGACATCCTCCCGCCCTAAGTCCATAGTTGCTCCCCACGCCCCTTCAGCCTTCCCTTTCTGGCACCCTCCTCCCCTGCCTGCAGCCTAGTGGGGAAGGGAGTTGCCTCCTCTTTCCCCCCTCCCCTCGCTGTTTGTCCCCCTCCTTGCTCTCGTTATGGCAGGGGATGCAGCGGGGGAGACCCCTCGCGATGCTCCCACCGCCCCTCCTCCACCTGCCCCCGTGTCCATTTCCCAAGACTCAACCTCGACCGCCACTGCCGATCCACCTACCACCGCCCCTGCTGGGGCACCGGCGGTGGCGAGTACCGGGGCGACCTCCGCTGCTGCCACGTCCCTCGTCCCTTCCGATTCAGGGGGAGCCCCCCCAGCTGGTGGGAAAGGTCAGGGTGGGAAGAAGGGTAAGGGCCCCGCTAAAAGGCCAGGACCTCCATGGCAGAGATTGCCCCCGCTGCCGCAGCCCTGCTACCGGCCACGGCATCCCTCCCTGCTGCTCCCTCCACCAGCTCTGCGGGTGTCCCTCCCCGGCTCCCAGGGCGTACGCCCAGGTAGCGGCGGCCCTCTCGCCTGCTGCTGCTCCTCCGACCGCCGCTTCCGCTACCATCTATAGTGGCTGGGGCCCCTTCCCCACCTTAACCAGGAAGCATGGCGTCCGTTGCCTCCTGGTGCCCGCCTCGTACCACTTGGAGACATACATGCGGCGCTGGCGAGGATGGTGGGGCCCAAGCCATTGTGGCGGCCTCCAAAATGTATGGGAGGGTGGTCTTCTTCCTGGCATCGGAGGCCACTGCCCAGGAGGCGGTAGAGACAGGCCTGGCGGTGGGGGGCACTGGAAGACCTGGGGGTCTGCTTGATCCTGATCTCTGTCCCTCCCTTCCAGCCCAGTGCCGCCCTGCTGCCCGTCCTTTCTGCCCTGGGGCACCCCATCTCTGTCATCAACCCTCTCCCGTTGGGCTGCAAGGACCCCGCCCTCCGTCACGTCCTCTCATTCTGTCGGCAAGTGCAGCTTCCACTGCCGCCGGCGGTGCGTGATGGAGAGGCACTCGAGGGGTCCTTTCTGGTCCCCTACCAGGGAGCCCACTATCGTGTGCACTATTCGACGGGAGCGGCCCGGTGCTACCTCTGCCAGGCGATGGGGCACGTCCAGAAGGACTGCACCTTGGCCCGGCACGGAGGAGCATCTGGGACCCCCAAGCCCCGGCAAGGCGCCGGCCCTGTCACCGCCGATACCCCTGGCTGCCCGGCACCTGAAGCTGCCCCTCCTCCTTCTCGGTCCACCACTGTGGAGGAGGGTGTGGCGGAAATAACACCAGGCATGAGAGACGACTCGCCCGAGGGGGAATCCTCCCTCATTCCTGCTACTCCACCATTGCCTCCCCGAGTCCCTGAGCCATTGCCCTTGCCCCCCAACCCGGCCCGTTAGCCAGCCCCCGGATGGTGCCATGGAGGGCTGGTCCTTAGTGCAGGGGAAGTGGGGCAAGCGGAAGGCTCGGGCCCCGTTACATCCTTTAGATTCGGAGACCCCCCGGAAGAGCAGGAAGGGGGCAACGATGACGAGCTTTCTGCCTTGCCCCCTGATGAATCCCGTTCTGTGGTGCCGGCTGGGGACACCGTGGCAGCACTGGAAGGTGACACCGCCCCTCTTTCAGGGTCCCTTCCTGTGGAAGCCCCCGAGGGAGCCTCTCTCGCCCGCTTCCCATCCGAAGCCCCTGCAAGCGCTGAGGTGGGCGTTGCCTCGGGTGCTGGCGGGGAGGGCCCTGAGGTGGCGGACGGTGATCTCCCTTCCATCTACGAGGAGATCGAGGCCCTCGGTCTGACCCCGGTCACGCAGGGGGAGGACGACCCTCTGCCAGCAGGACTCGATCTGGGAGACCTCACCCCGGTCCCCTTGTCCCCGTGTTCCCTTCCCCTAACCGCTGCTTCTGCTCCTGCCACTGAGGGTCCCCTGGAATCTTCCATCAGCCCGGCTGCAGGTGGCACCCTGCTGACGGCCGCTGAGCCCATTGAGGCGACGGCTGGTGCCCCGCTGCCGGGACCCGGTTCCCAGGGGGTGTCCTTCTTGGGTGTGGAGCACCCAACCTCCTTCCCAGGCAGGGACCCCGTTGACAGCCATCCATCTCCTGATGCCGGGGCTACCGCCCAAACCATAGTGGCTGAGCCTGGCATCGTTGGGGGTCTCCTTCCTACTCCCCAGATCTCTGAGCCTAACCAGGAGGGGCCACCTTCCAGCGGCCCGACTACTGAGGCTCAGGATTCTACTTATGCCCCCCTCCCTGGTTCCCTTCCTGATTCCCGCCCTACTCCTGTCCCCTACTCTATTCCTGATGCCAGCCCTGTCCTTGTCTCCTCCACCTCCTGTGCTGCCAGTGCCGCCCCTGTGGATACTCCCCAGGGAGCGGTTTTAGTTGTTTTTCCCCGTCCTGACCCATTGGGGGCTGCTGTTTTCCTTACACTGCCCCCTGTTGAACCGAGGAGTGGGGCAGGTCGGTGGCGTCAGCCCATCGGACGCCACGTCGGGGGTGCCCCCTGCCTGCCCGCCACGGTGGGCCACAGGGCTGTGACAGAGGCCCTACTGGGGGACAGTCGTAGATCAGTGACCCTGCCCCCCCATGTGCTGAAGGAAGAGCTGCGGGAGTTCCTTGAGGACATCCGTGGCTCCCGTAACAAAGTCTAGCTTGTGCTCCAGCGGTGGGGGGATTTCCATTAGGTCCTCCAGGCCGCAAGGGCCCTCATGGGGGAGGGTAAGAGGACCGGGAAGCAGGCTGCTGCGGCCTACCGGCGAGTCTGCCTCTTCCGCGACGCTTTACTCACCTAGGGGGTAGGTCATGGATTGCTGCGCGGCACGACGGAGGCCGTGGGCTTGTCTGCCGGCAAGGATTCCCTCCAGTCCTCCTCAGGGCACCAATCGTCTCTGCTACATTAAACACTCAGGGCTGTAGGATGGGTCTCCGCAGGAGCCAGGTGCTCTCCTTCCTTCGGGAGGGGGGGTACTCTGTGGTTTTCCTGCAGGAGACCCATATGGATCCGGCCGCTGAAGCTACCTGGCGGCTGGAGTAGGGGGACGGGGTCTACTTTAGCCACCTCTCGGTCCGCATGGCTGGAGTGGCGACCCTGTTCTCCCCCAACCTACGGCCCGAGGTGCTGGGGATCACTGAGGCTGTGCCGGGCCGCCTGCTGCACCTCCGGGTTCATATGGAGGGGCTTGTGGTTAATCTTGTCAACATTTACGTCCCGACATCGGGCCTGGAGAGGTTGCGTTTTTATCAGCAGGCGTCCACCTTCCTCAGCTCCCTGGATCCTTATGAGTGCCTGGTCCTGGGTGGGGACTTTAACACCACCCTCGAGGAACGAGACCGCTCAGGGACCGAGCAGTGCCCGGCCGCCACGGATGTCCTCCAGGAGATCGTCGATCGCCAGTCCCTGGTGGACGTCTGGCGCGACCACCACCCGGATGACGTCTCGACGTTCACCTTTGTCCGGGTGGAGGCTCATCGGTTGCGCCACTCCCGGCTGGACCACATTTACCTGTCGTGTTTCCACCTTTCACAAGCCCACTCCTGCAGTGTTCGGCCGGCCCCCTTTTCAGATCACCACCTTGCCACTGTGATGGCCTCTCTCTACGCGGAGAGGCCAGGGCCAGCCTATTGGCACTTCAACAACAGCTTGCTAGAGGATGCGGGCTTCGTGGCATCCTTCCGGGAGTTCTGGCTGGCCTGGCGAGGGCAGCGGCGTGCCTTTCCCTCGGCATGGCAGTGGTGGGATGTGGGGAAGGTGCGCACCTGGCTCTTCTGCCGTGACTACACCTGGGGTGCCAGCCGATGGAGGGATGCGGTGATAGGGCAGTTGGAACGGGAGGTCTTAGAGCTGGAGAGGCATCTGGCCGCCAGCCCTGAGGATCCATCCCTTTGCGGAGCATGCCGGGAGAGGCGGGAGGAGCTCTGGGTCCTCGAGGACCATCGGGCTCGGGGTGCCTTTGTTCGCTCCCGCATCTGCCTCCTTCAGCAGATGGATCGTGGCTCCCGCTTCTTCTACGCCCTGGAGAAACGGAAGGGGGCCAAGAAGCACGTCACCTGCCTTCTGGCAGAGGACAGCACCCCCCTCACGGATCCGGCGGAGATGTGCGAGAGGGCCCGGATCTTCTACGCGCACCTTTTCTCCCCGGATCCGACCGATCCTGCCGCTCGCAGAGTGCTCTGGGACGAGCTCCCGACGGTCAGCGCAGGCGACCGGGACCGGCTCTCTCTCTGGCTGAGTTCTCGGAAGCTCTCTGTCGCATGTCCACCAACAAGTCTCCGGGCATGGATGGGCTGACCGTGGAGTTCTACCGCGTGTTCTGGGACGTCCTAGGCCTGGACCTGGCCAGCATCTGGGCCGAGTCCTTGCAGAGCGGGGTCCTCCCTCTCTCGTGCAGGTGAGCCGTGCTCACCTTATTGCCGAAGAAGGGGGACCTCCGCGATTTACGGAACTGATGTCCCGTCTCACTCCTCAGCATGGACTACAAAATCGTAGCCAAGGCCATCTCGCTGTGGCTGGGGGCCATGCTGGAGGACGTGATCGACCCAGACCAGACCTACACCGTCCCGGGCCGTAGCATCTTTGATAACCTCTATTTGGTCCGGTATCTCCTGGAGCTTGGGTGCAGGGATGGTCTGTCATTCGCCCTCCTGTCCCTGGATCAGGAGAATGCGTTTGACAGGGTGGACTACGGGTATCTCCTGGGCACTCTGCGAGCGTTAGGCTTCGGGTCCCAATTTGTGGGTTTTCTCCAGGTGCTGTACGCTTCCGTGGAGTGTCTGGTCAGGCTCAACTGGACCCTGACAGAGCCGGTCAGCTTTGGGAGGGAGTGCGGAAGGAGTGCCCCCTCTCACGGCAGCTGTATGCTCTGGCGATCGAGCCCTTCCTCTGTCTCCTCCGCAGCAGGTTGACAGGGTTGGTGCTCTGGGAGCCGGAGCTGTGGCTGGTCCTGTTGGCGTATGCCGACGATGTGCTCCTCGTGGTCCAGGACCCGGGCGACCTGGCACGGGTGGAGGCTTCCCAGGCTGTGTACTTGGCGGCCTCCTCTGCCTGGGTCAACTGGGTCAAGAGCTCTGGCCTGGTGGTTGGGGACGGGTGGCAGGCAGGCTCCCTCCCACCCGCGCTTCAGGCCATCCGGTGGAGTGCGGGCCTGCTGCTCTATTTCGGCGTTTACCTTTCCGCCACGCATCCGTCTCCGCCAGAGAACTGGCAAGGTTTGCAGGGCAGGGTGGCGGAGCGGCTCCGGAAGTGGACAGGACTCCTCCGGTGCCTTTCCCTTCAAGGGAGGGCACTGGTGCTCAATCAACTGGTCCCGGCACCGGCTCAACACCCTGGTCCCGGCCCTGGGTTTCCTGGCCAACCTCTGGACGATGATTCTGGAGTTCTTTTGGCCAGGGATGGACTGGGTCTCTGCAGGGGTCCTCCACCTGCCCCTGGAGGACAGAGAACAGGGCCTGAAATGCGTACACACTCAGGTCCATGTCTTCCACTTCCAGGCCCTGCAGAAACTCCTGTATGGTGCAGGTAGTCCGGCATGGAGTGTATTGGTGCACGCCTTCCTCCGCCGCTTCTGAGGGCTCCGATACGATCGGCAGCTCTTTTACTTCCATCCAAGAGGTCTTCCGTGAGACCTCTCTGGGCTGCCAGTCTTCTACCAAGACCTCCTCCGAACCTGGAAGCTCTTTTCAACGACCAGGTCCGTGGGGGCCAATCTTCTCGCGGAGCCCCTGCTACACAATCCCCAGCTTCGTGTGCAGGTGGCGGAGTCCCCCGCGGTGTGCCAGAGGCTGGTCTTGGCGGGAGTCACCAGGGTCGGAGACCTCCTGGACTACGACTGGGGAGACTGGATGGATCCCCTGACGCTCGCTCAGCGCATGGGGCTCTCTAGACCTCGTGCTTCCCGGTGCGTACTTCAGGAGGTGAAGGCTGCTTTACTGCCTGCTGCTCGGGCTTACCTCGACCGGGTCCTGCGAGAGCGCATGCCCTGCCCACCCTCCACTCCAGGCCCCGTGGACATTTTTATAGGACCCCTGCCCTGTGGACCCAATCGGCCCCCTCAACCTTTCACTGTGAGCCAGCTGCACGATCTGCAGCCAGTTCTGTTCCAGGCCGCGCCACGGAAACAGCTGTAAACGCTCGTGCGCCACACACTCCAGTACCTCATCCTCACATCCCGCCCTGATACCAAATGGCGGGACCTCCTGCCACCTCTCGAAGGTGAGAGGCCCCAGTGGGCCAGCTTATACTCTGCCCTGGTCCTGAGGCCCGCCGGGGATGTCAGTTGGCGGCTCCTTCACGGGCCCGTGAGCACAGGTGTGTACTTGGCGCAGTTTACCCGTCCCCAACACCTGCCCTTTTTGTGGCATGAAAGAGACCCTGGTGCACATTTATTTAGAGTGCGCCAGGTTGCAGCCCCTGTTCCGGCTCCTCTTGAACCTTTTATTGTGTTTTTGGTTGCACTTTTCCCCTCACCTGTTTATCTATGCACTCCCCATCCGTGGCCCCACAAAGACGCGGGATCTCCTTGTCAACCTCCTCTTGGCCCTGGCCGAACTAGCCATCTACAAAACCAGGGAGAGGAGGTTGGCCGACGGGATTTTCTGTGACTGTGGGGCCTATTTCTGCTCCTCCGTCCATTCATGCATCCAGGCAGAGTTCCTCTGGGCAGCGTCCACTGGCTCCCTTGATGCTTTCGAGGAGCAGTGGGTGTTGTCTGGGGTTCTCTGCTCGGTGTCCCCATCAGGTTCCCTTCATTTAGCCCTGTGACCTCACTGCCGATCCTGTTTTTTCATTAGTTGAGCCACGTACTTATTTGGTGTCACGGACCTGTGGATCCTCCCCTTAGGCTGGGGAGAGGTCCTTTAGAAGTGGGTGGGCTTCACCTGCCCACCTCCTGGATACCAATAGGACCAGACTCCTGTACCGCACTGGTTTGGGTCTGTCATAAAATGTAAACAAAGAGGAAATTAATTGACATTTTCTTACCTTTGCATTGTAGGGAATATAATGCTTTGATAAAGCTTCAGGAGTGTGCATCCATGTTTTGTCTGCAAAAAAGGAAAAGAAAAAAAATTTCATTAGACTAAATGCCTTATTCATTCTTATTGTAACTTTATATGCATCAAATATGCTAATTTTATTCAGATAAGTACATTGCTATTGTAGCTAATAATAAAGGGCCTCATTACCACAGTATCTCAGCACCTCACAGACGTTAGTGAATTTATCTCTGTGAGGTAAAGCAGTACTATTATCCCAATTTTACAGATGGAGAAATGAGGTGAAGAGACGCTAATGACCAGATTTCTAAAGGTACTTGGTGTCTAAAGATGCAGATTGGCACTTTTGAAAATCCCAGTAGATGCCTAAGTGCCTGAATCTCTGATGCTAAAAGATACCGATTTACATCATTAGGCCCTAAATACCTTTACAATTCTGGGCCTAACAAACTTGTCCAGAAAATCTGTGGCAGATCAGGCACTTGAATCCAGGTTTCCCCAGTCCTGGGCTAGTACTCTACACTGGTACACTGAAGTATCCTTCCTCTCCTGAGTACGACCACTTTGTAGAATTGCTGTACCAAACAGAAACCAATCAGAAAATTGCTAACCAAACAGAAAATAATCAGAAGAGTTGTTTGGTATTGGAGGTACAGCAGATACAGAGTCATGTGAAAGAGCTTCCTTTTATAAGCATGAATGCAGATCCCTGCATACCATTTTAAAATCACATACCTTGTTTGTACAAGGCTTCAGCTGCTTCGAACTAACTTATAATACGTCAAAACATTATGAGAATAATATTAGAACAGTGATGACAAACTATGCTTAACACTGACCACTAGGTAAAATTCTTGCTGGAAAAAGAATGTCAAATTCGTCCAGTAACTCAATTATTTCAGGAGACAAGATAAGATGAGATAAGCAATGTCAAGCTAGATAAGAAACAAATTTGACTATCCAGAAAGACTTTGTGACTTTTTAATGGTATATAAAAACTTTTCGTCTTGAGCATTTGAGATTTTCCATTTTAATCACCTTTCACTGAATTTAAAATCAGATCTAGAGCCTTCATCTCTGGATTTCCTCCTCTGTCCTACGAAAGTGCTATTTCAATCCAAGGTGGGTTTTCCTTGTTCTTCTGATATTTTGCTCACCATGCAGATGTTGCAAACGTTGACTGCATATTACCTGTATTTTGATGTATTAAGTTTATAGATCTAGAAGATGGTTTTTCTTAGATTTCTCTATTGTATTCATTTCTTCAAAAATCAATAAAAAACAATAAATCAAAAGCAAAACTGTTATCTCCAATATTTTTACAGGGAAGGTTCCTGTAAAAATATCATGTCTTAGACCATGTTAACAATTAGGTACAGAGTTTTAAAACTTTAATCTTTCACTGGATGGCCTAAATAAAATTGTATATCTTCCTTTAATGATCCATCTAAGAACTATACACTATTGTCTTCCTTTTCCTGCTTTGAATTTTATTATGCTTTGACAGCATGTGTTAACTGCTCAGTGAAACACATTTGCCTTTTCTTTTCTTTGTAATGACTACTTTAAAATGCCTAGTTTATGTAAAACTAATCTGCTAACGTTTCAGAAGAATAATTCTCAACACCAGAATTTTATAAATCCACATAAAACATGACACAGAGGGGAAATTAAATATTTGGGTTGGGGCCATTTTTTTCAAATGACTAGATGGCATTCCTGATTTTTTAAAATTTGTGATGAATTACTTTACTCATGGTGAGTAGCGTTTACTTATACATATGACTATTCTCATTTCATTTAGTATGAGTTATGGTTGCAGAATCTGGAACTTCATTGAACGAACCACCACAAGAGTCGTGTAAGGCAAAATTCAGCCTTTGGATAAGCACATGAAATTCCCTTTGCCTTCAGTGAGTTTTCACAGTAACTAAATAATTAACTTTTTCTGTTGATAACACACAAGGATAAATAAAATCCAGCTCATACACTCTGAGTTGTGCTTGCTCTCGCAGTTTTAACAGGAGTAAAAGCAGTAAAACTTATTTTTTTTAACTAAACAAAGACCTACTTCTCCAAATGTGCATAAGTAACAGATCTGATTTGTAAGACATATATCTTTACACAGTCACTTTCATAACAAAATCACAATTCAATGGAAGGCAGTTGTATTAAAAAAGCGGAATCTTTTCTGTAGCGTACAAAGTAGTTCCCGTTGAAAGTGAAGTTCTTGCATGAAAGAACAAGATTTAGCCACGTGTTTCTTAAAGTGGTATAATTTAATATTTGATATTGTACAGTAGCTATAAATGTGCTTTTGGCTATGGTTGGGGAGCACACTGCATATCAGGGGTGTAAGGCAGGGAGAGAGGAAGTGTATGTAACGGTGACCTTTTTGCTCCCCTGATCCTGGGTTTGCTATGTGCTGGGCTAATCTCTCAACATAACTTCGGAGTTGAAGAGTGCTCTACATTAAATCAGCTGTCAATGATGTGATGTGTTATTCTAGGATCACCAGGATGTAATGAACATTTTAAAAATTAATAATCAATGCAGTTGGAAGACAAAGATAAAGGAGAAAGCATCATAACCAAGATTAATTTGGTCGTATATATTATGTTGTATTTTTTTAAAAGAATCATACTTTTAAAAATAGGTACACTATTTAGAGGGAGATGAGGAAAAAGTGGGTTTGCTAGATAGCAGGAGGGTCCAGATTAAGAGAGAAAGATCAGAAGAGTGTGTCTATACTGTCATCACTGGGTGTAATTACAACTCAATCTGACATAGCTTTAATCTAGCTAGCTCAGGTACCAGAGCAGTGAAGCTGTGGCAGCTCACGCTCCAGAGCAGGCGATACCAACCCATCAGGAACCCTGAGTAATTACGCATGGAGCTAGCCCACACCAAAGCTCACAATGCCATAACTTCACTGCTCTGGGGTTGGAACTAAATAGATTAAAACTAGCTCAGGTATGACATAATGAGCAATCATCACATCCCACAATTACAGTACAGACAAGGCATATCCAAAACCAGACTTCTCCCTGTTCTTTAAATGAGTGAAGATCCAAAGCAGTGCACATTTACACAGGACAACCTATCTTGAAATGTGATTTTAAAATATTAATGAAAATGTTTTAATGGTTCTGCATTTCTTATGACTGTAAAATTTCCACTGACTTAAGTGGGCTACCATCAGATGTCTACGTATATAAGATAAGTCTTTGTTAGTAAAAATACCCCTCATGAAATATCAGTAAGGCACTTGCAGACCCTCACAAATTTGTTTAGCAATGCCAGAAGAAATAATAATCGCAGCCTAATTTTATGTCCAAGTAACTTCATCATGCTTGCATTATTTATTTAGCTTCACTCTGAAAAATAAACTTTTTCCCCCAACAGGACCAGTTCAATTCTGGTCCCCAAAAAATCAATGGCAAACACCCATTGACTTCAATGGGCAAGGATTTCATTACAGACTTCAGTGCGAGGTCATCTCCTTACCCACCAGCTCCAGAATGTGATGCCAAGAGACTTACAGGGGTTGTGGTAAGGAAGGAATACTATGGGTAATGTGTCCATCATGACCTGTGTGTTTGTGCAGGAAGATAAGGGGTTGGAGCTTTGCTGTTAAAAAGAAAGAACGGGTAAAACTGATGTACCTGGCCAGGGTCTTGTTAAAGTTGGAGACATCTTGAAGGATTTCTTCTTTGAAGACATCTTCTTTGAAGGATTCATACTATTCACCATAGAACTCTAAGGGCATGTATACATTACCCCTCAGTTCGGATAATCAGTTTGTCAATAGTAGTGGGCACCAAAGAGCTGTCCTTTAACTCACCCTGTGGACACTGCAGGCACAAACTAAAAGGTTCCTAGTTCGCATTACCATAGTTCTCTTCAAATCGGACTATATTAATGTGAGGTAGAAACCTTTTAGTTTGTGCCCGCAATGTTCACACAGGGGAATTACTGCACAGAACTTGGGTGTAATACTCCTAATTACACCCCCACAATCCAAACTTTGGGGTAGTGTAGACATGCCCTTAGTTAGCAAGTAGCAGCTTGTGAACACCCTATAAGGACACTGGCACATTAGCTGTAAACTTCACACTAGCACTGGAATCCTATTAGCATGGGGTTGCTTGTGGCTGCAGGTTGGCAGTACTGTTTGCATCATTAAGCAAGACCATGCTTAGGCAAACTTCACAGAAATGGCGAAGATGTACTGAAAAGTCACAAGAAATATCTCCTAATCCTTATTTTCCCCTTGTGTGCTAAGTTCTGATTTGCTTTCTGGCACTGTCTTGCAGCATCTTTTTAAAATTTTGCTATGATTTCATCTCATTTCAAGGCAACAGGAAAATAAGACCATTTTAGACAAATAAAATCCAGGAAATGGCAGAGACATTGCATCAAAGAGCCACACTGAACATTATGAGAAAACAAAATAGGGATACTCAATTTAATACATGAATTCTTTCAAGAGTTAAATGCAGTCTGTTCTGCTCCCTCATCCCTTCCTTTTAAAATTAATTTTAACAGGGCATCATAGTTTAGTACTTAATTATTCATTTTCAAATAATAAACAAAACAGAACTGTATAATGTAATCAACAAAACAAACAGCTGATATTATTATTAATTATTATTATTATATCACTTATTAGCACCAACTGTGTGCTAATACTTTACAGACATATAAAACAGCAAGGCCCCAGCACAGAAGAACTTGAAGTCTAAATAAAGCTAGCAAACATACACATATAATATACTGAAATAATTTTTTTAAAAATGATGTAGTGTACTAGGCTTGAGTTTACTGAGCAGCTAAAGGGAATTTGAACTAATAAATTCATAGCTTTCAGTACCCCGGTAGTATGAATGACTTAAGACTTAAGAGCAACATGCATGCACAATATTGCTGTGTATGGAATAACAGCCTTCTGTTTAAATGAAAAAGGAATTTGGTTACACACATTAGAGAGGAACTTGTACAAAGGGCTAAGATACAAGCCCATACATTTCTGAGCATTATGAACTTCAGCCAAAACCTACTAAAACGTGAAAGTAAACTTCTACACTGAATATTTTGGGAGTGCACATAGACTGGAAAGAGGGAAACACTGGCTGTGAAGTGGATCCCACAGATATTCTTCTGATATAGGGCAGCAAAGAGGGAAGGGACACCTGAGTGGTATGTACTTGGGATTGGCAATGCTCCTAGCTGACAGATGAAGCCTCCTTGAGGATGCTGCATAAACACTTGCAATAGCAAGGTCCTTCTCCTAGAGTTTTATTGACCGCTAGACTGGATTAATGTCCTGCTATTACACAGATGCTCTGCTGCTGGGCAGGATTGGCTCCTTATGCCCTCTTCTCCCACACTGCACCAGCGCTGTAAGGAGAGGACTGACTCAATGAGAGTTGCATGGATAACATTCTGAAAATGTAAGGGACAGTAGGAGTGTTCAAGTGTATTTTAGCTTAGCTCATGACCACACTTACCCCTCTCCAGAATGAACAAAGATTCTTTCATGACCTGCACTGCCTTATGCGTGGTCAAAGAATCACAGTATATGGAAACAGGAAGAATCAATTAGAACTGTTTCAGGGGCATACTGACTGTGGGCAGCTTTACCATCAAAATCACATATGCATTAACTGTGGGACAAATCCTGCAATCCTTACCAAGGCAAAACACCCTTTGAAGTCAACAGGATTTGGGCCAATAAAATGTATTAAAACACAGTGTCTTTACTAGCCCAGGAAGTTAGAAGATGGCCTTGAGAGCCTTTCATGTGAAATCTGTGTGAGGGGGCACTGTTAAAGGTGTCAGTGGTTACTACTTCCAGTGCGGTGACCCTCTCTCCAAAGTGCATTGCACTACTATCTGTGCCAACTACACTCAGGGAGGGGAGGGATAGTCAGATTCTTTTTTTTTCAATTAATCACCAAAACAGTTTTGCACTATTACTTCAGTTGGGGATCAACACCTGCCTCGCACTGATGCCAGTATCTTAGTGCCCTAGCTGTTTATGCCACAGTTCACTCCATTTAACACTGCTCTCCCCGCACATCTCATAATGTTAGTCTTCTGAGGGTCAATACCTCTGTACGAATGACAAGGAACAGGTATCAGGGAGTCACTTCCACACTGTATACATTCTGTTATGAATTTGGTTATCTATCTTCATATCAGTAAAGAAAAATTTCACAATAGGACACACAAAAATGAACACTCTATTGGTTCATCTAGTCATGTATCTTGCCTCCATTAGTAACTTATTGCAGAGAAAGGTGAGCTCCTGCAACTTGCCCGTCAGTTAATTACTCAATGCTGTACATTACATACATTTTTCTTCACCCTTACAGGACAGGAGTTTATATCCTGAAGCATGAGATTTGATTACCCTTGTCATAGCTTTCATTTGCCTACAGTAATTACAGTGTTGTTAGTGGTCATACATTTATCCATTTTGCTATCATCCAGCCACAGTGTGTGTCTCAATTACAGTAGGAGCAGAGAATTACAGATGCTGACTGCGACCTAAGTGTTTAATAAAAGCAATTTTTTAAAGTTACTAGGTTACTATGATTAAGCACACAATCCAAATTATGAGCCAAATTCTGCCCAAAGGTATGCATAGACAAGCCCCAGTGAAATATACGTGATACAAAAACTAAGTGTTGTGTTGTTGGTGTTTTCTTCTCTGCCCCCAGAATCTCTCCTCTCCCAATGATTCTTGGAGACAGGCATTCATTCTTTGTCAAGACACTGAAGTCTGATCTTCCTAGAACAGAATGAGATTTGCAGAATGTAGAACCTTTTAGTGTCCTTCCATCATGAGATTCAGGGCCTTATGAATGGCTTTCAATGGCTGCTTATTAAAATAACAAAATTTTATTAAGGAAATCTTGAATTTGCATAGTTACAAAATTATGAAAAGTCAGGAAACGCAAATGCTAGATTCGAAGAGTGTCGTTATCTCAACCTTATTTCATATACTGTGTGTTTTACGCCATACATTTTAGGACATAGATCATAATAAAGTGATCTACATATTTAAGTAGAAAAAAAAGAACAGAAATAATACATATGTAACACTGATCATGAATCCTCAGCTTTTGTATTTCTTCACTTTTTGTGATACTAACTATTCAGGTTTAATGATGTATTAACTTTTTTTTTAACAAAAGGATTAGAATTGTTAAGCCAGTCAGTTTGTGCATCTTACACAAAGTTCTGCTGCTCCCTAATGACTACGTTGTGGCTTAGCCAGAAGCCCTGAAAGGGGCAGTGTGACTATACTGCTCCAGGAGCAAGCCAGAGATGGTAGCGCAACTCAGAGACTGGTCCCAGGTTCCTCCCCCTCCAGAGGGAGAAGTAATTTTTGCCAGCCCAATGCATGATGCAAACTACTACTGTTTTCATTACAATGTAACTGTGCCGGCTGGCACATTAGGTGAACAGGGTCAGAGAGGAAGAAGATGGAATCCAGGATCTATCCATTCCTCATCCTTGATTACCCACTCCACACCCACCTTTGCAAGAGGGGGAGTTAGAGGTCCTGTAGTGGATGCTCTCACCACAGGACTGAAACTTGTGGTATAGTCAGCCTGCAAAGGGAAGTAAGTGTGTTTTATACCTCCCTGCTCCCTTGCATAGGTGTGGAACACAGACCAACAATCCGTCTTGTGGATAATTTTGAAATTCAATGTTTTACTCCAATTTGCGATGCATTCCCACCCCCTCCCACAAAAAAAATCAAAAAGTTTGACCAGCTCTAAGTATATTTCCTAAATCATAAATTATTAGAGGGAATTTGTGTGAGTGTTCCAAGGGGAAAAAAAATCACTTCTGGAAAGAGACCAAGCATGGAACAAGTCAGCCTGCCACTGGGTCACTGGCCCCTTAAAGGGGAGATGGGGCCAGCCTGAGCTAACCCATATTTAATTAGCCTGAGGCATAGGACCAAGGGCAGGCTGCAGAGACACTCAGGAAGAGTGGAAGAAGCTTTTTCTTTGTTGAGATTTTTGGTTGGTTACTCCCAGAAGGTGTCACATTTTTTTGTGACTTGGCTGGAGGGTCAAGCCATATCTTCAACATTCTCCCATTATGGAGGCCTGAAGAAGAGGGAAACTGAGGCAGGGGTTCCAGAGCCAGCCAGGCCATGATGGAGCCCTGGGGATGCTGCCATTCTGTTACAATGCCAAAAGTTCACATATGACAAAAAGGGGTTACAGTATTAGAACCTTAACTAAAGTGGTGGCTCCATTCAGTTGACTACTGTGACCTGTACAATAGGTGACAAGAATCTTGCTGCCTGCATTATGTACAAGATATTCAGGCCGGGAAAGGTACAGATTTTTGTCTGTTAAAAATTGCAATCACAACAGCATACCTATATTCTTACGTTCAAACTGACCCTGAAGTTTCAGAAGAGAAATCTTTAGGTAAAAAGTTGACCTCTTACTTTTCTCCTTTTTGGTACTCTACCATGTTGCTACATTTTTCTGAATTGCTGGATATTACTACAATGAAGCAATATTTTTTCACTAGTGAAATCTGAAGGGAAAAGTATCCACCAAACTTTATTCTGGTATAAAGAATAACATTTATCTGATTTCATTAAATCACCTTTAGTCTTATAGAACTGTTGAAAATATTCCAAAGTAAATGAACTCAAAATCACCCAATGATCACCACAATGGTGCAAAATTTGAGAATGGAGGATCCAAAAGGGGAAAAAATGGTAGAGTGGACTATTAAAAGAGATCCAAATAAATAACAAGATTGTATGTGTGAGACAGGGTATGTATTTACATATAGCCACATAACATTTTTTACTCCTAGCATGGCATTTGTATTTGATAGAAATATGGTGTAAGTTTAATCATAGTTTGGATATTCATGCTAAATTTCCAGCAGTTTCATAAGACTAAGAGAGTGCGCAAAATATGAAATAATCCTTATCACTCTTATCAGGGTATGGCATTGTGAGTACATCTCCTAAATTTAATTCAACGTACAAGAAATGATTTTTCATGATAGCCAGCAATTTAGAAGATTGAGAAATATGCTTTAGTACAGGAGTTCTCAAACTGGGAGTCGGGACCCCTCAGGGGGTCGCGAGATTATTATATTGGGGGTTGCAAGCTGTCATCCTACACCTCAATCCCGCTTTGCCTTCAGCATTTATAATGGTGTTAAATATATAAAATGTGTTTTTAATTTATAAGGGGGGGTCGCACTCAAAGGTTTGCTATGTGAAAGGGGTCACCAGTAAAAAAAGTTTGAGAACCACTGCTTTTGTATGAAGCAAGAGAAAGTCAAACAACAATTGTTAAAACATGTCATTCCACCAAAAAAGTCACTGCAGACCTTTATTCTGCCTGATACTATTATACTGCCTGATATTCAAATACATATCTGCCTATATGAAAGTTTTACACACGTACTAAACCTCTATGTGCTAATACAAACATTTAAGTGCCTGTCTACGTACATGAAGAATTACCCATTTGTCCACATAACTGCAGGATTCAGGCACATGTGCAACTGTTGAAACCACATTTCCCTGGCTAGTTTTGAAAATTTGGCCCACAACGTCCAACTTACTCTACAAATCAGCAATAATGAACACCAATTCTAAATGGATAAATTTATTGGTTATAGAGCTCAAATTCTTTGGCTTGAAAGCCTTTATGTAAAATATCTGATCTTATGTACACTAAGCTGTTTAAATTGTCCTAAGGCCCTGAATCTCACAATGAAAAGTAACAAAAAAGGCTCAACATTCTTCAAAAAAAACTATTATGTTCTAGAAAGCTACAGCTTCAGTGCCCGGAGAGCAAATAACAAACCTATGTCTCTAAGGAGCTTCCTAAGCTTAGCGGAGGGGAAAATTGGTTATTTTATTAAGGTGAAAATCAGAGCTCTTTCTTTTGAGCTGCCTAAAATACTTTGATAAGTAGGAACCTATAATATGATTATTATAAGAATGTGCTAAGGATATTTTGGACAAATCAGCAAACAGGGAAATACCAAATTCTAAATCCTAAAGGGCCACACTACCCTCTCACCCACAGAAACATGAAGGAGAGGAGAATATATTGCAAAATATGTACGAGTTAGAACTTTCCCAGCTGCTGCCTAATGCTTCCCACATGGTGAAAAATATGGGACCAACGAGTAGCAGTACAACTGCATGAAGTTCCAAAATGAAATCAGACCAGAACTCTATAAACTCAAGAACATTCCTACAGAGAAACTTTCCATTTGCATTTCTCGCTCATGGTTACTCTCAGAAACCATGTTGATATACTGGCTCTTCCCTATATGTCTGTACGCTGCCCATTTCTGCTTCCGTTGCCCCAAATCCATGGATGCCTTCTGCTTGGTATTCATTCCAGGGGACTTGCTTAGATCCTGGGGTAGTATGAGAGCATATTGCAGAGATCTCACTTTTTTGCCCCATCTTCCACTTATTTTCACCCCTCTGCAGAGGACAATAGAGAAGATAATTTGGTCCCTACACGTTAAAGACTACTGAATTCTCTCTCATATTTTACATATTGGAAAGGAAACCTAACAGCCTACTGAGAACAATATAATAGTTACAAAAGGCCCTTAGAAAAAAAAATGTGTTAGGTTACTGACCCAAAAGGGCCTCTGTCATTGAAATTCTGGTTTCACCTGTCACTATATTTCAAACACTAGAAGGGCTATGACTGAAACCATCTGATAATCTTTTATGCAGAAATTCTAATAATTGAAGCTAGTTAAAGTATTAAGAAGAAGAAAATGACCAATTTCTATATCAAAAGGCCAACAAAACTGGAGTAGCAAAGGGCTATTTGGCATGCAATTCTGTACCTTTCACATGCTCAAAGTTTCACTCTTCTAAGTATGGTTGTCTAGTGGAAAAAAGCCAGGCATTCACATTATGTAAAACTATTTCCCCATGCCACAAGTACTCATGTTCTTTTTATGTGCCTTAGGTATTTCCTCCACTTTTATGGCTTCACTTTTTCCTTCATGTCCAAAGGAAGAATAGGAAACACTAAACTTATGTTGTCTGTGAAATGTAGCATGAGATTATAATAATTTTGAAAATCATTTTATAGACAGTCCATTCAAGTGAAATTGTATTCTGTAACTTTTCCATGAGGTATTCTTGTGATATTTCAAACTTTGTCATTACATTTTGTCTATTTCCATAAATGACAGTCATAAAGAACCATGATCATTTGGCTTAGCTGTCAGTACAGATACAATTTCTCATACTTTCTCATTTGTAATTACTTCAATGTATTAAATTTAATGTTGTAGGTATCTTTCATGTTTCATGAATCAATCACCTGGCAGCAATCATAACTGTTAAAATGTTGTTTTTCCACATGATGTTAGAGAATTCAGATTTTCTTACAGAACAATAGTCTTGACATAGACCTGTGTACCCATATCTAAACTAAGGCTGACACCTGTGCATTTATTTTTGGATGAAATCAGAGCATTAGGGTATAACAAACTATGGGCCAAATTCAGTGCAGATCCACACCCTGAAGCAGTCAGTGAGATTTCACAGCTTGTAAATCAATGCTGAATTTGGTCCAGAGTGAAAAAACATGGCCTTCGATTGCCTACATTTCCACCATGATTACCCTGTGCTTAAAAATGTCCCGTTCCATATGACAAAAATAATACATTTTCCCTGTGTTTCTAATGCATCATAAATCAACAAACAGTTGCTTCATTTTGTTAACTTTCCTGTTTGTGCATCAGTATGATCACTTTCTACAGTAATATCTATAAATCTCAGGTTACAGAGCCAGCAGGAAAAACAGACACCCTTTAAGATATGGACCCAAATACTGATGATTGTTCATTTAAAAGTTAATAATCTAATGCTTTCTATGTCTGTTTGCTTATATATTTTATACACACACACACACACACACACACACACACACACACACACACACACACACACAGAGTGTGCGTGTGTATATGTTTAGACCCTGGTTATCCCTTCAGTTATATACATGTGACTTGGATACCAATATTAATAATAAGGATCACCTATATGTAGTCACAACATTTATGATTGCCCTTACAATATGTAATCTCTTTCTTTACTATTGTGATAGACCCAGGCCAGTTGGGTACAGCAGAATAGCAGAAGGCAGATATACTGGCCACTGGATTAACAGTTTTCTGTTCCCTGACTGACCAGAGCAGGGGCTGCTCCAGGCGAATGAGAACACCTGACTCTAATTAACCTGCAAAGAGTCAGGTGAGGCCATTCAGTTAATGTGACCACCTGACTCTAACTAAGGTCCTGCTGATACTATAAAGAGGGCTCACTCCAGTCAGACAGGGAAGAGCCAGGTAGCCAGGGGTGAGGAAGTATGGCTGAAGGGCTGGTTACTGAAGACACCCTCAGACCATTGTTAAAGGAGCCCTAAGGTAAGGGTGAAGAAGGGAGAAGCAGGAGAGCTGTGGGGAAGTGGCCCAGAGAAATGTAGCAACTCTGGTAGTGAAAGGTTGGCTGCCAACAACTGCTACCATTAGGGTCCATGGGCCGGAATCCAGAGTAGAGGGCGGGCTCGGGTTCCCCCCAACCCACCACTACAGGAACAACTCCTGGGAGGGGAAGTCAGGCCCCAGTCAGGATAGGAGGCTGAGCAGAGACTGTGGGAGTTCTCTCACCAACCTCCTTGCAGGCCTATGATGAAAAGGGCTCAGTAGACTGTAACCCTGGCCCTAGAGAGAGAAGGGCTATGTAGAGGGTCACAGTGAGCCACTGAGGCTAACATAAACCGCCTAGAAGTGCAGGACCCACAGGAGCAAGGTCAGATCTCTGCCACACTATAAAACATATTAAATTCCCAGAAGAGCTTACAACTAAGACTGAAGACAATAAAGACGAGATATACAAAAACAGCTAAGATTAGGGAGAGTTTGATCTCTACCTATCTCTGCTAATATAATTATCTACTGCTGCACTTGAGGAGAGGAAGTTTTGCAAAATAGTCACCTTGCTTGGTTGGGTATCACTATACAAAGCTAAATTAAAGATGATACATCGTAAGGATGGGACCAGGTGCAGAAAAATGGGTCAGAGGAATACACAGAGAAACACATATGTGTTATGTGTTTGACCTAAAGAAAACTTTCACACCTTTTGACAGTGTAGACACAGGAATTTGTACAGTGCTGTTTTGAAAATATGTTTTAGAAAAATAACTTTCCAACATCATTGACAATGACATCTCAGTTTTCCCCTTAGTTTTTAATAAGATCCATTAGAACTCTATTAATATAAATTGGTATATAATTTGCATCTGTTGATTTTAAAAGTAGACAGTTTTTATTCTGATATTCATTTTGTTATCATGGTTCTTAAATTATTTAAAGTTTCTGCAACTCAAGCACATGAAATATAAAAATGGAAAGGCAATCCAACTCTTGTTAAACTCAGTGGAAAAGTGCCCAGTTAGTTCTATGCTACTTTGATCAAAAGTATCAAAAGCATAAGTATCAAAATTTAATAATCATGATACTGGTGATCTTACATTTATCTTGCACTTCAACGCAACAAATCAAGAAAAGTATTGTTCAGTGAAGCCTGTGTTCCTATAATCTGTTTTCACTAGATATCCATATTATTTTCAATTACAACTTTTGTCTGCAGAGATTCTAATTCTTTATGATCGCATGTGTGAATAAGTGCTTCCTGAACTTATGAATCTTTCAGTTGTCATCGTTGGCTGAAAGATGAGTGGGTTGATATTACCTATTCAATTTGAGATTTCAATTAATCAATTAAACCCTCACCTAATTTGATTACTCTTACAGGCAGTCCTTG
Source organism: Gopherus flavomarginatus (assembly GCF_025201925.1). Taxonomy (NCBI): domain Eukaryota; kingdom Metazoa; phylum Chordata; order Testudines; family Testudinidae; genus Gopherus; species Gopherus flavomarginatus. Next base: position 31,614,074 of record NC_066626.1, read on the forward strand.
GACTTTGAACACAATTGGTTCCTGAAAATTGCATAGTAAGTTGAAAGTTGTAACTTGGAACTGCAATCCACTCCACTGCAGTACCAAGTGTCAAAGTCGAAACCAATGGCCATAAGTTGAATCAGGGTGTCAATTCAGAAATATCATAAGTGCCGTTTGTCTTAAGTCGAACGTCGTAAAGTTAAGGACTGCCTGTATTTAACTAAACATATAAGGGCCATGTAAGACATACAATATGTTGTGGGTTGGGGGGGACGGGACGCAGAAGGGATTGGGACTATGTTCTGTGCTGTATCCCTGAGCTTCAGAGGATTGGGAGCCACAATGATTAAGTAAGGAAGTATCTGACCATAGGATAACCCAATACCCAGGTGAACTACCAAGAAAACCACCACAAAACATAAGGGGTCTGGAAGAACAGGGTACTACTCATGGAAGGAAGGAGCAAGTTGCAAATAGTATCAGCAGCCAATAGAGTAGAATAGGGGAAAAGGTTATCTACAGGAAAAAACTCTTCCCATGGCTATGGGGAAAAAATTTGGAAACTAATATAAAATGTGTGAAAATTGTTTATAAAAACAAATATGTTAAGGAAAATTAGGCAACACCAATAAACACAATGCATCTCCAGGAACAAAAGAATAAATGGGTCTGTGGCCTTCGCGTCAATAAATTAAGTAGATATATTCTCCACAAAGGTCACAGAGATATTGTTACTGCATTTTGTTAGATTCTATTATAAGACACCTTAAGCTTCTAACTTTAATATAGATAGATGTGGCAAATATGAGGCTTTTTTGTGGGGTAAATGGATGGATTCACATTGACTTTAATGGAGTTTCACTCATTTACACGAGCAGAGACTTTGGTTGATGGTCTTTATCACTTAATGGCCTTTAGAAGAAAGATCTATTTGAATTCTGTGAACATAAGCCCAGAAAATGAAGCTCTTATTGTTAATGTTTTCCTCATTATTAATATACAAATATCATTTTCTGTTAAATGTTTTCAGTCACATCAGAAAAATTTGTATTTGCTTAAAGAAAATCTATCTGCAAAACTCTGTCTACAAATTAAATACATTAAAACAACCAAATGAAAAAAAAATGAATGAATGAACTGAAAGATCTATAACTGGGAATTTAGCTGTTAGAGACTATTTGGCAGTAGCAATACACTTTTAGAAAGTCTCTTTTTCAACATAAACCCAAGATTAATTTTAGCCTTCAAAGCCCAGGCCTTTAGAATGAATAAAGAGTTGCTGTAATACAAGGTGGTTTAGTTCTATTAAAATTTGACTTTCCAAAACAGCTTCACCAGGAATAAAAGCCCAATCACTAGAAACAATAAACAGCAGCACAGAGACCTCCATGCCTCCCTTTAGCTGTTCTAACACCCTCTTGAATTCCCTCTGATCAGAAATCAATAAAGGAAATAGCAGGAGATTCAGTACAGGCTCTCACAGCCTTATACTACCGACAGAAGACTCTTTATAGGTACGCATCTGGAGTAGCTTGCTCCAGATAATTTCCAGAAAGTCATTCCTTTCTAAACTAATTGGTCTGATACAACTACTCAGAAAGGAATTATTCTGCAATACTAATTTTTTTTACCTTTACAAGATTTATGCAGAATTGCTTTGGTCTCCCATATAATGAAAGCCAAACTATTTACCTTTCTTTCTGCTGAAAGCACGGTTCATGTTGAGAATCAGCCAGTTAAATATGTTTTCTGTTTGGTGGCACTTCAACCTGAGAAGTAATGCACAAAAGGAAAGAATAAGGAGACAATTCTATAATAAAATGTCAAGTTAACAGATTATTTAATTATGTGACATTCAAAATGTTTTTAAACTGAATAAGCCAACTTACATATACATATATCTACAAGCATATGCCTGCTTTTATTATATATGAACATTGGTGTTTGTACAAATTGATGGTTATTTGTAAATATAAATACCTATCAAATTGCACAGGTTGCATTCACAAGTATAAGAAAGCAAATGTGTGCCAGACAGATTTCCTATGTATACATATAGAGTGTAACTAAAGTATCCTCTTCTACTAGACTCAAAAGGGAGACTTACATAGGGAAATGGTGTCCTTTCTGAAACAGTTAATTTAAAGAAAGAGAATGGGGAATGGTCTGCTTGTGAAGAAGAAAAAATCAGGTGATTAAGGAAGGCATTTCTTTCAAAGTCCCAGAGAAACTGAATATGATTATTGGAAAGCTCCCCTCACTGCGATTTAACAGACACAAGTGGAAATGGATTAAATATATATACTAAACAACAAACATTAAGTCTACAAAAATGAATGCTGAATATCTAGTGTTAAAGTGAATAAGAACATTCAGTAAGACATAGCCTGTATTTATATTGCCCTGTTTTGTGCCTTGAGACTGTCAACTCTTTTCAAGTTGTGCTCGCCAGAAAGATTTTCCTTCAAACCAGTGTTATCTGCTGATGACGGTGTTCCCAACATATCAGACCTGTATCCTTTACCTACATCTACCTCCCAGACTGGAACAGATAGGTAAAGGATACAGGTCTGATACGGTGGGAACACTGGATAGCTAGCTAGCTAGATCATATCCTCTGACACAAAATTCTTATCCTGATTTCAGACTCTAACCCTGATAATATCCTTAGAATTGTATTTTCTTTGTTAGCATTTTACAGACCTGGAATCCTACACTTAATTTGGAAATACCCCATTACTTCCCAGTGTAGGCAGGGCAATCTTCTTTTGGAGCCCCTTGCTTAAAACACTTTTTGTTTGGTTTCTTACTCGCCCATCCTCCCTTCCTCTGTCCAGGGGCCCGAGCCAACATGCTCGATCCATGGTGTTTGAAAATGACCTCCCTCTATCCCACTCTTCCCGTGGCATTTTGAGCCTGAGGGAGAACGAAAAAAACAAAGTCGGATTTTCAAAGTGCTCATTGTTGCCATAACTCTGCTCCCACTGAAATCAATGAGAATTTTATCATTGACTTTGATGGGAGCAATGTTAGGCCAACGTTGAATACTTCAAATAGTATTGTCAAGATGGCCAGGACAAATTAGTGTAAGCTTTTGAATGCAAGTACGTGAAATACAGTTTGCAAATTTTGTCCTGCTTTGCAAATAACTTAGTACAGTAATTACATCTTTATTTTCATGTAAAGGTTGTCTTTCAGATTAAGGTGTACAGGTAATTATACTTAAATCCTTTGTATTTTATTTTAAAATCACCACATATTTGATAGTTTTCATATCTGAGTAACACTATGGAAATTCTGGTATAATTACCACCTATTTACTCTATGATGAAATAGCCTGGGTTGCAAATAACTTAATATGATCTCTAAAATGTATTTACCAGTATTGTTTTATGGATTTTTTTTTTTTTTTACTAAAACCTGTAAAACAGTAAAAGAGTAGAATAGAAGATTAGGTAGGGGGTGGGGATGGGGGAGGTGGCATTCTGTATTTTCAAATCAGATCTTCTACAAAGGCAAGTCCACCTGTATGATTGTCAGAACAAGATCGTGGCCACATCAGTGAGGTTACCTGTGTAATAAATTCTCACCAATGTAAGGGTTTCAGAAAATGGAGCCTGATCCTGCAACAAGCTGTGCTGAGCTCCCTGCATGGGCAGAGAAATCACTTACACACCCCACATAGTGAAATTCTGACCACAGTGACGTCAATGGGAAAACTCAAATTGAACTCAACAGGGACAAGATTTCATCAATGGTGCTAACAAATCTAAAAAAAAGCAGTATAGTACATTTTTGTTAAAGATTATTTTTCTTAATCAGATTTTACAGTAGATGCCTTCTTGACTAAAGAACAATTAACACTCTCTCTATAAAATTACTAAAATTATTGCAAATTAAGCAAAAACCTAAGTATAGTATTTTTAGGAACGGTACCTGCCATGCAAATCAGATCCCCTCTTACCCATAAAATAGCATGGTTTTTACTCTTCAAGCAGCTCCAATGGATCTTTTAATTAAAAGGATCTAATTTTGACATACTTTTCATACTACAACTTATTCCCCTTTATCATTATACTCGTCAAATCTACATGGCAATGAAACACAACTGTAATTAATTGAATAATCTTAAAACAAAGCCGTTATTATACTAGAAGTACTGTCATTTCTGTCTTTGCATTGACAATTGCAATGTAAATTGAAAGCCGTTAACCCAAATATAAAATACCATACATCATAATTTTCACCACATTTCTGTATATTAAGACACTGACACAATAGTTGAGACACTATTCCACTTATCTCCCTATGTTAGAGACATATCAGCAATTTAAGCTCTGATATTAAATATTAGCAACTCCTAAAAGAACTTCACCAAAACAGTACAAACTATGGAAACTTATTCCACTTATCAAGGGAAAAAAAAATTAATGCCCTATTTAACTTAAATAATAATACAATTACTTACCATAAATCCAAATTGTTTTATTCATCTTCAGTACTTTTGTACTTCTTGTGTAACTGAAGTCATTACTGAATTATTCAACTTAATTTTACTGTTTTATGTTTGTAATGCCCATGTACTAAAACAGAAGTACAAATGTCAACTCATAATATTTTTCACAGGGTTTAGTATTAGTACCCTCTAAAGAATGTTATGTCCCATCTTACCAAAGGACCATGAGATCAGATGATTAAGGGCCTGATCCACTTCACATTAAGGTCATTGAAAGTTTTGTCATTGACTTCAGTTACATTATCTGGCCCAAAAGTCCAGATTCAATTTACCTGCTTTAACAAAGAATGTGTAGGAAATCGTAACCAAAAGCATGGTTTATTTAAATGTGTCAGTTATGGCTAGTTGTCATGTTGAGTTTAGCGGTATGAGAGGCAATGCTACCTGATTTAGTACATGATAGGGAACATTCAGATGAACTATCAATAGTTTTCAGTAATGAAAATGCTGTAGCTAATCTAATATAAGTGAGGTGGCCAGAAGTGTTACTAACATATGAATTGCAAGCAACAGAAGAAAGCATTTAGCGAAAATATTTTCCTACAGAAGTCTTTGCAGGACCTACATTTTATTCTGTTTTCAAGTTATGAAAGTTTTATTTTTTTTAAAAATTCTTATTTTGTATGTCATACTTTACTTACATGTTACCAGATTCAGAGCATCAGTAAAAAGAGAGGAAGGATAGTGTTGTGTTTAAGATGTAAGAAGATTAGGGATCATCTATGTCCTACCTCTGCCACAGGCTTCTCATGTGACATTTGGAAAACCACTTAATCTGTTTGTGGCTCAGTTCCCCATTTTAAAAATGGGAATAATAATATTTTCTTTCTCCCAGTCTTTTCTGTTTAAGCCCTTATTCAAATTGCACTTAAGCATGTACTTAGGTATCCTTCCTGAATAAGGACGTTTTCCTGAAGCAGGGTTTAGAGTAAGCTCTTTGAGGCAGGGATCATTTCTACATAATACACACAAAGCCTACCCAACAAGGAGCTGATCTCTGTTGAGGCCTCAAGAAACTATTGTAAAACGAAACAACTTATAACAGTTACTGAGTGTGTTAACATACCAATGATTTAAAATATAAAAGTACCAAAGAATAACTTCTGGAGCTGTCTAAATGAGAAATGCTTCAAAAGAAGGTAATTTACAAATATAATTATCATTTTGTTACTGAAATCTTAGCATAATTAAAAAGATGCCAAATTTATGCGTGATGCAACTTTACTGATTTGAGTCCAAAAGGAATTTAGACCAAAGGTAGATTGAGTTAACATCTGGAAAATATAAACACCATTAAAATAGCTGCTTTATCAGTTTCTAAAGAAATCTGGAACCTGTTCCTCATTTTGTGTTTACATATGTTGAATTTCTGAGACCTATTTGAAAATAAAAGCTTATCTTTTTTCTTTAATGAGCAAGGACAAAGGCTAATATTTAAATAAACCTGTAGTAATAAAAAGCCAAAACTTCTCTACTGCCTGACTGGTAAAAAATTCATTGCTGAATCTTTCATCAGAGATTAGTTTGAAATTATTTTTGCAACAAACCCAACACAACTGGGATTAAATAAAACAGCCTGTAAATTGGAAGGAAACTGACTAACTTTTATTAATAATAAATGTTTATCACATATACTTCATTCCTACTATTATCTTAAAGCTAAGCAAAAGAACCCAGCTTGCAGCTACCTTTAACTGTTCTAATATTTATTATTTTGACTCCATTTTAGTGCTATCAGCTGTGTGGCTCTCCTATAAGGATACTATATTACACAAATAGGATCTGATTCAATACCCAATATTATCTATGGAAGTCTGTCCACTGACTTGAATGGGCTTTCTGTAAATTAGCTGTGAAATGCTGTGAAGAACGTGGGAGGTAGCCACATTAATTTGTGAGCGAGAGAGAGAGGGGGAGACAGTATGAGAGTGTATGTATACATAATATATGGATTTGAGGGTTATTTATTGCTGGCTAAAAAGGTGGCCAAGGCTTAAATCCTGCAGGAATCATAAACAATGGCTATAGATTCACAACTGCTTGGTGTTCAAATGGACAATACCAGAAATACACTGTATGAAGACTACCTCCATCCCGCTCTGGAGAAATGCATGAATACGTTTGACCAGGTTCAGGAGCCCTACTTGAAACCTCAGATGATCTTCTGGCAGGAACTTTCAATAAAAGGACCTTAGAAATGGATAAAAGACAGCCTGTGTCTTCATGGAGACATGGGCATTTTCTTCAGGGAGACATAGGCTGACTGAGGCACAGACTGTCAGAGACAGCAATTGTAGACGACAACCTATCTCACCCAACCCAATGTCCGGGATAAGTTTAGGTAAGACAATATGCATTTAAGACTTTAGTTATTTTTAACTTTTTTCTCTCTACTTAGGGTGTTTTGAAGAATAAATAAACCATACCCTAATGTGAACAAGCTGTTCTCTATCACTGCATTTACCAGCTGGTCACTGCAAGGGTTGCCAACCCTCCCAGTTTGGCCAGGAGTCTCTTGAAATTGGGCTCAATCTCCTGGAGGCTACTGAAGCCAATCTGGGAGATTTTAGGTCCTGCCTGCACTGGCTCCATGCTACTCCTGGAAGCAGCTGGAATGTCACTCTAACTCCTAGACAGAGGTGCACCCCAGAGTGTGTCTCTGCACGCTACCCCCACCCTGAGTGCTGACTCCGCAGTGCCCATTGGCCTGGAATGGGGAACCACAGCCATTGGGAACTGTGGGAGCAGTGCCTGCAGGCGGGGGCCATGCCTGCAGACAAAGGCAGTGCACAGAGCTGCCTGGCTTCCCTGAGCTTAGGAGCCACTGCCAGATATGCCGTCGCTTCCGGGAACCACCCAAGGTAAGTGCTGCCTGGCCGGAGCCTGCACCCCAAGCCCCTTCCCACACCCCAACCCCCTGTCCCACTCCTGAGCCCCCTCATGCAAACTCCCTCCCAGAGCCCACACCCCAAAACCTCTCCTGCACACCAACCCCGCCTCATCCCAGAGCCCCCTCCTGCACCCAAACTCCCCCCCGAGCCCACCCACCCCTCCTGCACCCCAGCCCCCTGTCCCAGGCTCAGCTGGAGTCCCCTCCCACACTTTGAACCCCTTGCCCCCACCCCCAAACCCAGAGCCCACACCCACTCCCATACCTCAACCCTCTGCCCCAGTCTGATGAAAGTGAGTGACAGCGGGAGAGAGAGAGTGATGGAGGGACGCTGGAGTGAATGGGGGGCACTCAGAGAAGGGGCAGGGCAGGGGGTGTAACAAGGGTGTTTGGGTTTGTGTGATTACATGGTTGGCAACCCTAGTTACTGCTCCAAGAGAGAATTCTCTAGCAGGGGCCTATTTGAACCTGCTGTAGGTAACATGTCTGAGAAACAGGATTTTTCACAACCTGGTTTTCACAACCCATCAAAAGGGTGGTGAATTACAGGATTCTATTCTGAGAGAAGTGGAAGACTCAACTGAAACAGTTGTCCATGCAGGGACAGAGAGAGATCAGAGGGACAGCTCATTCCTGAACTGTAACAGAAGCTATTTATTCCAGTTACAGATTTCACTGTCACTGGGAGGCATAAATGGCTGAAAGAGTAAAGCAGCTTGTGACAAGCAAAGGTAACAGAAAAAGGAATACGGGAAGGGAGAAGGGAAAAAAAACTACTGCATCCTGTATCTTAAAGGAACACACACCTCTGTGGAGAGCATTTCTCCATCCCAGAATTAGGCATTTCTTCCTCCTTCAGAAAAAAAAACCAAACCTCATTAAGCAAAAGATAACTTACACCTGACTCTAGCATAGTTGTCAACATGCAAAGAATTTTGGCAGGCACAATTCTCCACACAGGCTGGGTAACCAGGATCTGAGCTATATGAGGGACGCGCATTCACTGAGTGGAATTTTAGGTTGTTGTCTTCTTTGAGGAGAAAGAATATAAAAGGCAAAGAAAATAACCTAAAATTCATAAGAATACGCTCAGCAGCCTGAGCTATTTGAAAGATCACCCTCTGAGCAATGTGAATTCTGGCTGTTCACTGGCGTGTGAAGATATAGCTTTGAAGCTATTAAAGGAACTACCACTAACGGTGGTAACGGTGACATGTAAAGACATTTCTTTCCCTTTCTGCTTTGTCCCCACTTCATCAATATATTTCGGTAGTGGGGGGGGAAGGGGAAGGGCCTGGGACAGCTACATGGAGTGGTGAGGGGAATCTAGGAGCAAGTATGTGGTGCGGGTTGTGAGGGAACCTGGGGAAACTAGGTGGTTGGTGGTAGTGGGAGTTTTTGAGGTTGACTGGACCCTGGGGCTGATTGTGGACTTTGAGAAAGAGGGGTTCCTGGAGCCAGTACTGTTCCCCTCAACTTATGTCCTCCTGACCATTCCTCCTTGGCTCATATCCAGCAGAGAAGCAGCAAAAGGGGGGACAGAGTGGCAGCCCGGCTGCCCACTAAGCAGACACATCACAGTAGTCCTCAATGGCTGCAAGGAAACTCTGAAGGGATAACACAACTCCAACTGCCCAGGAGTTCAGTGAGGATGGTAAGTTGCAAGATGGCTGTTTATAACTTAGGGCAGCTTTGGAGAGCTGGCAGCTATGCAGGGCATGAAATAAACTTTCCTAACTTACCATATCTTGTGTTTCCCATTTCCTTTTTGCTGGCTGGGTTGGACACTCATTTTTCCTGTTTTAACCTTAGGGCCCCTCTCTCACATTCCACTGGATAATCCTGCTGTAACGAACCCCTAGTTAAAACCTTTTCTGGTACCTTATGCTATGTCTTCACTATAAATTTAAACCTGAGTGTTTGGCATCTGGGTCTGAGCACCTGGGTTTGCCTAGCCTGGGTGTGATCATCCTCATTACAAAGCCTTACCAACGCTACTGTGTCCTCTCTGATTCTGTAAAAAGAACAGGAGTACTTGTGGCACCTTATGTATTTGAGCATAAGCTTTCGTGGGCTACAGCCCACTTCTTCAGATGCATAGAATGGAACATATAGTTAGGAAATATATATACATAAAGAACATGAAAAGGTGGAAGTAGCCATATCAACTCTAAGAGGCTATTAAGATGAGCTATTATCAGCAGGAGAAAAAAAAATTGTAATAATCAAGATGGCCCATTCCAGACAGTTGACAAGAGGTGTGAGGATACTTAACATGGGGAAATAGATTCAAGATGTGTAATGATTCTGTATTCACCCATGAGGGTCCGAGGGCCTCTTCCAAGGTTCTTTCTGCTGCGATGTTCTAGGATTCTCTCTCAGGCAATTGTGTCAACTGTGGGAGAACTTGCCCTTCCATAGGAATTGTGGGAAGGGCATCGGCAGACTATCTGAACTTGAGTGATTTTGCCTGCATCCTCACTGCAAAAAGATAGATTCCAACCTGAGTTAAACTGAAGCCTGGGCTCTACCCTAACCCCCATCCATGTAAACTAGCTCAGGCTTAAAGTAACTCCAAACTCGGGTCAGAGGTTTTTCTGTGTGGATGGTAGGAATTTGAACTAAAACCTGGATAGCAGCCCAGGTTAACTGCAGTGGAGATGTACCCTTAGTGTGTGGCATCACAATCTCGTTTGGGTATTTTGTATATTTGTGATTCCCTCATTCCTTGCCCTTCCAAAATACAAAAGGTTCTTTCAAGCAAGGTCAACAAAACCAGACCAAGCTGGAGTATACAGGCCAAGCCATTTGGGAACTTTGGATGAACTAAAATCGTTTAAAAATAAAGAAAAAGAAAAATGTCAATAGTGAACTCAAACCTGCAAATAGGACAGGTAACATTTTCAAAAGCATCCAAGTGACCCAAGACCCTAACCCCCATTTTCAAAAGTGACCTAGGTACTTAAGACCTTAAGTCCAATTGATTAAGTCACTTTTGAAAATGAGACTTAGGGTCTTGTTTCACTTTGGAGCTTTTGAAAAATTTACCCAATAGCTTTAAAATTCCCTTTCTAATTTTCTTCCAGCTGTGCTTTTGGAAAACTATCCTGGGATGATATGTGACATTAGGGAGTTTCAGAAAGATCAGGGGTTTTATTTTTGAGGAAAGTAACTGGAGAAGGGGAGAGGTTTTGAAATTTGAGCTTAAAATTATGGGAAGGTGGCTTCAACTTTAACTACAGAGCAACTACTGCTTCATAAACTTTATGAATGTACATGATTGAATAGAATTACACCGAGTATGGCAATTAGATGTGGAGTGACGATAAAAAAAACAAACCCTGAAATGAAGCGTCTCATTCTGATTTTCTCTCCAGTGTTATGTAAATGAATTAGAAACTAATCAGTTGGTGGCAATCCTACAAGACCCAGCTAAAACCACAATAAACAAATTAAAATATAGTTCTTGCAAACAGAAACAGTAATCATTCATCAGTTTCTGAATTCCCATGAGACGCGCTGCTGCCACTAATAATTTGAATGTGGAAACTGATTACAAACTGCAGCCCGTAAGCCAGTGGGCTGGGATGGGAATGAAAGTAGATGCAGAAAAAGTAGATGCATTGAAAAATTACACTAGATATGGATTGTCTAGACAATCTGAACATAATGGCATGTTTCATGCTCCCTCTGCAGCCTCCCATCTTTGACTTATACTTTGCAAAAACAAGTATCAGTATGGCTTATTCCATTGCTTTTGCCATATAGAAATTGTTTACCTGAACATTCTCTGTACCACTACTCCTCTCCCAGTTATCTGCTGGAACTTTCCTAGTACTTCTCCTCCCTCCCACTCCCAAACATTCCCCACATGCACAGTTGCTTTACTTCCCTGCCAGACAATTCTTCACAGCTTCTGCATCTTCTACCCCCATTCTCTAATATAATTTTGCTCCTTTTGAAGACCTTGATCCCTATCCAGCAGCTCCTTGCTCTAATATTGAGCTCTCTGTAACCTCCCTGCTGTCCATCTTAACAGAAAAAAAAACCACTTTACTCCACCAACTAAAAGGCTCACAACAATGAGAGGAAATCTGGAAAGTATGTAATAGTGACAAATCAAACAGACTAAATGAATAAATGAATGACTCCCTTCAGATGTAAAGCCAGGAGTAACAGTGAAAGGCTACACAGAAGCAATAAATAAAAGCGAGAGAAAAATCACAGAATAATCACAACACATTCTCCTCTTCCTATGCTGTTGTTGGGTTTTGTGTGCAAGTACTGGGTGGTGTTGGTGGCCTGTGATACACAGATGGTAAGATCAGGTGATCTAGTGGTTCCTTCTGGTCTTAAGCTCTATGGACTTGTCTTCACTACCTGGGTAAGTTGACCTAAATTATGCTACTCCAGCTATGGGAATAACGTAGCTGGAGTCGACGTAGCTTAGGTCGATTTACCATGGTGTCTTCACTGCCCTGCATCGACAGAGGATGCTTTCCCATTGACTTCTCTTACTCTTCTTGGGGACGGGGAGTACTGGAATCGACTGGAGAGTGCTCGGCCGTCAATTTAGCAGGTCTTCATTAGACCTGTTAAATCAACACCTGCTGCATCAATTGCAGCAGCGTGGATCTCTCCAGTAGTGAAGACAAGCCCTATGAATCTATTCAAACAATACTTGAAACAATGCCTATTCACAACCCTTTCTTCTCTGAAACTGAAGTGTCATGTAGGGCTGGTGTAGGGAAGCAGACCTCATGTGGGAGATCCTCGAAACCAGCCATATTGTGCAAAAACCAGGACACAACACTGGTTGTTTTCTTCCACAAAACTAACAAGGACACCAGCACAGACAGGCTCTGAAAAAGAGGGACAGTCCTACTTTAAACGCACAAATGGCCACCTGAGTGACTAAAGCAAGTTGGAACATTTAGAAATAACATCAACAAATTAAAAAGGGAAAGCCTCTTGAGGATTTTTATTAAGGATACATTTATAGTTTATTAAAATATTTGACTAGTACATGTTTTGGATTATTATAAGCATATTAGTAGAAGCATCAAAGATAGTATTAAGTGACATTCATCTATTGGACTCTATAATTGTCTAATAAATGATCAGCCATTTATTAAAGCATCTATTAACCAATTATTACATACTCAACAAATGTATGCTATCTAGCCTCTTTTCGAATATAATCGTATCTGCCTAGTCTTTATGACTTGGGCTATGATCTTGCATCACTGAAGCCAATGGTTTCCCATTCACTTCTGTGCACACAGGATCAGGCCCTGCATAGGTTAGTATGAGGCAACCAATCACAAACAGAGATAAAAAAATATATTCTTCTGCTGAGCTATGAGCAATCATGATTGTTTTCAATATCCAGTCAAAGGTCACCATACTAGAAAGAATTCTATGACCCATTCTGAGTCATAACCTAAGTGACAAGCTCAAAACTATAGTTTTAAAATTTGGCGGAGTAAAGTCTCCCAGGATTTTATAGCAGCATAGTTCTTATTTGTCTTTTATTCCAAATGAAAGCTGAATATCCTTTACACAATATATTGAAACAATATGGGTTTAGGTTATAGAAACACAGATGAGATTGGCATAAAAAACAAGGAAACAAAATCATTAGCTGATCCACCAAATACTGAGATGAGGAGATTAATCTGCTTACTTTAATAATAATAATTTATGTTAAAGGAGTGATGTTAAACTTTTGCATTCTGTTGAGGTTATTAGGGATTTTATCTGAAGAGACTAGTATGTGTTCCATTCTAGAACAAATTACTAATTGAAATAGTGAGAGCGACTGAGGACTGACACTCCACATAATAGAAATTCCAAAGTTAGTGTGGTTTAACATATAGGCCAGAAAAATTGAAGGATCAAAGCATGCAGGTTTTTAAGAGAAAATGATAGATTAACCTCTGTCTTCAAAATCTGATACCTGTTGCTTCAGCTCACCATTGTCCATGGAAAGATTTTTTCTTACATGTGTCTTCCCTGCTTGCCTTTCAAATTTTATACCCAACAGAACTATGAGATTGCTGTAATTTTGGATACAATTTCTAGCTGCATGGTCCTCTTCCAGTTCATCTTCTGCTGTGTCATCTCATAATAGCAACATCTGGAATTTCCATTTTCTGTTTTCAATTTTGCCCATTACTAGGATGGAATTTTTCACATCCAAGATTTTTGAAAAGGACCTTGCTGGGAAGAGTTTTCTGTTTAAATGTAAGGGCCTGATATAACACACACAGAAGTCAATGGACAGACTCCCATTAACTTCAGTGGGGTCTAGATCAGACCCTAGATGCTGATGATTTTGTGCCAGTTTTCAAGAGTTCACTGTCTGGGTCATAATATGTAAAATGAGGCCATTGGTAGACCGGATATTCAAAAGCACCTATCATTCAAAGTGGGACTTGTGTTTCTAACTCATGTCGGTGCACTGGAAAATCTGGCCTCAGCAGTGGGTTCTGAGCATTTTGAAAATCTTTTCTGGAACTCTTTTGAAAATCTCGCCTTTTCTTGTGTGAGGAGCAAAGTTCCAGGAACGTACATCCCACTCTCTCATGCAGCCCATGTGACACACACCCATAGATAATTCTTTTCATATAACTCACCAGATATTCTGTATTTAAAAATAGGTATAATAAAACTCAGAACAGAAAACATGTGTGCATATGTGTTGCAGACCTGAGCAAAATATCCTTATGAAGAAACCAAGCTCAAAAACCAGTCCCGAACAAATTTGGGACTCTTCAGGGGCAATCAGCAACAAAACCTAAAAAAAATTAAGAGACAGATACTTTAAGAACTAAAATTGAATGTAAACTTCACTGTCTTCTATTTATGCCTGCTACCAGCGGAAGACACTTCCTTGTGTTACCCATCTTCAAGAATTAATGTATTTAAATTATGCAAAATATATTTTTTTCTTCAATTGCCAGCCCGCAATATTTGAAAACTTAAGATCCAACATATCTTGGCCTACAGTCTTTTGGATTCACCTTAAGCTGGAATTTGACTTTCGAGGTCCCAGGCTAGGAGAAAATTTAAAAAATAATAATATTTAGAATAAATTAACATGCCAGTTTTTATATATATACACACTTGAGACCTCTAAATACATCAGAATTAGAATTTTAAGATATATAGTACTCCTTGAGTTTTAGTTGCTAAGATGAAACATTCCAGTCGATGAGTCCTAGAATAGCTTTTTTTGGCTTCCAAAAGAAGTATAAGTAAACTAAAAACATATAAGAAGAGAATATCTGCCCACTAAAACAATGCACTTGCAAACAGTTTCTACATCTATTTTGTTGCCTAAAACATTCATAGACTCATAGACTCTAGGACTGGAAGGGACCTCGAGAGGTCATCGAGTCCAGTCCTCTGCCCTCATGGCAGGACCAAATACTGTCTAGACCATCCCTAATAGACATTTATCTAACCTACTCTTAAACATCGCCAGAGATGGAGATTCCACAACTTCCCTAGGTAATCTATTCCAGTGTTTAACTACCCTGAAAGTTAGGAACTATTTCCTAATGTCCAACCTAAATCTCCCTTGCTGCAGTTTAAGCCCATTGCTTCTTGTTCTGCCATTGGAGGCTAAGTGAACAAGTTTTCTCCCTCTTCCTGATGACACCCTTTTAGATACCTGAAAACTGCTATCATGTCCCCTCTCAGTCTTCTCTTTTCCAAACTAAACAAACTCAATTCCTTCAGCCTTCCTTCACAGGTCATGTTCTCAAGACCTTTAATCATTCTTGTTTCTCTTCTCTGGACCCTCTCCAATTTCTCCACATCTTTCTTGAAATGCAGTGCCCAGAACTGGACACAATACTCCAGTTGAGGCCTGACCAGTGCAGAGTAAAGTGGAAGAATGACTTCTCATGTCTTGTTTACAACACACCTGTTAATGCATCCCAGAATCACGTTTGCTTTTTTTGCAACAGTATCACACTGTTGACTCATATTAAGCTTGTGGTCCACTATGACCCCTAGATCTCTTTCTGCTGTACTCCTTCCTAGACAGTCTCTTCCCATTCTGTATGTGTGAAACTGATTGTTCCTTCCTAAGTGGAGCACTTTGCATTTATCTTTATTGAACTTCATCCTGTTTACCTCAGACCATTTCTCCAATTTGTTCAGATCATTTTGAATGTTGACCCTGTCCTCCAAAGCAGTTGCAATCCCTCCCAGTTTGGTATCATCCGCAAACTTAATAAGCGTACTTTCTATGCCAACATCTAAATCGTTGATGAAGATATTGAACAGAGCCGGTCCCAAAACAGACCCTTGCGGAACCCCACTTGCTATACCTTTCCAGCAGGATTGGGAGCCATTAATAACTACTCTCTGAGTACGGTTATCCAGCCAGTTATGCACCCACCTTATAGTAGCCCCATCTAAATTGTACTTTCCTAGTTTATCTATAAGAATATCATGCGAGACCGTATCAAATGCCTTACTAAAGTCTAGGTATATCACATCCACCGCTTCTCCCTTATCCACAAGGCTCGTTATCCTATCAAAGAATGCTATCAGATTAGTTTGACACGATTTGTTCTTTACAAATCCATGCTGGCCATTCCCTATCACTTTACCACCTTCCAAGTGTTTGCAGATGATTTCTTTAATTACTTGCTCCATTATCTTCCCTGGCACAGAAGTTAAACTAACTGGTCTGTAGTTTCCTGGGTTGTTTATATTTCCCTTTTTATAGATGGGCACTATATTTGCCCTTTTCCAGTCTTCTGGAATCTCCCCCGTCTCCCATGATTTCCCAAAGATAATAGCTAGAGGCTCAGATACCTCCTCTATTAACTCCTTGAGTATTCTAGGATGCATTTCATCAGGCCCTGGTGACTTGCAGGCATCTAACTTTTCTAAGTGATTCTTTACTTGCTCTTTTTTTATTTTAACTTCTAAACCTACTCTCTTCCCGTAAGCATTCACTATATTGGACATTCCTTCAGACTTCTCAGTGAAGACCGAAACAAAGAAGTCATTAAGCATCTCTTCCATTTCCAAGTCTCCCGTTACTGTTTCCCCCTCCTCACTGAGCAGTGGGCCTACCCTGTCCTTGGTCTTCCTCTTGCTTCTAATGTATTGATAAAAAGTCTTCTTGTTTCCCTTTATTCCCATAGCTAGTTTGAGCTCATTTTGTGCCTTTGCCTTTCTAATCTTGCCTCTGCATTCCTGTGTTATTTGCCTATATTCATCCTTTGTAATCTGACCTAGTTTCCATTTTTTATATGACGCCTTTTTATTTTGTAGGTCATGCAAGATCTCGTGGTTAAGCCAAGGTGGTCTTTTGCCACATTTTCTCTCTTTCCTAACCATCAGAATAGCTTGCTTTTGGGCCCTTAATAGCGTCCCTTTGAAAAACTGCCAGCTCTCCGCAGTTGTTTTTCCCCTCAGTCTTGATTCCCATGGGACCTTACCTATCAGCTCTCTCAGCTTACCAAAATCCGCCTTCCTGAAATCCATTGTCTCTATTTTGCTGTACTCCCTTCTACCCTTCCTTAGAATTGCAAACTCTATGATTTCATGATCACTTTCACCCAAGCTTCCTTCTACTTTCAAATTCTCAACGAGTTCCTCCCTATTTGTTAAAATCAAGTCTAGAACAGCTTCCCCCCTAGTAGCTTTTTCAACTTTCTGAAATAAAAAGTTGTCTGCAATGCAGTCCAGGAACTTATTGGATAGTCTGTGCCCCGCGGTGTTATTTTCCCAACATATATCTGGATAGTTGAAGTCCCCCATCACCACCAAATCTTGGGCTTTGGATGATTTTGTTAGTTGTTTGAAAAAAAGCCTCATCCACCTCTTCCACCTGATTAGGTGGCCTGTAGTAGACTCCCTACACAACATCGCCAGTGTTTTTTACCCTTTTTAGCCTAACCCAGAGACTCTCAACACTTCCATCTCCTATGTCCATCTCCACCTCAGTCCAAGTGTGTACATTTTTAATATATAAGGCAACACCTCCTTCCTTTTTCCCCTGTCTATCCTTCCTGAGCAAACTATACCCATCCACACCAACATTCCAGTCATGTGTATTATCCCACCAAGTTTCAGTAATGCCAACAATGTCATAGTTGTATTTATTTATTAGCACTTCCAGTTCTTCTTGCTTATTACCCATACTTCTCGCATTTGTATATAGGCATTTAAGATACTGGTTTGATCTTGCCTCCC
The DNA here is from genome assembly GCF_025201925.1 of Gopherus flavomarginatus. Taxonomy (NCBI): domain Eukaryota; kingdom Metazoa; phylum Chordata; order Testudines; family Testudinidae; genus Gopherus; species Gopherus flavomarginatus. The sequence continues at coordinate 31,631,686 of NC_066626.1, forward strand.
AGCTTTGCCCTGACTCTCCTTTCTCTCTGCCATTATAGCCCATGCTCCCTCCTGTTTCCGACCCATCTCCCAGGTCTTGTTCCCCACTTACCTGTGGGGTTTGCTCACCTGTCCCCGTCGAACCTAGTTTAAAGCCCTCCTTACTAGGTTAGCCAGTCTGTGCACAAATAAGGCCTTTCCCCTCCTCAAAAGGTGAAGGCCATCTCTGCCTAGCAGTCCTTCCTCGAATAGCATCCCGTGGTCGAGGAAGCCAAAGCCCTCCTGGCGACACCATCTTCGCAGCCAGGCATTCACCTCCACGATGCATCTGTCTCTGCCCAGGCCCCTACCTTCGACAGGAAGAATCGAAGAGAATACCACCTGCGCTCCAAACTCCTTAACCCGTACTCCCAGAGCCCTGTAGTCACTCTTGATCTGCTCAGTGTCACACCTCACAGTATCATTTGTGCCCACATGGATGAGTAGCATGGGGTAGTAATCAGAAGGCCAGATAATCCTCGACAATGCCTCTGTAACATCTCGGATACGGGCCCCTGGCAGGCAGCATACCTCCCGGGATGAATGGTCAGGGCGACAGATGGGTGTCTCCGTCCCCCTCAGCAGAGAGTCTCCAACCACCACTACCCTACGTTTCTTATTATCAGTGGTGGCAGCAGACCTCCCAGCCTTAGGGGTACGACGCTTCCCCTCCTTAACTGTTGGGGGTGATTCCTTCTCTCCTGTATCAAGAAGAGCACAACGGTTATCTATTACCACAGCAGGAGGGTTCGCAGCAGGGGTGGAGCACTGCCTGCTGCCAGAAGTAACCAGCTGCCAGTGTCCACCCTGAGCCATCTCCTCCTCCACTGGTGTGTCAGTAGTCCTGTGAACTGGGACAGCTACGTCAGCTGTCTCCACATGGATACCATCCAGGAATTGCTCATGGATACGGATGTTCCTCAGCCTAGCCACCTCCTCCTGTAGCTCTCCCACCTGCTGCCTGAGAGATTCCACCAGTAGGCACCTTTCACATTGGATGCCACCCCCAGCCTGGATATCAGTAAGTGGAAATTGCAAGTTACAGTCTTTGCAAACCCACACCAGAATCTAGGTAAAAGCATCCATGCTTTGGTGCTCTGTCTGGCTACAGGTGCAGGTGGAGGAGACAGAAGCAGTGCTGCCACAGGTGTTGTGGGTCCTCCTAACCATCGTAAGCCTCCCTCTGTCAAACTCTTTCAAATTCCCGTCTGCAGCTCCCTGTCCGCTCTGCTCTGCTTTAAACAGAAAGGTTTTGGATGTGGCTTGGTTTATAGGTTCAGGGGACCAATGGGTCACAGATGAGACCGACAGGGGACCCCCACTCCCTTCCTACTCCCCTTCCAAACTCCCTTGCAAAACTCCCTGTTAGCAGCTCCTGTTCACTAAGCTCCCTGGTCACTTGTGCGCAGCTTTATAAAGCCCTAGCCTGAGTGAATGCCCCACCCACTGGTTAAGGCTCAGCCAATTACCAGAGGCTTCTAGCTTTCAAACCTTCCTTGGTAGCCTCAGCCTTGGTAGCTCATAGAAGTGCTAGTATGTGGATTTTAATCTATGAACCAAATTGCAAATAACTCATTTCTTTTCTAGAAAACACACACATGTAGAATTGTAAAATACAGTACACTCCCGTCCAGAGAGGTGTTTTCATATAATTATTCAGATAGACAAGCTATTTCCAGGACAACAGCAAAGTAGCAGCATAAACTGATTTTTGAAGAGTAATTGACATAATGGTGTGGATTATGTACATCCACAAATACAAAGTCTACAACATTTTCTGAATACTCAGGTGTATACATTTAAAAAAAATAAACACAAGCGCGGGAAATGTATGCAGTTTGCATTCATGAAAATTAGCAGTTGGTTCACGCTCTCATTAATGATGCCAAAAATAGAGAGATAATGGGTGGGATTTTCAAAAGTGTTCAGTGCTAGTTTAGCTCTGCTTCTGTTGAAGTCAATGATAAAGTTCTCATTGACTTGTATTAGAGTAGTTTTCACTCTTGACAATCTCACCTAATATATTTATAAATATGAACTTGAATATATAGGGTTGCCAACTTACTAATTGCACCAAACCAAACACCCTTGCCCTGCCCCTTCTGTGAGGCCCCACCCCACCTCACTCCATTTCCAACCCTCCATTGCTTCCTCTACTCCACCCTCACTTACTCGCTCAAAGTCTAATGCATGACTACAAGAATCCAGAAGCTTGCAGTAACAGTTATCTTGTGACCTTTTTTAAATTGGGAGCCTTGTTTATTCTTTTTGATTATTTATATTACAAAGAAAGGAAATTGCTTTTTACATAACATAATTAACTGGCAGTGCTCACTGCCAAAAGATGTTGAGGTAATGAGGATTCATAAGAAGATCAGACATTTATATTACTATCACCCATAGTAAAACTAGATAGGATAAAAATGTATAAGGATTATCAAACTTCATGCTTCAGGACATAAAGAGCCACTGACTGATGGCAGTTAAGATGAAACTTCTCCCACAAGTACGGTATTGCAGAACTATATATTATAAGGTCTTTTACAGCCTCCTCTAAATCACTTGCCACTGTTAGAGACATCCCATTAGATTAAATGAACCATGGACCCAAACAGCTATTTTGATTTGTATTTAATTAAAGTATTTTCAGTAGAGCACAGAAATGTCAGAATCCCTCTTTTCTTATCCTTTTTTTTTTTTTGACCCTTTGCATTTCTTGTATAGGTATGCACATCTCTATGCAGTAGAATCTGGTAGAATTTACTATTAGGATGAAATACATCCATTGGCAAGATGTGGGTGAAGTCACTCAGCAATAACATTCCTGTAGCCCTGTACGCAGGACAGGAACATTCAGTGTTGGATCCAAATACTCCAATGCAGAAAGGAATGTTAAACTTAGCCCTGGACTAATGGAATTATACTTACACAGTTCCAACAGCTGGACACATTCATATGGCTGGGACATGAGGGGGAGAGCAGACACTTTACTCCAATTTATTGGCTACAGATATAGTGGCAGAATGCAATGAAGAGGCTGCACTGTAATCTGTCCCAAAATTGGGGGTTGCATTTCATACTCCTCCTCCTTTGTTGGACAGCCACACAAAATATAATTGCTTTGGCTTTTACAGAGACTAAGGAATTTTTCCTTTCATGCTACCTCAGCCTAGTCCCTTAGCTCCATGCTGCTGCTAGCCCCTAGAGTAAACTGCAATCAGTATAATTAGTTGCTCACACAAGTGAGTCCAAATTAAAATAGCAGAGCTGAGCTCCAGATCCAAACATGTTACCAGTCCGACCGAAACCTTGGATCTGGTTAATGACATTCAAACTCCTATCACAGGCCAAACTTTCCCAAATGTCAATGGGGTTCAGATTTGACCCCAAATTATGGCAGGTAGAAAAACAAATTAGTCACTAAGAATCCTTTGCTCCTCTCTCTCTGTCCATTCATGGAGGGTAGGGACACTCCATCTCTGCTGCATGTTCTCCCCTCCTCCCCCAACAGTCTCTCCCTGGATTTCTACAGGATTAGAGTTCAATGGGCTGAATGGAGCAAATGAGGAGGGAGGAGAAACATGCCATGATTTATCATGGGAGCCAGCTAGGTTCTTTCAGACTGCAGGGGAAACACAAAGTTGATACAGCCGGCAGATGTACTGATCTGTGCTATCTCCTCCTCCCTCCTACGAAGCCCCTTTTGAGGAGAAGGTTCCAGAGACAGTGCAGTTGAAGGAGCATGACTCAAAAGGATGTGCTCTTCAGGGGCTAGTGAAGTTGAGAAGTATAATAGAGGCCAGGGTCATCTATGTACATGCCTCTTGACTACCATGATCTGTGAAGGCGGAACTCCTTGTTCATCCCAGGAGGTGGAAAGAGAAGGGAGGCAAATTATACCTGATAGAAGAATGCAGAGGAAACTCCTCAAGTTACCTTTCCTCTAAGTGGGTTACTCCTATGCACAGAAACCCTCTCTTACAAAACAGAAAATGAACTTGTTTCATCCTGCATCCTTAGCTTCTAGAAGGTGAAGAAAGAAACATGTACTCTTACAGCTAAATTGTGAACTCCTTTCTCTCACTCTTATCTCCAGTGAGTGGTTATAGACACAAGTAAGCCAACTAATTTGAATGGGACTACTGCTATGAGTAACTGCTCACTGCTGTAATGGGTTTCCAGACTGATCCATCATATATGGGGTGGGGGAAACATTTATACCATCAGAGGACAATAATAATGCTTATGTTTGGAGGGATATTTTTAAGTACAGTTCTTATAAACCAGGACCAAGTCTATCAAAACTGTAAGTTAAATGACCTACAGAACATTCTATATTTTTTAAATGCTGTTTTCCTGAGTATTTTAAATTCACCAAGCAGTCAAAGAACCCACACAATGAACCAGATATCACTAGAGACATTCAATTACATAGGTATATTTCATGGGGTAGTTCATTTTCATAATGAGGAGCTAGGGATACTAAGGGTATGGCTACACTTGCAACTTCAAAGCGCTGCCACGGGAGCGCTCCCACTGCAGCACTTAGAAGTGCGAGTGTGGTCGCGGTGCCAGCGCTGGGAGAGAGCTCTCCCAGAGCTGCAGGTACTCCACCTCCCCGTGGGGATTATCTTACAGCGCTGGGAGCCATGCTGGCGTTTTACAGCACTATAACTTGCTGCACTCAGAGGTGTGTTTTTTCACACCCCTGAGCGAGATAGTTGCAGCGCTGTAAAGCGCCAGTGTAGCCAAGGCCTAAGTAAAGACCAAAATATACTTCTATTCTGTTGAAGTCTAATGAAATAGACTTTTCCCAGAAAGAAGCAACAACATTTAAAAAAAATTGAGCATAAAATGAGGAATACACGATAACAGGATGATCAAGAATTGCAGAAGTAGTTGAGCTAAAAAAATATTAAATGATTATAAATAATTTCAAATGGCTTTTAATCTGATGCATGTAATTTTGCAGTTAGTATTCAGCACACTAATTGAAGAACATTAACAGATATTCATTAGCTATTTTGAAAATAATTTCTTTTTAACAGTGAATAGTTATTATGATATATACTAAAGAGGTACTGTACTAAAAGAGAATAAATATAAACCTTGGTTAGCCAAGCAACACATCTGGAGCCATGTTTCCCTTTATTTTAATGGGAACCATATGTGACAAGACTCAGCCAAAGCTCATGCTTTAGAGATTATATAAATATGCACACTACACTGGATAGCTGACAGTATGCAGACAAAAGAGGATTGTTACTGAACTCTTTGGAAGATTAAAACTTTTGAAAGGTGTTGTGGGAATGACAGTACTTTTGTTCCCACCCAGGGTGCTGTATGTCTTAGGTAAACTGTTCAGTCAAACACTATTTTTGTAAATCGTAAAAGTGAATAGAACATAAATCTAAACAGCATATAAAGAAAGTAGATCTTGTGCCACTAAGCATCACTTGAAAAAAAAAAAACCCAACAGATTGATTAGCATTTACCTTGAAAGCCAGAAGTATATCAAATTATTGATATCTAAATGATTAAAAATGGTAAATGTGAAACTACTTACTTGCCCTGATAAATCACACAGGAACCGAGGGAGGAAGCACTGTTGCCCGGTTTAATGGCTCTCAGCTCGGCCATGTGCGGTACTACAAACTGGATCATAAAACGTAAAGTATTCTGAAGAGAAGCCCCAGAATACCACATTACCCCCCGCTCGCTTGTTTGGAATTTTGAACATGCAGTCTATTATGTTTTCTTAAAATTACCGTCCCTAAATTTAAATCCTGTTGGACTTGCACATTACACACCAAAATTCATAATTACCTCTTATCTTTCTATTTTACTGAGGAACAGGATACTTTATATATTACTGGATTTTCAAAAATATGTCTCACTGCTTGCCCCTCAGAGACATAAATACTGTGAGGGCGGGTGTCCTCAGGGAAATAAAGAAAGGAGAAATGTAAGATTTGTTTTTTCCTTAGAAAGTCATGCTGTTATTTAGTTTAATCACTTATTCATATAGATTAGTTAGCATAACAGAAGTCTGGTCAATGTGAGACCAAGATATCCAGTTTACAGGATTGTCCCAGTTTGGCTGTCCTTCTAGTTTTACTGAAACTAAGGGGTTGGTACTGATTTCTGTAAAACCTAGGAATGTTTGCTTGGCTGATTAGCAGAGTTACTTGTACAGTACTTATCATAGTAGCATTACCAGCAGTCACCTCCAGGCTGCTTCCCACCAATGCCTTCTGTCTCCTTGTGGATAAGAGATAGGACAGAGCCATAGAGATTAGAGCTCTGATCACAGTTCTGCCACAAACCTCAATTGGCAAGTCACTTAAACTCTCTGGACTTGATTCTCCATTGCCTTGTTTGGTCATTTCTAGACATGTAGAGTGTATGAAAAACGTAACCAAAGCAGAACGACAATCCTTTGCACAAGTTAAATGACCACATAAAAGGCATGGCAGTGGAAAAGCAGCTTCTTTGCTTCTCTGCTACCCCATCTGTGTACATTCTCCTCAGGCTAAGTGGACATTCCAATAGAGAATGCACGGGGAGGAGACATATTACTAGAGTCTAGATTTCTCTTTTGAAAAGCAGCTCTGGCCAGCTAAATGATCAACAATGAAAACATTCTTGGTTGCCATGTTTGTTTTTATTCACCAGAGAATTATCCCTAGTTTTCAAATAAATGGAATTTTCTTAACATTTTTATATTTCCTGTCCTTGAAAACTGCATCTTGCACGGAGTCAATGTAAAAATCTGTGTTTCAGATGATGTGGCATAATATGATATTGCTGGGCAAAAAGAGGCATAAATAAATAAATAAATAAATAAATAAAATGTTTAAAAGGAGCCATTTTTAAAGCTTTTATCTATAAAAGCATTTTTTAAAAAAAATCAGATTTAACCGTAAGAAGTTGAAAGTATATGGAATGTTAAATGGGGGATTAAAATCAGCCTCATAATGGGGTTATGCCACAGCCTCTCCGCAATGAAAGATAAGTGAAGACGTGAAACTGGAAACCTGATCCTACAAATCCAAAATCACAGACCTCTGCCACTTGAACTAAAGGAAGTGATGTGTCAGCTGTAAAAAATATCTTTATGTTATTTCTAAGCTGCAGCCAGCCAATTGTTTTCATATAGCAACAGACTCAAACAGATGTATGGTGAAAGATTCTCAATTACTGTAACTTAGTGTAAACCCACTGACTTCCAGCTCATAGTGCCTACTTCCACTGAAGTCAAAATAATTTCACTGAGATCAGAGGGAGCAGGGTTGGTTCTAACCATTCAGAAACAAAAAATACTCCATTCATACAGTGGCTGAATATAAACAAGGGATCTTCCATTTAGGGCTTGTCTAATGTGCTGTGCGTGTGATTTCTAAAATGCACTAGTGTATGCATATTAATTTATCCAGGTACATGTTATAGACCCCACTGGTGCACTTTAACACAGCTCTGTTTGAAACAACACAAAGTTAAAGAACACCAGCAGGGTCTACATGGACCAATTCATTAATGCTCACCTTTGAGTACATTTTTAGAAATCACACTCCAGAAAATGCATTACCTGACTCTGTAGACGAGCCCTAAGTGAAATCTTCCGAGTGGGAGGTCAATTATGTGTTATAAGTGTTACATGTAAAAGTCTGAAATGTTAATGCTATGTTGATTATAAGCAAGTAGGAGACAAAAACTCTCTGGGGCAGGGACTATATTTTTGTTCTGTGTTTTTACAGCAGCTAGCACAATGGACTCCTGGTCCATGACTGGGGAGGTTAGGTGCTATTACAATACTAACAATAAAAAATTGTATTAAAGATAGCCAAAAAAAAAATCAAATCAGGTTAATATTAAAGTGACTTCACTTAAAGACCACTATGTAAATTTTCTTGACACTGCAGAGACATTCTCATTTGTCTTCACAGCATTCTCATTTGTCTTCACAGTGAATACCACAAACTTCAGCTAAACCAGTTTTCCAAGCCAAAGTGATGGAGGCAGGGGAGCTTACACAGGGCTCTATAAAAGAAGCTTGTGGCAATGTTACTGATAATGGAGATGTTGCTGCTCTTCCGTAACATTTAACATTTATTGCTTCTTTCACCAGAGGACATGAGAGTACTTGCAGTGTGTCCATAAGCCTTCCCTATAAGAGCCATGTTATTTTTCTGTTTTGCAAATGGATAAATTAAGGCACAGAGAAAATAACTGACTTGCCCAAGGTCACAGAGGGAATCAGTTGACAACGCTGGGATATAAACCAGGCATTCTGACTGCCAGGTTCTGGATGAACTGCGCAAATACATTTCTGAGGTGTAAGAAACCTTTCTTGGTGTACTGCATGTAAATTGGAACATTTTCTTGCAAACTTTGACCAAGCAGTATTGTAAGGCTCACTGCAGGTTTGAAAGGATTCTACTGTGGAAATGAAAATTTGAATATGTGTTTATTTTATATGATTATGCTATCTTACGTAAGTTAGCAGCATTAAAAGTTTCTTCCTATCACTTATCTGATAATACTATTGTAATTCAAGTAAAGAGAAAAAAAGATCCGAAATTCTCATTGAAAACTATGAAACAGACTTCAAAAAGTACAAGTAAATTGTGACTCTAATTATACCTTAATTATACCTTTATTTAAGTGCTACATTGTTTTAGGCAGGACGAGCTAAAGGAGTTCAAACTGCCTTGAACAGGAAGAAAATAATCAGGCCAGTTCTTATTGAGTTTGGAGTATCTGTTCTCCCCCAATGGTTTTGAATATTTCTTTTCCATGTGCCTTCCTTTCTTACGGGGGTATGATGCGTGAGCACATCACATATGACACCAACCATGAACCCTGCCTGTCACTAAAACTTCTCATAGTTTGCAAAACTCTTTTAGATTGAAAAACTATAGTTATTCAAAATTTCTTCCACTTCACACACACTTTTAGAGATAGCTTAGGCAGCCCTTAAATTACAGATGTCAAGACAGTATTGCAAAGCAAGAAATGCAGCCAACATGATTCATATGGAGGATCTCACAATTGTCTGTTGTTGACTTTTATATTAGACTGGTGAACCAAAGTGGGAAGTATATTTAACTCATTGTATAAACAAGTAGCATCTGCACTCCAAGGCAGTGGAAGGGTGTTGCTGTGCTGATGGAAAGTCTTCTTTTGCGGGGAATGCATGCTGCCAATAACCTCCACTAATTGAGTGGCTTTATTCCAATTGTTATGGTTAAGAATGTTTCCAGAGCCAGGCAGAGGAAAAACAGGTAAGAGAAAAGGCAGCTAACGTGCTCATTCAGCACATCTCCTTGGCAGTCACTGCTAGCTCTTATGAAACTCTGGCTATAACTAGAGCATCTCCCCCTGGTGGAGCTCCACAGGATGGCAGTAGCAATACCACTCCTCCAGAAATGAATCCTTACTTCAATGCAGCTACTACCCCGGGCCCCACAGGAGCTAATCAAGCCCATGTTTATCAATGTTTTTATCATCCATTGTCAGCTAAGGTGTTGTGCTGACACCTTTTCATATGCTGCTGTACCTTTGTTATGCACAGCTTCTACTGTCCACAGAAACAGGAGGAGCTATTGGCTCTTTACCAGTAGGACCTGTTCCTGCCTCTGTCCTCATTTGTGCTTCTCTTTCTTTTCAGAACATAGTTACACTGTAGGGCTTCTGTCCCGCTGCACAGTGGATAAGCATACTGCTACCTGTAGTCAGTTCCTCCTCCCCACTTTACCTCTCTCAGCTGGAGATGGTTTCAAATTTATACTCTAATTTATTTGCAGGTCTACTTGATTCCTAGATCCTGGCTCACAGTACACCGTTTTCGGACCGACTTTACTAGTTTATTATTCCTGAAAGTACATTTGAGTGCAGACAGTTCCTCACAAGTCAGACCAGTACTGGGGCTCAACTGGACATTTGATGCTGTCCAAGTTTGCTATTTGCGTTTTTTGCTAGTGTATTCTACCAGACTTACATTGCTTTGCAAAAATGGCTTCGGTTTACTTTTTACTTTTTTCTGGTTTTACTGGTGACTCAGCTTTCCCCATTTATGTAATATGTAAATTAGATTATGTGCCTGTTCCTTATCAAACTCAGCAAGCTTTTTAGTTGTGAATTGTAGACCATTATTCACCACTGCATGGGGAGAATTATAGCTAACATTCATTTTTTCCAATATTCCGCAAGTTGTTATATATCTTTGAAAAGAGACTTCTTGGAAGTCAGAATATTAAAAAAAAAATTAAATAAATATAATATTATGCCACAAATAAATCCATACTCACTTTGCAAAAAGGTCAGTTGACCAGTTCATGCATTCTAAGCAGGTCCTTCTGCTCTTAGGGCGGCTAGGATAAATTCTTGCTAACATTTCTTAACTTTGTATATAATCAGTTTCAGTCATTTGAAAGGACTCCATGTTTCACACTGGTTTCCTCACAATACGTCCCGCGCTTTCTAATGTTGGAAGGAACCTTGTCCTTCACATCTGGCCATCCAACTAAAACCATTGCTTTTGCTGCCTGCAGTATTTCATCTTTTGTATTTGTATTTGGGCCAAGTTGAAGCTCTGAGGAATTCAGCATAGTTGATTTGTTCTAGTTTTGTTGTTGTTGAAGGATGTCTCTTTTCTGATGCAGAACCAGGTGTTTCTATCTTGATCTTCCTTTGAGACCAATCTACTTGGAACAGAAAAGACGTCATTCACCACTCCATGTGAACGCTGCTCAAGTTGCCTGCTCAGGCCACGTGGAGAAGGGAGGCTGTCAAGAAGCTAGTCATGGCTCCCTAATTTTTAGCTGCTCAGCCTTGGTGTATGTTAATGATGCAGAGGGGCAGTGTAAATGTAAACCTCTGATATAAGGTCCTGAGAGAGAACATACATCAGTAGAGAATGGAGCCCCATTCCTCCCCCCGCCAACTCCTCCCCGAACATTTCCCTTATGATGGCGGGTGGATTCTGGCACTAGAAGCTGTAGCACCACCTTCACCAATTTTACATCAGTTGAGATTTCTCTTACACAGAGAACTGGAATTTCCAGTAGAAATCTATGACAGCTTTAAGTTTCTTTGCATGTTTGTACAGAGAAGAGGGGTTTATTGGATTTTTTTCCCCACTATCAAAAGGAGTACACAGGGATCCTTATACTTGTTCGTGCAGTTCAATGTGTATTGGCCTACAGGCAGCATCTGAAATATTATAAATTTTGCTTGGCTCAATTGTGCTCAAAGTCACCTTCCCATCTTGCCTTATTTTGCAGTAATCTTTGCTACTGATTAAGTTTCATTCACTATGGATCTACAGTCCATTTGTCATAGGATTTCTTTATCTGGGTGCTTGTCAGTGCTCATATTAGTCATTATGAACCACCATGTTAATTGTGTTTTCATTGCCCTTACATGACATACAATACTGTAGTCTATCCCCTTTGTCATTGAATTACTTTAGAACCGTTCTAGTTAACTACTTTTGCTTCCTTCAGCCTTTCATAAACTGATTTTCGTGTAATTCTTCTGTAATCTGCGCACTTCTCTCTGATGCTAAAATACTTCCTATCAAAATAATGGCATCTATATTGTAATTTTTATATATATATATATATATATATATATATATATATATATATATATATATATATATATATATATATAAGATTTGTACTTTTTCCTATGCCTGCAGACTCAGTTGCATTTATACTGTTTCTACACATCTCCACAGCACATGGAAAATCTAGTTTAACTTCTTAATATCCTAACACTCCCACTTGCAGCCATAGACCCCAGCGTTTAATGTTTTGAACTTGTTCATGGAAGTTAATACTCACTCATACCTCTGGTCTTTTATTTCTGGGATTTGTTGTGTTAAAAATATACTGTTCATATATAACCTTCCAGGATGAAGGAAATGTTACTTCAGTGCATTAAGGGTCTGTGTAACACCCATATTTTTGACACAAATATGCTAAGTATTTATTTTTCTCACTACTGAGCATAAGAAAATAATCTTGACCTTAGGATCTCCCCCAGCTTCACCCTCCCAGTTCAGTTGCTAGTCTACGTTTTTTCAGTGACCAAAAAGTGTTCAGTCAGCAACCAGACCTTACTGAACTTCAAGGCTGATGAAACTGAGAAGCTGTTAGTAGCTTCCCCCTGCTCCTCCAATCAAGTTTATTTTGCAACATACAGGTTTTTTCATTCACTGGGCTTTTGGGATTTCTGATTACCAATATTATTTCCTTGTTTATATGACTCAGTGGCGTAAACATCCTAACATCCACTCAGCACTTCTGATACCATCTCAAAAGGGGCTTTTCAAGAGACAAGCTTTTTGAGCTCTGCCTGTCACTGTGAAAAAGTAGTGCATCATGTGATATCTACTAGGAGGTTCCAAATCCTGGACTTTATTCAGTATGAATATGTCTCTTAACATGATGCAATCTTGTAACATCTTTGTGCTCAGAGGACACCGTGCTGTACTGGAAGCAAAGGAATTTTGAGTCTTCCTAGTTTAAGATGATAAATTCTAAAAGTAATTTGGCAAACTGGATTTGTTAAAGAAGCTGCAACTCACATTGTAAGTTTTGTGTATTACAGAACTGTTGGATCAGATTATATAAGAAAACAACATTACTCTGAGGCAACTGATCACATTGCTAGGTCTTATACAAAGTAGCCATCCATCTTCAGTACTTATATTACTATAGTATCTAAGCACCTCACAATTTGTAATGTATTTATCTCTCACAACACCTGGTACAGTACGTATGTACTGTTACCCCCATTTTACATATGGGAAACTAAGGCACAGAGAGACTAATGTTCTAAACTAGACATTTCTTTCTCACTCCTTAGCAATGGTGACTTGAGGAATGAGTTGGAGGCACTACTTTATCAGAATAATGGAATATTTGAAAGCAATGTGTAGCATCACAGATGTTACAGATGGGGAACAAACACTGGGTTAGCCAGCCAATTCACTTGGCAATATGGTCTGTGTTTCCTTAATATTCAAGTGAAGGAAAAAGTCTCACCTCCAAACAGTTTTTCAAAATAATTTAACGTTTGAGAAAGACACCAGATTGGCAGTACTGGTAATTCAACTCTATATTTCACAGAACAGCTACAGTACAGGCAGCCACAGTGTAAGATTTTTTACATCACTGTCTATATATGCCTCATCCCTGAACTGCTCAACTAACTACAGCCAAAAGGCAGTAGGGGAAATTCAGTCTCTCTGCCATTAAATACTTAGAGCCAGATTCTTCAGTATGCCAAAGTGAACTTAAAATAGCTGGAGATTGAGCCTGAAGAACATCCCATGTGTAGGGAAAAGTCTCTACTGCAATAGAAATTTGGACAGAGGACCAACCCGCAGCAAGGTCACACATCTTTCAGAGGGCAACAATCTCCAGAGGGGAAACCAAAGCAACATGAAAAGAAGAAACAGACTATACCCACAGTCAGGGCTGGAGAGATCAAAATCCATTATAAGCATATTATTCTAAAAAGAAAAAATACTACACTAATTAAAAATATGCCTATAAATACTTCTATTTCAGATAGTGTATTTGTTCTCAGTGTCCTTATAAAATGAACTCTGCAATTGTTTTTCGAAGAATGATTACTTAAAACAATCAAAAGATAACAGGTTTCTTTTTTATTGAGATTGCATTAAACACCGACATTCAACTCAAGAGTGTTAGTCTAACTGTTGAGGGGAGGGCATTGTGCAAAGTCTAGGAACCAGGCAGCCCTTGCTGATGGATACAGCCTACAAGAATGTGATCTACGTCATCTAACTGGCCACAATGGCAAAGGGGAACGTCAGGAAGGCCCCACTTGCAGTCATTTGAGTGCTTGCAGCACACCAGAGCACTCAGTATCTGAAGCAATTGCACTTTGCCAACAGCATGACAGATAATGCTTTATTAGCTGGCTCTTGACTTTCATTATTTGGTTTGTCATGTTTTGTATGTTGTCATATTTTGTATGTTATTGAAATATGACCCACTTAATTAATCAAAGTACTGTTTGTTTTCAATTCAAACTGTCCACTAGGTGAGGAAGCAGCAAAATGTTTTAGAAAATAATTTGTAAAGTGTAAAACTAAATTTAAATACTACACTATATTAAACAAATCTTGTCTGGTTTTAAAAATGCCCACATTCAATTATATGTATTTGGGCAATACTTCCTGTAGAGCCAAAAGAGGAATAGTCCAATGAGGAAAGCCTCTGTGTTGCGGTTCTGTGACAAGTCTTTCTCCTGTTCCTCAAAAGAGAATTTTTTAAAGTCTAGTCAGTGCTTAACAATATGTTTTCTGTCAGTGGAGCCTAACATGGAAGTACATAACTCCCCTCAAGTCCAGAGGCTTACCAAGAAACAGACTAATTGCATTTGAATGGGAGTATGTGCTGATCCAGGCATTTTCTAGATGTATAAACAACAGTGGTTCAACTATTCAAGTCTACAGTTCCAGAAAAACGTGTGCATGCACACACATGTATTTCTTTAATATAAATATAATCTAATACAGCTGCCTATCCAATGCTTCAGTGCATGCCAGGCATATTTGGTTCTGCCTTGAGAGATCATGGAACTTTCTTCAGGTAACACAAATATCACAATGGTGACTCTAATCAATTGTGAAACTTCTGGGTCTACTGAAAAGAAAATAATGTTTCCTCCAGGCCTGAACATTTTAGCCTTTTCATTGAGTAATCTATGGCTATTACATTGTCATTGGAGATTTATTTGAAGACTATGCACTGGACTGTGTCTACATTTCTGCAGACACCACTACCATTGACCTCTGAAGAATTTTAAAATAGAAATGCCACTTGTCACATGACTGTTTTCAGTCAATCACAAGTCAGGATTGTGTTTCTGTGTGTAACAGGATTTAGTCTAGGTAAGAACAAACATCATTGTAGCTTGTTGCTTCAAAAACACCTCCAAGACCTGGCGGAGTTACTGATTTTGAATAGTTCCTTAAGGCTACAGGATGTTGACAGAGAGCATTGCATTAGACAGTGTTCAAGTGTTTGTCTAGTCTCTCTATGTTCACATTTGGGGTCATTCCTCTTGGTCATATTGGTCACATTGTCACTTCAGTGCTCACACAATTTAGAGTATACCTGTCTTTTCATTCCAGGTTGTTGCCTGGGAGAGTTGTTCTGAATGAGCCAGGTTCTCTATGATCATCAGCATTTTCCACCATTTTGTTACTCTGCAGCCTTCGACTGTGGTATTTTGGGGAAAGGGATTTTCAGAGGCAGAGATCTTTCTGGACTTCAACCTCTTGGTTGTTGCAACGTGTCCATGCACTGGGTGTCTTGGATTGTGCATCTCTCTTTTGTCTGTCCTTTCTAGTAACGGCATCCTACCTCACTGATGGTGGCACAATCCCTGGTAAGTAGAATAGAAAGAGTGTGGGAGTCAGTTTCAACTGTGTGTGCATGGCTCAAGTGTGACCATACTAGGGCACAATACTCTGCAACTGAGTAACACAGAGTGAGACCAGTTTCTCAGAGTGTTTTGGGGTTAGATCCCCATTTTGTATTGGCCAATTTCCCCAGTTGCTGGAGTACACTTTTTCTTTTCAGCTTCTTACTGTACTCTTTGAATATCATCATTTGGTATAATATGACCCCAAGGTAGACCAGATGTTCACAATGCTCAAGGATTGTACCATTCCATGCTGGTGTTTCAGATGGAAGGTGCACACTTTTGCCTTCCTACGCGTGGTATTTAGTAGCCATGTGCAATAATATTCTCCAAGCATGCTCAGGGAGCCAGTTAGAATGCACTCAATGTCTTAAACGCCTTCTGACTGGGTGGCAATACAAAAATCATCTGCATAAAGAAATCTTCAAAAATCAAATAATTTTGGTTGGCCATTTGTGTAGATGTGTGCTGTTGCAAGGATGATAGTGTTGAACCTTGGGGCAACCCATTCTATTGAGTTTGCCATTGACTTTTTTGACCATCCATCTCAACAAAGAAACAGCAACTCTCAAGTAGGGAGGTGATGACCTGGACCATCTTGCTCTTTTCCAAAAGTCCAGATGCTTTTATTAAAAGTGCATGATGGTTCACAGTGTAGCAAGCAGCCAACGGATCAACAAACACAGTCCCTGTGATTCTGCAGGTTTCAAAGCCATCTTCAATATACTGAGTTAGGTTCGCAATTTAGCCACAGCATGGATATCGTGGGTAGAAACCAGCTTGGTCATCAGTTGCCCTTCAGCTACTGGTGTCATTCTACTCATTATCATCTGCTCATATAGTTTGTTAGTTAAGCAGAATGAGGATACTGGGTGGCAGTCTTTACATGGTATGAGTGGGGCAACCACTGTGGCCTGTCTCTACAACCTGTGGTTGGCACTGTCTCTATGTAAAAGCTGACGAATTCAAGAATCTACTTCTGTGCTCTTGTCCCGAAGTGGGTACTAATAGCTCATGAGGTAAACAACTGAGTCCAGCTGACTTTAAACATTTCCCGCTATTTGTAGCTATTGTCAGCTCCTCAATATTTAGTTGCTCATTGTGAACTTTATATCTCCAATCGATTTTGCTTCTTGAATTACCCTGCCCTCTCAGTCTCAAGGGGGATCATTTTTAACATGACAAAGATGCTATCTTTGGTGAGTAATATATAAATAAATAAACAGACAATATTAAAATAAAAACAAAGAAAGTGACAATGATGAACAAGGATGCATCCTTATGTTAAATTCTGGTATTTCATCACTTTTGCTCCTAGTGGGAACGTTACAAGCTAGCAGTGCTAAGTCTGTAAATGTAGTTAGAGATCCAAAATGTGACAATTCATCTATCAAAACAAGAGCATAAATAATAATGCAGTTAAATTTAGTTTCAAGAGAGTGGAAACCTTACAAGCTCATTGGGTGAAATATTTTTATGAAGGAAAATTTCTATTTTAATATGATTTATAAATGAAAAGACAAAGTGACAATGGAAAGTGCTGTGTTGAAAATTTTAAAATAAGCTTTTATTTTCAAATTTCAGATATCATGTAACATTTTCAAGATGAAAGTGATAAATAAATAAGCATCTATTGTGAAAAGCTACTGTGCTTCTTACCACTATTATAAGAAGACTTTACATGAATCAAAGTATGAAAATTCAGAGCAAACTTGATTTAAAATAAAAGATTGGATTGTGCACTTAGCCCCAAGTCCACAATAAGATATGGTGTGGAGATGTCCCATATCAAAAACAATTTTCTTTCAAGTGATACACTTTGCTTAACCTGAACCATCCCTGCCCTCTGAGATGGGTTATGCCTTCAGGGGCACAGGAAGGTGGCAATCCCTGAACTCCTCAGAGTCATTGACTGCAGTTATGGATGAACTGTATGTGGGCTGGAGAGGAAGGATCATCTCTCTGTCCCAACCAGACCCAAAGTGAGCAGTTATTTCTCTTCCTTTAGAGAGGCTATTGTATCTATGCAGAACTGAAGGAAAGGATTTGCATGTGTAGTTCATATACACCAGCTCTTCTCTTTGTTTCTTACTTTCTCCCTTTTCTTGAATGAGGTTTTTGCCTGAGAAAGGGCCTCAGAATTTGGCCCCTAAATGGACAAATTACAACAAAAGCAAGATGGATAACTAATGTATTATGGAGCAACTGCTACTCATTGTTAAGGCAGCATCAGAGTTTCTATTTAAGGAAAAATCTTACAAACTATACTCATTGGAATCGCTTTACATATCCCTGAAACACATCCATTTACACGGTGCAGTGTATCAGTCATTTTGCACTAGCAACAAGTTGGGATTGGTGTTTTTCTGCAGGGGCAAAGTAGGGGAGAGGTGAATTTTTTTTGTTTGTTTTGTTTTTATTTGCTTGTTTTTTTTTCAAGGAAGGTACATGAGTGTGTGATTTCTAGGGAGAATTGATAGGCAGAATGTATTTACTTAAGCTGGCATTTAGCCAGACAAAGGACACATATTGAGTATAAACACAGACTGATTTCACCCATGCTTAGTTCAAAAGAAGGGGACAATAAAATCACAGTCCTGGAAGAGCATGCATTATAAATGATCTTACATTGATTTCTCCCATATACAAATATTAAAACTCATTACATTCACTGTAACAAATTAACTGCCTTTTTTTGGAAGTCACTTCAAATGTAGGCTCCACAGTTTAGTCCAGTGTTATTCTTTCCTACAAAAATAATATATGTTAACTTATTTAAAAAAACAAGGTTTTTTTTTCCATCTGTTATTCATTCTATTTAAATAAAATGCATGTCCTGGCAATTTTGCTATAATGTCTGTTGCTTAAACTGCAGCATTTATGGTAGACAACACAAAGCCATTTCTAAATGCATTTGATAGTACAGAGTTCAGAGTTTCCATGTGGCTATTACAGTACTACTGACTTACAGACAATCTTGTACTGTAAAAAAATATAAAAGTCAGTATTTGTTCACTGGTAATTTATCCGCTTTCAGTTTTTTGTTCTGTAGTGCTATTCATTTCCAAAGCCAGGAGTGAAGTGTATGCTATAAAAATTCCTTTATTAAGTCACTTTATCCTACTACAACCTTGCCTAATCTGTTCTGTGAAACAGCTTGGATATGTCACCCGCATTTGAGGCCAGATTGAGTCTGGCTGCTCTACAAGCACAAAAGGGATAGAGGTGGAAAGAAGCCTGCCCCAATATCCCTTTACTGCTTCACTCCCAAATTCTGGGAATACTCCCTCCTAACATTAGGGAAAAGGCCACTCCAAAGGAGATGGCTCTGAATCCTTCCTGGCACCAGCCAGCTCTACTGGCAGGATGCTGAGAAGGGAGCTCACAGTATAATAATGGAAAGCATGCACACTTCACTCTGAACAGCAGGGAGTTCCAGGAGGGAATGTGCTTTCTTGAGGTACAATCCCTACTACGGGCTAAACTAGGGGAAGTCCTCCAGCAGCTCCCCCAGACAAAACTGTCTCCAATGCTCATCTCTGTGTCTACTCCACAATATGGTAAACTCAACTATCTATGGTGAACTCAACTCCCTATAAGTATTTGGATTTAGAAACTAACTTCCAACCTGATGACAAACTAAATTGTGGGGTTTGTTTTACTAAGCCTTAACTTGATTAAAGGCTTTTAAGAAATGCAGCAGCAGCATATGGCACCACTTCAAAATATATGTATAATGGAGTCAAATGCTTTTACAATATTCATAAATAGTCAATGTTTTCTCCTTAAAATATTTTGGCTTAAATGAGACAATGTTGTTCAACAGCCCTTTCCTAACACTAAAGACTTAGCATTCATTGGTTCGGTTAGCCAACTTTAAAACAGTGGTGTACTCTGAGTTATGGGAGAACGGGCATCATTTGGATTCATTAGGCAAATTCTCCATAACTTACATATCAAAACCAAACCTGAATAATTAAAATAACAGAAACTTTGAAGGTCACAAGCTTCTCTCTCCAATCCCACATCTGTACCATGCCTGCCCAATTAATGTAGCCAGAAATCTTTGAAGATATATCAAAATTATACCACAGTAAGCTCTACGATTTACGATTATCCATTTTCAACAATGGGACATTAGGCTTGGGGCTGTGTTTCTCCTTGCTAGAGATGGATGCCGCTGGGTAAGATGCCTTTAAAAGGCCCACTGAGGGAATTCAATGGTTAATTTTCAGTCACATATGCAGTAAATAATATAAAAAAATAGAACATCCAGAGAAGAAATAATCTTCCACAGCTGTCTGTCCATATTTAGCATATGTTCATCCTGCTGTCTTAATTATTGACTAAATTGACTGAACCAATCCTGATCTGTCATGATTAAGTATATCCTTATTAAAGGTCACATCTCATCTCATTGGCTGTATGTACAAATATGTATGTTATATGTAGTTTCCCCACACATGGGTGACAGATGCAACATCAGTAACACACTTCATTTAGCCACTCAAAGTATAATTCAGTGTAAATTAGAAATACCCCTAATTGTACTTCGCGGCTTTGGTGTGAAGACACAACATATTATAATGAAAATGACCTAAAAAGTGAGAGTGAGGGACTACAGCCTAATTTCACCATGTAGCATGTCTCTCAGCGATGTGAAAGTCATGGCTTGTCATACTCTGGCTTTTCTCCTGAGGCATGCCACAGCTTAGGTGGCATATCACAGCTGAAAAGCCAGCTCATAATATGCCTTTAACATCATTGACAGGCCTACCAAGTGGCACAAGATGACTGCACTCCCCTCCCTCCCACGTTTTTATAAGCAAGCAATTAATCCTGGAATTTATTTTTACTATTTTTTTTTAAGTTAAGGTACATTTCTCCAGATTACTTAGTTTCTCTGCTCCAGAATTTCTAATTCTAAAGACTAAGGAGAACAGAAATAATTGTAGCATTATCCAACATTATCCAACTGTGTCCTCTGTGAATCTAGGGTCTAAGTGGCCTGAAATAATGCATTTGAATCAATCAGATTGGAGCTATTAGTAGAGTGGCTTATGGTCTCACTTAAATTTAGTTGCCTCTGTTTGGGTGCTTTTCCCAGTGCACAGCTATTGCCTGGATGTTCCATTTATAACTGAGGTGACATTTACTGTTCTGAAGCCAATAAGGATCACTTGGCACTTGTAAGAAATGTTCTTGAGAATCATTCCAGCAAGCTGACCAGAGGAGAGTTAAGTTAAATATTCTTGTTTAAGCGTGCTACTCTGACACTACAAGGTTTGTTTTGTTCTCCCCTGCTGGTGTATATGCCCTCCACTAGATGAAAGGCCAGTTGCATTCTATGTCAAGCTGCACCTAAATTCTGAGACAAGGCACAGGGTGTTGATTGCACTCAAATATGTGTGAATATTTCATTCACTAGACCAGTAGTTGGCCCATAAATGCTCTACAACTTTAATAACAAGGAGAAGAGATTATTTTACTATTCAAATGGCAGAGGTCTTGACATAGCAGCAGAAGACTGTCCAAATTTACCACGACACAGAGAACAGAATATGTCTTTCAATAAACACAAATATACTAAACGTAGATATAAACTGTAATTCACTAGAATTATATGATTACCATAATCCAATAAAAGGGTACTATACATTTAAAAAATCAATTTAATAAAGCACTAAACTCACCCAGTATCATCCTCTTTTCATGACATGTCAGCTGCAGCGGCACAAGAGCCAGCAAACGGAGCTGTAAACGGGATTTTGAGTGGGAGTTTGCAGGGGGAGTTTGGGGGAAGACTACGAGAGGCAGGCAGAGGAAAACACAGGCTACTGAAGAGAGTGTGTAGTGTTCTAGGAGTGTTTTGGTGCTTGTTGGGGGTTTGTTTTGCTGTGGGTGGTGGTGTTTTGGGTTGGTTTGTATTTCCCAATTTACAGGATTTAGGTGGGAAGCCTACGACAGATACAAAGGCAGCAGTTGTAGTGACCCAAGCAGTGGAAGACACAATGAAGATGACTGAATGTGGAAGCTGCAGCATGCACATGATCCTGGAGGGGGTACCTGAAAACAGTTTTGTTGGCATCAAGTGCCGCCTGATAGAGCTGATGGAAGAAAAGATCCGAGGACTGGAGATGCAGGTGGAAACTCTGGTCGAAATTAGAAAGGGGTTCGAGCGGATGATGGAGCAAAGACATGATGAGGCCGAAGGGAAAAGATCAGACGTGCAGATGGAAGCAGGACCAAAGAACTCTGAGGGGAGACTGCTGGGTGAGAAAAGTGGATGGTGGAAGCATGTGACTAAGCGAACCAGGGAGAGGAAAAGATGTGCTAGTGAAGGAGCAACATAGCTCAGGAACAGGTTTGCGGAGTTGGAAAATGAAGAAGGGGCACAGCAGGTGGTCGCTGAAGGTGAGAGGGCAAGGAAGAAGAGAAGAGCAGCTAGCCCTATAAGGAGAGGGGAAGAGTCAATGGAGATGACAACCAACATGAGCCCCAGGAGGATACTGGATGGGTTGCAGAGGATTGCAAGGGTGACTAGGAATTGAGAGGATTGCAGCCAGAGGGAACAGGGGATAGACTGGAGAATCGCACCGTCACCAGGAAAAGTCAGGTCCACATGATTTTTACTGACTATGTGACTCCTTACTGAGAAGAACAGACAAGCCTGTAACCAGAGCTGATACAGAGAAATAAGCTGCAGAAGGGTGTGCTGTCTGCCGGATGCTAAGGTATGGGATGTGGACCTGAGGCTGAAGAGGATCCAAATGGGAGCAGGAAAGAATCCGCTGATTGTCCTTCATGTGGGAATGAATGATATGGCTAGATTCTCGCTGGAACGTATCAAGGGAGACCATGCCAGGCTGGAGAAGCCACTTCAGGAAATTGAGGCTCAGGTGATCTTCAGTGGGATTCTGCCTGTTTCTAGAGAAGGGCAACAAAGGTGTGACAAGATTATGGCGATCAACAGATGGCTCAGGCAGTGGTGCTATAAGGAGGGCTTTGGGATGTATGGCCACTGGGAGGTATTCATGAACAGAGGATTGTTCTCTCGGGATGGACTTCACCTGAGTAGGATGGGAAATAGACTTCTAGGATGGAGGCTGGCACAACTGATTAAGAGAGCTTTAAACTAGGTATTTGGGGGAGATGGTTGGGAGATGTCCAGTTAATCTCCACGACGGATTTTAACATTGAGAGGGAAGAAAATGAAGCAAGAAAGGATACAGCCGTGGGTAGGAGAATGGACATACGGAGGAAGGGTACTGCAGATACAATTCTAATAGGTGATACTGGTGGTAGAACATCTGGGCCTAATCAGGTAAAGAATGTGAGTGAAGCCAAACAGCAAGAATTAAGATGTTTGCACACCAGTGCGAAGAGCCTAGGTAACAAAACAGAGGAACTGTTACTGGTGCAGGAAGTGAAACTGGATATTATAGGGATAACAGAAACATGGTGAAATAGTAGTCATGACTGGAGCACAGGTATTGAAGGGTATGTGCTGTTTAGGAAAGACAGAAATAAAGGCAAAGGTGGTGGAGCAGCACTGCATATCAATGATGAGGTAGACTGTAAAGAAATAAGAAGGGATGGAATGGATAAGACAGAGTCTGTCTGGGTAAAAATCACACTGGGGAAGAAAGCTGTTAGAGCCTCCTCTGGGATAGTGCTTGGAGTGTGCTATAGACCGCCGGGATCTGATTTGGATATGGCTAGAGACCTTTTTAATGTTTTTAATTAAGTAAATACTAATGGGAATTGTGTGATCATGGGAGACTTTAACTTCCCAGATATAGACTGGAGGACAAGTGCTAGTAATAATAATAGGGCTCAGATTTTCCTAGATGCGATAGCTGATGGATTCCTTCACCAAGTAGTTGCTGAACCAACAAGAGGGGATACCATTTTAGATTTGGTTTTGGTGAGTAGTGAGGACCTCATAGAAGAAATGGTTGTAGGGGACAACCTTGGTTCGAGTGATCACGAGCTAATTCAGTTTAAACCAAATGGAAGGATAAACAAAAATAGATGTGTGACTAGAGTTTTTTATTTCAAAAGGCTAACTTTAAAGAATAAAGAAATTAGTTAGGGAAGTGGATTGGACTGAAGAATTTGGGGAACTAAAGGTGGAGGAAGCCTGTAATTACTTCAAGTCAAAGTTGCAGAAACTATCAGAAGTCTGCATTCCAAGAAAGGGGAAAAAAATATAGGCAGGAGTTGTAGACCAAGCATCTCAGAGAGGTGATTAAGAAAAAGCAGAAAGCTTACAAGGAATGGAAGATGGGAGTGATAAGCGAGGACAGCTACCTTATTGAGGTCAGAACATGTAGGGATAAAGTGAGAAAGGCCAAAAGCCTAGAGTTGGACCTTGCAAAGGGAATTAAAACCAATAGTAAAAGGTTCTATAGCCACATAAATAAAAAGAAAACAAAGAAAGAAGAACTGGGACCGCTAAACACTGAGGATGGAGTGGAGGTTAAGGATAATCTAGGTATTGCCCAATATCTAAACAAATATTTTGCCTCAGTCTTTAATGAGGCTAATGAGGAGCTTAGGCATAATGGCAGGATGACAAATAGGAATGGGATGAAATCAGGGGGCCCAGATAATCTTCATCCAAGAATATTAAAGGAACTGGCAAATGAAATTGCAAGCCCATTAGCAAGAATTTTTAATGAATCTGTAAACTCGGGTTGTACCGTATGACTGGAGAATTGCTAACATAGTTCCTATTTTTAAGAAAGGGAAAAAAGGTGATTCGGGCAACTACAGACCTGTCAGTTTGGCCTCTGTAGTATGCAAGGTCTTGGAAAAAATTTTGAAGGAAAAAGTAGTCAAGGACATTGAGGTCAATGGTAATTGGGACAAAATACAACATGGTTTTACAAAAGGTAGATCGTGCCAAACCGACCTGATCTCCTTCTTTGAGAAGGTAACAGATTCTTTAGACAGAGGAAATGCAGTGGATCTAATTTACCTCGATTTCAGTAAGGCATTTGATACGGTCCCACATGGGGAATTATTAGCTAAATTGGAAAAGATGGAGATCAATATGAAAACTGAAAGGTGGATAAAGAACTGGTTAAAGAGGAGACTACAATAAGGTCAGTTAACTGGTTAAA
This sequence comes from Gopherus flavomarginatus, assembly GCF_025201925.1. Taxonomy (NCBI): domain Eukaryota; kingdom Metazoa; phylum Chordata; order Testudines; family Testudinidae; genus Gopherus; species Gopherus flavomarginatus. Next base: position 31,656,303 of record NC_066626.1, read on the forward strand.
GGGGAGTCAGAACTGGTTAAAGGGGAGACTACAACAAGGTCAGTACTGTCAGGCTGGAGGGAAGTTACTAGTGGAGTTCCTCAGGGATCGGTTTTGGGACTAATCTTATTTAATCTTTTTATTACTGACCTTGGCACAAAAGGTGGGAATGTGCTAATAAAGTGTGCTGATGACGCAAAGCTGGGAGGTGTTGCCAATACAGAGAAGGACCTGGATATCATACAGGAAGATCTGGATGACCTTGTAAACTGGAGTAATAGTAATAGGATGAAATTTAATAGTGAAAAGTGCAAGGTCATGCATTTAGGGATTAATAACAAGAACTATTGTTATAAGCTGGGGAGGCATCACTTGGAAGTAATAGAGGAGGAGAAGGACCTCGGAGTATTGGTTGATCACAGGATGACTATTAGCCGCCAATGTGATATGGCTGTGAAAAAAGCTAATGTGGTCTTGGGATGCATCAGGCCAGGTATTTCCAATAGAGATAAGGAGGTGTTTGTACCGTTATACAAGGCACTGGTGAGAGGTCATCTGGAATACTGTGTGCAGTTTTAGTCTCCCATATTTAAGAAGGATGAATTCAAACTGGAACAGGTTCAGAGACGGGCTACTAGGATGATCTGAGGAATGGAAAACCTGTCATATGAAATGAGACTCAAAGAGCTTGGCTTGTTCAGCTTAATCAAAAGAAGGCTGAGGGGAGATATGATTGCTCTCTATAAATATATCAGAGGAATAAATACCAGGGAGGGAGAGAAATTATTTAAGCTCAATACCAATGTGGACACAAGAATGAATGGATATGAACTGGCTACCAGGAAGTTTAGACTTGAAATTAGACAAAGGTTTCTAGCCATCAGGAGTGAAGTTCTGGAACAGCTTTCCAAGGGGAGTAGTGGGGGCAAAAAACATATCTGGCTTCAAGACTAAGCTTGATAAGTTTATGGAGGGGATGATATGATGGGATATCCTAATTTTGGCAATTAATTAGTCTTTGACTGCTAGCGGTAAATATGCCCAATGGCCTGTGATGGGATGTTAAATGGAGTGGGATCTGAGTTACTACAGAGAATTCTTTCCTGGGTCTCTGGCTGGTGAGTCTTGCCCACATGCTCAGGGTTTAGCTGATCGCTGTATTTGGGGTCAGGAAGGAATTTTCCTCCAGGGTAGATTAGCAGAAGCCCTGGGGGTTTTTCGCCTTCTTCTGCAGCGTGGCACATGGGTCACTTGCTGGAAGATTCTCTGCACCTTGAAGTCTTTAAACCATGATTTGTGGACTTCAATGGCTCAGACACAGATTTGATACAGGAGTGGGTGGGTGAGATTCTGTGGCCTTCATTGTGCAAGAGGTCAGACTAGATCAGAGGTAGGCAACTTATGGCATGGGTGTCGAAGGCGGTGCACAAGCTCATTTTCAGTGGCACTCACACTGCCCGAGTCCTGGCCACAGGTCCGGGGGGGCTCTGCATTTTAATTTAATTTTAAATGAAGCTTCTTAAACATTTTTACTCTACACACAGCAATAGCTTAGTTATATATTATAGACTTATAGAAAGAGACTTTCTAAAAACGTTAACATGTATTACCGGCACGCGAAATCTAAAATTAGAGTGAATAAATGAAGACTCGGCACATCACTTCTGAAAGGTTGCCGATCCCTGGACTAGATCATCATAATAGTCCCTTCTGACCTTAAAGTCTATGATTCTCTGTCATGTTAATTTATTTCTCTCTTGCTTTCCTTCAGTCCAGCCTATGTTGTGTTTTTATAGCCTGTCCTTTTAGTTCTCTGAATCCAATCAATATTCTAAGATTCAAATAGGAAGTTAGCCAGGATTCAAACCACTATTTAACAATTAACTAAACTCATCTGAAAATCATGAAGACCTCTGGTTAATATCTTCCACTCTGGGCTGTTTTGCTCTTTACTATATTTGTGAAACCCCATTGTTTTGTAAGGAAAGCAGAATTTGGGACTTGGTTCCAAAACTACAGTATCATTTAAAATCTTACTTTAACTGCAATAGACAAATTGTATTCAGATTATGTTTAATGTTTGAACAAACGAGACTTCTAAGGGCCATAGAGAAAAGTTGACAGTAAAATATCTTCATTAAATTCTCAACTTAAGATGGAAAAATGATTTATCTGATTATCTTCCAAGTCTAAACATGACGTTTTCTTTTCTAATGTTTAATATGAACAAAGGGAAGATAGCATCTCCATAGGTTTCCTTTAATTTGTAAATTTACACATTAGAAACACAATTTATAACCATGCATTCAGATTCCACTTGGATGGACTGGTACAAGTCAGAGGTTTCCAAATGATTGTGTGAGAACCACTGGTGGTCTGAAGAGAGATGGCTATTCAATCATGCTGGCTTTTCCTTTCCATTTGCATCTACCAATCTGCATTACAATGTGGTTACATGTACACTGAATACTGTAAGATTTCTTTTCTAAGTAAACAATTGCTCTGCTTGCCACAATAATGCCATATGCCACAAATGAGGCTGTGGCCCATACACTTATAAACTGGAGGAAAGGCAGTCATGTGACAACCTGTGTATCCAAATATGACCCACGCTATGAAAGTCTGAGAAACCCTGGGTGTAGATAAAATGTAAAGCAAACCAAGCCTGTCTGCATCACAGGAACTGAAGCCCAAACAGATAGGGAGGTTTATTAAAGTTCATTTCCATGTGTTATTTGTGACAGTTATAGATAGCTCTTCATTTGGAAAGTGAGGTTTGGCTATGCACTGTCCCGGTGGGAGCATCAGGAGGCATCTCAGCAGAGCTTAATCCCTGTTTGGAATGCCCTGGCCAAGCATTTAGGCACTTCAATCCCACCTCCTCCCAGCCACTCTAGGAGGTGCTAGCGTAGTGCCTGAACTCTGTAATATAGAGAATAGCAGTGGCTGGTCCCTAAGTGGAGTGCAAAGAGATGGTCTGGCACTAATTGTGCTGTAGCTTCAATTACTACCTGCTAAGAATTCTTTCTTGGCGTAGAGGGTCATGTAGCCCTGTAAACCAGTAGCAGAAGCTATCATCGATAAATTAAACTGAAATTTGTCCTTACTGTGTACAGCTTCTGCCCATCTGATGAGCTGTGTCCAGCCAAGCCAATTTTTAATCTTTGCTTTATCTAGATTTCTGCTACCTATGTGTATATTTTTTAATTGAGATATGCTACATGGGAAGGATCCTCTTTGAAGTATTATCTGGAATTGTTAAAAAGAACACTAAATTCAACTATAGGCATGTAGCTTGTTTGATTGCCAAGCCTGAACCACAGCACTGAAAGAACACTAACACTTATAATTTTGAGAAGAGACAATATTTTAGCATAAAATGCTGGAAGAAAGAACATTACATTTTTGTGAGTAATTTCAGGGGACAAACTAATCAAATAAAACTAGGTTTTGTTTTGTTTTGTTTTGTTTAAGACAACCCTATAATCTGATTACATTCAAAGGATAATCAAAGGATAATTTGTGTTCTGTCACCTATTTTACACCAACAGAAGACATGCAGTTGCATTTCTCAAAGTAGCAAGAAAGCACTCATATTTCACTAAAGAGTCAGTACCTTCACCTTTAGAAGCAATCTAAGGATGCTTTGACATAAGAACATCCGTACTGGGTCAGACCAAAGGTCCATCTAGCCCAGTATCTGTCTACCAACAGCGGCCAATGCCAGGTGCCCCAGAGGGAGTGAACCTTACAGGCAATGATCAAGTGATCAACCTCCTGCCATACATCTCCATCCTCTGACAAACAGAAGCTAGGGACACCATTTCTTATCCATCCTGGCTAATAGCCATCTATGGACTTCACCACCATGAATTTATACAGTTCTCTTTTAAACGCTGTTATAGTCCTAGCCTTCGCAACCTCCTCAGGTAAGGAGTTCCACAAGTTGACTGTGCGCTGCGTGAAGAAGAACTTCCTTGTATTTGTTTTAAACCTGCTGCCTATTAATTTCATTTGGGGACTCTTAGTTCTTGTATTATGGGAATAAGTAAATAACTTTTCCTTATCCACTTTCTCCACGTCACTCATGATTTTACATACCTCTATCATATCCCCCCTTAGTCTCTTTTCCAAGCTGAAGAGTCCTAGCCTCTTTAATCTTTCCTCATATGAGACCCTCTCCAAACCCCTAATCATTTTAGTTGCCCTTTTCTGAACCTTTTCTCATGCCAGTATATTTTTTTTTGAGGTGAGGAGACCACATCTGTATGCAGTATTCGAGATGTGGGCGTATCATGGATTTATATAAGGGCAATAATATATTCTCAGTCTTATTCTCTATCCCCTTTTTAATGATTCCTAACATCCTGTTTTCATAGTTATTTAGACATTAATGAATTTGGAACCAATTTTCATGTCTGTTTTTCTCTCATTTCTGTAAAATTATCAAAAGATGTTACTTTGTTTAATCTAACCTGAATAATCTGAGGATTATATCTAGCTGACATTTGTCGCAGGAACAAAATTCTGACCACATAGAAAACAAAGTGAGGTGGAGGTAATGTTAACCTGAATCAAGGCATAGGAAAGGCTTTGGTCTGCCACCAGAGGAGTGTAATACAAAGACCAGGGAGGATTAAAAGAGCTAAGGGATTCAAAGCAGACTTTACATACTCACATTTCATTTGTTAACGTCAGCTGTGCTGGTCCCTTTGTGTAATGCTCCTGAGTATGTTTAACAGGAAACATTTTTTTATATATTTTTATCGTTATTTTCATATCCTGTAATGTGGCAGTGAAGTTTAAGAGAAACAGATTTCAAAATCTCAAATATAGAGGCTTTTGAGCTAAATATTCTGCAGAAACAGCAAATTGCAGGTTTCTTTTCTTCAGCAATTATGACATTTTTTCTTCTGAAAAGACCCTCCACTGAAGCCCTTTGTATCTTAGGATATAGGCAGGCAAACATTTTTAAACCCCTTCAGACAAAGCATCCTTCTGTCTCTAAATAGTTTCATTTAGATTCACAGACTTTATGGACAGAAGGAAACATCATGATCATCTAGTCTCACCTCCTGTATACTACTGGCCACAGAACTTCACCCACCCACTCCTGCAGCAGACCCATAACCTCTGGCTGAGTTTATGAAGTCCTCATGTCTTGAGAACCCACGGCCTTTACATATGAAAAAAAATTTTTAAAATCTATTTCTGCAATCTCATCTGCCTCTCTCTGCAAGTCTACAGGAAAATAGGCAAGAAATAATTTTTCCTTGACATTCTTCATTTTGTCATTAATCTAATAAATAAGATGTCCATGTGAAGCAACTGATGCCAGGTGAATATACCAATCTTTCTAAAGAGGTCGATAAGTGCTTTTCCATCTTCTCAGCATGAACCACTACAAAACCCACCAGAATTACAATTCATTTTTATAAAGACCATAATTTTATATATATAGTTAGGATTATGTTTTCAAATGTGCATTACTTTGCATTTACCAACATTGAATTTTATCTGCCATCTTGCTGCCAAGTCACCCAGTTTTGAGAGATGTCTTTGTATCTCTTCACAGTCTGCTTTGGACTTAACTAGCTTGAATAGTTTTGTATCATCTGCATATTTTGCCACCTCACTGTTTACCCCTTTCCCAGATCATTTATGAATATGTTGAATAGGACTGGTCCCAGTACAGACCCCTGGGGGACACCACTATTTACTTCTCTCCATTCTGAAAATTAACTATTTATTCCTATCTTCTGTTTCCTAGCTTTAAATCAGTTACTGATCAAGAAAGGACCTTTCCTTTTATCCCATGACAGCTTATTTTGATTAAGAGCCTTAGGTGAGGTTTGTCAAAGGGTTTCTGAAAATCTAAGTACACTATATCCACTGGGTCCCCCTTGTCCACATGCTTGTTGAGTCCCTCAAAGAATTCTAGAAGATTGCTTATTGAGCTAAAATCATTTTGGGAGGTTGTGAAGGTAGCTGGAATGACCTCTGGATAAAAATCCCCAAGAGGAACAATCTATGCCAATTCCTAATCTTCCCAATAAAGGAACCTGATCTCAATTTTTATTTTAGCGTTCCAGATTTAAGAGTGATGGATTAATTCTGGGAAAGCACTGATCAATGTATAATCCAAATATAATTACTATCGTGTGATACTGGTTTAGTGATCGTTTTCAGTAATCCAACTACAATGGCCATTCCTCAAGTTTCTTCCACTTGGAAACATTCTACAACTGACTGAGAGATTCTTTTAGAATGAGGAATACAGCTGGATCTAGTGATCTCTTTTCACAATCAAACAGACTTTAAATTTGACTGCAGGACTGGATTGGAAAAGGGGCTATTTCAAGGGGCTTCTAAATGTATGACAGTAAGTAGGCTTTCTGAAATAAATCCAAGAAATGGAGCCAATAATGAAAGTCAGTTTTCAGTGTAACAGTTCTAGCTTCAGAAGACCTAACCTACCTTTTGTTTCATAAGCATCTAATCTTCATGATTTAAATCTTGCTCTGTTCCTTTTTCATAGCAATTCTATGGTCACATGCTGATTACTATTTTAATAACTGTGTGTGATTGTAAGTAGGATAGGGGCCTGATCCTCAGTACACTGAAGCCAATGGGAGTCTTTCCACAGATTTAAATGAGCTTTGGATCACCCCTACATAGGCTGTTTTTCCCTCAGCATTTTTGATGTAAGAGTCTGACCTCTAGAAAGAGACCATTGATTTGTTCCAGTCCATAAATTGCATATGCAATGACTGAATTACACAATAAATAGTCTCTTGTTGTATTTTTGATTCTCTTCTTTAATAAAATGCCCATGTACACAGAGTCAAGTACATACAGAAGATTATTTAGCCAGAGATGAGAAATTATTTTAAGTGGGAGTGCGGTGGGGAAACTCAAGGGACTCAAATTCCTGATTTCGTTAGGTTTTCCTGTTTCATTACTCCATTAAATGCTTGAAGAGGCAAAAAACAGCTTTTTATCTGTAAATCCCCCACCATCTTCTTGCCAAATTAAGCGTGCATATACACATTATGTTTTTTCTCCAACGTAGGTTACTGTGCTTTTATGCTTCAGAATAAGTTCCTGCTGGCTAGCATTATATTAATCAATCAATGGGTGAATGCAGAGATGGTTGCACAGCTGTAGTTAATATGATAATTAAGATCTATATTAATTATTGTAGTTTCTCAGTAAAATGCAGAACAAACTAATCTACAAAGTCTGGGAGCCAATTAACACAAAGCTTATTTAGAGGTTTTAAAAGCAGATAAAATATTTTCATCTGCTGAAAATATTCCTTATTAAAATATTTACAAAAAAAATCACAAAAATAAGCGTGCAGGACCATCTTATACAAACAAAAGTCAGGGAATTCTCAGAGTTAATGCTGAAAATCCATTCTTATGAGCACTGTGATACCAAGATACTGAAATATTTATAGATTAAAGTTATTTAAGGGCAGATTTTCATTTCCCTCTGGATTTTTGATTTTAACTAGTTCAAAACAACTCTAGGTTAATATTGCCATTTATCTGTAAATTTCCATTTTTACAGTTATTTAAGAACAAAGCAGTATTGTTTATCCTAACAGTCATGTAAATAAATGAGGACTGATTTTTCAAGCTTTGTCAGCTGTTTCCCACCATCTGAGATTCTGGCCCATATGTCTCTATGAGTATGTTTTTAATACTTCTACATTGCTTTTGTGTAAAAATATGGAATATTGAGTTTTAAATACAGGAAAAAGCAATTTTAATAAATAGAGATGTTTGTACAGCATAGAGCAAGGATATGAAATCACTTATTTTTCCATCATAACTAAAGCACAATATTCTACTGAATAGATGATTTCTTCAATATGTGAATGTTCAGTCTGACTAATAAGTCCCCGCCCCCCAGAATAACTTGTTCTATTACTAATTCATCTGATGAGGAACTCTGCAATCTTACTGGGTCCTTTGTGAGAGGAGGAGCAGCTATGGTGATGGCCACTACAAACGTGCCAATTTAAACTTAGCAAAATAGACAGTTACCTCTGTACTTGCAGTATACTTCCTATAGGAAAAGCAGCAAAGAGTCTTGTGGCACCTTATAGACTAACAGACATATTGGAGCATGAGCTTTCGTGAGTGAATACCCACTTCGTCGGATACATGTAGTGGAAATTTCCAGGGGCAGGTATATATATATATGCAAGCAAGAAGCAGGCTAGAGATAACAAGGTTAGTTCAATCAGGGAGGATGAGGCCCTCTTCTAGCAGTTGAGGTGTGAAAACCAAGGGAGGATGTCACAGAACATCAAAGACAAAGGCAAAAATCAGTACTCCATTGCTATGCACAGCCGGCTCACAGATGGAGATACTTCCCTAGGCTAAGCAGCACCATTGCTTTCCTTAAATGCATGACGTTGCCAGCTGCTCCACAGGTTCTCCATGCCCATGTGATTTCTCCCTGAATTCCCTTCCATTATAGTGTCCCAAAAATTGATGAGCCCTAGCCATAGGTTCTGTAGACCTATTGGTTAATGTTCCCGCAGATGGGTAAACTCAAAGATTCAGGGCAGCTGGGGTAACAAAAATTGCTTAATTAACAGGGAATTTTAAAAGATTCCCAAACCAGCATTACACCAGAATAGTTTTTCTTTGATTTTTGTGCTGCCAGGCTGATTGGTGGCATGGTGCCCCTGGACTGGTAAGCCTCAGATAGCGTGCCTGAAGCCACGAGCCTAAAGGATTGAATCACAGTCAAAATACTGTCTGGGCTATAAGGTAATTAATACTGCACTTTCCAGTTTTGAATAAGTATACTCTACCCAAGAGAAATGTGTTTTTGAATGAAGTCCCAGAGCATCATAAAATGCTGCACAGACAAATCACTTGACACTAAAAGAAAATTCTGAAATACAACTTAACAGTCACTACAGAGGCCCTACTACCACTTAAGGTCTCCCTTCATCCTTCTTCAAACTCCAGAAGATGTTACATCATGGTACAGAATTTGCATGTAGACTGGTCAGTATGTATTACACGTTCCTTCTGTGCCAGATCCACATGTTGTGATGTTGTACTCAGAACACCAAAAACAGGGAGCTACTGTGTCACTACTCTGCCTTATAAAGAGGGAGAGCTTTGCTTTCGCTGAACTGTTTGTCAATTCCCTGACATCAGCTTGTCTGCCTTGCCACCAAACTCTTCAAGACTCTGCCAGTCTTAACCTTGCCTAGCAGCTAACAATCAGTGAATACCAATTTCCGAGTTTCCCAGAGACATCTCCCTGCCGTGTTCAGTGCTCTGGACACTCTCAGAAATTAAGTTTGCTGTCTCCAAAGAAGAAGCACACACACCAGCCATAAGATTAGATGAAGACTCACACTTCACTTTAATACACAGCACTGAGATGGTTTTCTAATAAAACCTAAGTTTATTAACAAAGAAGAGAGATGTAAGTGGTACTAAGCAAGAGAAAAAGACACGCATGATTACAAATAAAACAAAAAACTTACTTTCTAGTGACTAAAACAAAAAACTTAGCGAGTTACGTGCTCTGCCTAAGCATTTTTCTTATTTACATCAAGTCGCCAACATCCCTAGTCCTCCACTCTAGGGGATCCAACTTTCAGTCTGAAGGATGTTGTACCCTACTTCCCATCAGCGATGGATAATAAAAAGGTCTTTTTGCTCCTGTTATGTTACCCTAAGTTTCTGGCTCAAGACCCAGGAAGACTTCCTGAGATACAAATTCTGCCCCCTGTGTGACTGTTAAATGGTCTTCTCCCCTGCTTCTAGCTTGATAGTTTTGTTTACCTTCTATATAAATGTACTTTTTTTGTCCTCTGCCAGTAACCTAGCTGATCAGACAGGAATATACTGTTGTTCAGAGCAGGCTGGGCTTATGCAGTGCCACCCAAACACATTTTAAGAATTTATTTCCAGCACAAATTTATAACTCTTTGTACACAACCCATACATGCATCACACAAAGATTTTTGGACCTGGAAGTACCTAGGGAGCAAACTGCAATCCCCCTTCACCCACATGGGGAAGGGCAGGCAGTAGTATGACTGATACACCACTACAAGGGATCTACCAAGAAAAGAAGCCTCAGTTTATGGCTGGGATTCTATAAGAGCCCTTCTGGCAAAGATTGCACAGGATATGGAAGAAAATAACCCAATAGGCCAATTTTGGTTGGATAATAAAAAAATCAATTAAGACACTTTGTGTCTACATTTGAATCAGGTTACTCATTTCCTCCACTCTAATGTAAACCATAACATTTGAAAAGGAGCAGATACAATCAATTGTAAAATACATTTTAAAATAATCTATAGGACTGATGTGCTCCCTTTGGAATAGGGATTTTTTTCGACAGACAGCAAACACAATAAATCCC